>NC_045799.1:82437212-82745351 GCF_009873245.2 Balaenoptera musculus
ACAAATAGTATTTTGGGGACCCTATGCTTCTGTCAGGGACCTGGTAAAGAAGCTTGATTTACTAATTGAATGTTAGCAAAACATTTCCTTCCCATGTGTTTTCAGAAGCTAAGTGAACATTATGTACTTTGTTCTTTCTTTATCCCCCCAAATTAGGAAACTATGGTATGTGATTAGGAAATTACGGGATTTAGACATGATTTGTCCAAAGTAGAGGAGCACTTCAGAGTTGGAGCTGAAGAAACCATGCGGTAGTATACTCTGAAAAAATAAGCTTCATTTTCTCTAAGAGTAAATGTCTCTTTTGCTCACTGTTGTATCCCCAGAATCTCACTCATAATTGGTGCATAACATATTTCTTTAAAAATGAGTGGTAGATCTAGATAGAGTGGGATTTTATGCTGTGTAATAAATTATCTTTTATCATATCTGGTAGAGAGGACAAAGAGAATTCTATCTCAAGATCACAAAATTTTTCTACTAGGAGAAATCATATGCCATGAACTAAACTCAGGGTGACCCTAAATGATCTTTGCACAAAATCGAGGCAAAGTTCTCTTTGTGCTGACTCTATTGAAAGCCTCTCCACTTTTTGATATAACCAAATTCCACTGGAATGACCCTTAAATTAAGACATTGCTAATCTTGTACATATGAACAAGACATTGCTAGTCTTATACATATGAACATATGTACATAATCTTTTTGAGATGTTACCAGAATTCTTCCAGTCAGAAGCAATCCAGCATCAGCACCTTGGAAAAACAAGAGCCCCGAGCTGGTAGGATAATGTTTGAGGCTGGAGGTGAGGGAAGTTGGGGTCAGAGCCTGACAGGTCTGGAGTTTTGCAATGGGAAGCCACCGTGGAATTTTTAAAAAGGAAAGAGACATGAGATTTAAATTTTGCAGAGATGACTTTGTGATAGCTGATGTTGGGAGCTTGAACAAGGGTGGAGATGGTGAGAAGTCAGCACACCTGAGAGAGGCTGGGAAGTCAAAGCATGGCGCACAGATTTCTGGCCTGTGCAGCTGATGGGCGTTGCTGATGATCTGAAGTCATGAACCCTGGGCTAGGACCAGGTTTCTAGGCAGATTGGGAAGATTTCAACTTCAGTTTTGGAAGCAGCTGTGTAAAAGCAAAGGGAAGTGGAAGGAAACAGGACATCACAGGCCTATTTGAGGAGAGTTGAAAAAGGTGGCCGATTTAGAATTATCGTAAGAAAATTAATCGCTTTCCTATAACCAAATAACAATTGAAAATTGCAAAAAAAAAAAAAAAAGAACAGGTATCTTGACGATTTAAAAAAAGAAAAAGAAAGTGCAATGAAAGGAACTCTCCCATTTACAATAGTAACAAAAACCATAACACTTAAGAGTAAACCCAATTAGAAATGTGGAAAACATTTATGAAATATACGTTATGAAAACGTCACTTAAAGGCATTAAAGAAGAATTTAATAAATGGATAAATATGCTACATTCAAGAATGGGAATACTTATATATTGTAAAGAGGTAAATTCCCCTCAAATTTATTTATGAAGTCATTATTTTTAAACTTGCTGAAAATGATTCTAAAGTTAAATGGGAAAAAATAAGCATGTGAGACTAGCCAGGAAAATGCTAAACGAAGAGTAATGAGGTTTTAGAGGCATGCAGTTTCTATTTACACATTTGTGAGTTTTCATATTTTCGTAAGTACATATTACCTTGGTAATTAGAGAAACAAGAAAGAAAACACTAACAGGAGCTGTAATAAATTATGATCTAGCCACAAGAAAGACGGAAGAGTTTGTGTGTGTGTGTGTGTGTGTGTGTGTGTGTGTGTGTGTGTGTGTTTCCACTGGAAAGCAATGGTATAAGAATTACACTGAGGAGGAGATATTAATACTGACTATACAGAAATAAGAAGGATTATCAGAAGATACTGTAAACAACTGTGTGCCAACAAATTGATAACTTAGGTGAAATCGACAAGTTTCTAGAAAGCCATAATCCTACCAAAGCTGATTTGAGAAGAAATGGAAAATCGGAATAGACCTAAAAAGAGTAAAGAAATTATGGATTAGTAATTGAAAACACTTTCTACAAAGAAAAGCCCAGGCACGGTAAAAGGATCAGTTATGCACCATAACCAGGTGGACTTTATTGGGTTGCCAAAAAGTTCGTTCGGGTTTTTCCATAAGACGGTACAGAAAAACCCGAACGAACTTTTTGGCCAACCCAATATCTCAGACTGCTAGGTTGGTTTAACATTAAAAAGCAGTTAATGTACTACATATATCACTAGGTAAAGGACAAACACCAGATGATCATCTCAAGAGATGTAGAAAAAGCATCTGACAAATGCTAACACCTCTTCATGATAAAAGCACTCAATACGCTAGGAACAGAAGGAAATTTCCCCAACCTAATAAAGGGCATCTATGAAAAACCCACAGCTACCGTCATATTCAATGGTTGAAAAACTGAATGCTTTCCTCTGAAGATCAGGAAAAAGACAAGGATGTCCACCCCTTCTATTCAATATTGTATTGAAGGTACTGGGCAGTTAGACAAGGAAAAGAAAGAAAAGGCACCCAGATTTTGAAGGAAGAAGTAAAATTATCTTTATTTGCAGATGATGTGATCTTATATATGAAAATTCAGAAGTATTAGAGATAATAAAGGAGTTCAACAAAGTCGAAAGATACAAGTTGAATATACAAAAGTCAGTTGTATTTCTGTACACTAGAAATGAGCAATCTGAAAATGAAATTAAGAAAACAATTCCAGTTGCTAGCTCACAACTTTGGAGAGTTTCAAGCAGCCGCAGTGACGGCAGCAACCCTGGACGCAGGAAACGTCTGGTCTGGCTCTGGTAATGAGAGGCCCTAAGATCCCAGAGGTACCATATGAGAAGTCTAGAATGTGTTGAGGACTCAGCTTCCTACAAACATTGGTTAAGAATCCGCCTGCCAATGCAGGGGACACAGTTTCTATCCCTGGTCCGGGAAGATCCCACATGCTGCAGAACAACTAAGCCCGTAGGTCACAACTACTGAGCCTGCGCCCTAGAGCCCGTGAGCCACAACTACTGAGCTCACATGCTGCAACTACTGAAGCGCACGCGCCTAGAGCCCATGCTCCGCAATAAGAGAGGCCACCGCAATGAGAAGCCCGCGCACCACAACAAAGAGTAGCTCCCACTGGATGCAACTAGAGAAAGCTGGCGCACAGCAACGAAGACCCAACGCAACCAAAAATAAATAAAATTGATTCTTTAAAAAAAAACAAACTGTAACTTTGTTTGAATTACTCCAAAGTTGATATCTTCTTCAAAAAGAATAAAGTAGAAATATTGCAAAATTTAAAAAAAAACAACAATTCCATTTATAATAGCATAAAAAATAATAAAATATTTAGGAATAGATTGAATAAAAGAAGTATAAAATGTATACTCTGAAAATTACAAAACAGTTAAAATTAAAGAAGACATAAATAAGTGGTAGAACATCTCTTGTTCATGGAATGAAGATTTAATCTGGCTAAGATGACAATACTCCCTCAATTCACCTACAGCTTCAGTGAAATCCCTATCAAGATCCAGGCTGGCTTTTTTGTAGAAATTGACAAGCTGATCCTAAAATTCATATGACAGTTGAACAGATCCAGAATAGCCAAAACAATCTTGAAAAAGAACAAAGTTTGAGCACTCATACCTCCCAGTTTCAAAACTTACCAAAAAGCTATGGTAATTACTGTGGTCTGAATGTTTGTGTCCCCCTCAAATGCATTGGTTGAAACCCTAACCCCCAAAAGTGATAGTATTAGTAGGTGGGGCCTTTGGGGCAGGTACTTAAGTCATGAGGGTAGAATCCTAAGGAGTGGGATTAGTATCTTATAACAGAGACGCCAGAGAGATTCCTAGCCCCTTATGCTCTGTATAAATATAACGAGAAGTCTGCAAACTGGAGGAAAACCTTCACCCAACCATGCAGGTACCCTGATCTTGGACTTCCAGCCTCCAGAACAGTGAGAAATAAATGTTTGTTGTTTATAAGCTACCCAGTCCAATAGTATTTTGTTATAGCAGACCAAATGGACTAAGAAAGTAATCAAGACAGTGTGGTCATGGCATGAGGAGAGACCTGTAGATCAATGCAATAGAATTGAGTGACCACAAATAAGCTCTCACATTTACAGTGAATTGATTTCCAACAAGGGTGTCAAGATAATTCAATGGGGAAAGAATAGGCTTCTTTTTTTTTTTTTTTTTTTAAGAATAAGCTTTTTAACAAATGTTGCTGATACAGCTGGATATCCACTTGCAAAGGAATGAAGTCGGACCCCTTCTTCACATCAAATACAAGAACGAACTCAAAATAGATCATAGACCTAAATGTCTATTTAAGAGCTAAAATGATAAAAGAAAGCTAAAAGTATAAAACCCTTAGAAGAAAATATAGGAGTAAATCTTTGAGACTTTTGGTTAGGCAAAGTCTTACTAGACATGACACCAAAAGCACAAGCAACCAAAGAAAATAGATGCATTGGACTTGATCAAAATTAAAAACTTTGGTGTTTCAAACAAAGTATAAAGCCAGCCTGCAGAGTAGGAGAATATTTGCAAATCACATATCTGATAAGGATATTTTATCTATAGATATGTAGATATTTATATACAGTTGTCTCTTGGTATCTGCTGGGGATTGGTTCCAGGACCACCGCCCCCCCCCCCCCATGGATACTGAAATCCATGGATGCTCAAGTGCCTTATATAAAATGGCATAGTATTTGCATATAATCTATGCATATCCTCCCATATACTTTAAATCATCTCTAGATTACTTATAATACCTAATACAATGTAAATACTGTATAAATAGTTGCCCGGGGTACAGCAAATTCATTTTGCTTTTTTGGGACTTTCTGGATTTAAAAATAAATATATTTTCATTTCATGGTTGGTTGAATCCATGGATGCGGAACCTGTGATATGGAGTGGTGGCGGGGGGCAACTGAATATAGATATCTATAGATAAGGGTATTTAGAATATACAAAGAATTCTCACAACTCAATAATAAAAAGGCAGATAGCCCAATTTTAAAATGGGCAAAAAAAAAAAATCTAAATAGAAATTTCTCCAAAGAAGATATATCAATAGCTAATAAAGCACACAAAAGGATGCTCAAAGTCATTAGTCATCAGAGAGATGAAAATTAGAACCACAGAGATATAAAACCACAGAGACTGACAATAACAAGTATTAGTGAAGATGGGGAGAAACTGGAACCCTCATACACTGCTGGTGGGAATTTAAAATGGTGCAGATGCTGTGGGAAATATTCTGCCAGTTCCTAAAACTGTTAAACATATAACTCAGCAACTTCATTCATAGGTTTACAAGAGAAATAAAATATAAGTCTACACAACAACCTGGACAACGTTATTCACAATAGCCAGAAAGTAGGAACAAGCCAAATGCCCATCACCTGATAAGTGGATAAAGAAAATATGGTATATCCATACAATAGAATATCACTCAGTCATGAGAAGGATTGAAGAATTGATTCATGCTACAACATGGATGAACTTTAAAAACATGTTAAGTGAAAGAAGCCAGTCACAAAATACCACATATTCTATGATTCCATTTATGTGAAATGTCCAGAATAGGCGAATCTAGAGACATAAAGTAGATTAGTGGTTGCTAGGACTGGTGGGGTTTGAGGTTAAATAAAGAGTGATTGCTGATGGGCACAGGATTTCTTTTTTGGGGTTGATGAAAATGTTCTAAGTTGATTGTGCTGATGGTTATACAACCCAGTGAGTATATTACAAACCAATGAATTATACACTTCAAACAGATGAATTGTATAGTGTATGAATTATATCTTGATAAAAATTGTTATATAAAAAATACTAAGTGAAAAGTTTGCAGAACAATATATAATATGAATATATTTTTGTGAAATAGTATAAGTTCATAATAAAACACTATATTCTTAAAAATTAGCAAAATTTGTGAAGTTTGCATAAGTGTAAGAGACATTAGTGATATAGTAGCTTTAATCATGTAACAAATCTGGTGACAAAATTTCTTACCAGTAATCGATCCCCCCTCATTAATAAAATACTAACAACAGTTAGTATTTAGTGCATTATTTCTGTATGCCAACATTGTGCGAAATTCTTATCATGCATTTTGTCTTTGTTTTTCACAACACTTGATGATGGCCCCGTATTTTCTGTAACTCTCCCCTCTCTTTCTCCAACATACCAAAGTTTACATTTACAAAATTGTATTATTTATCAGAATATCAAAAATGGACAGTTCCTTTTATTGTTAGCAGTAGTTATGAAGGTAAATACTGTAGGTCTTAATTGGAATTGGTATTAATGTGATCCTGTGAGTTTTAAGAGCACATTGATAAATCCATCTGCATGTGTTTAAGTAAGATTTTAAGTTTATACTAAAACATTTTGCATTTGTTGTAGTTGATGCCCAATGGGTGGAGAAAAGACTTTTTGTTACTTGTCAGCTTTTTGTTTAATGTAATGCTAAATTTGAAAGACAATCTATGGCAAAGATAATTTTGAGTGTTTTTTCCCCCATTGCAAATATAGGCTAGTGCCTCAGTCAGTTTGGGCCGCTATAACAAAATTCCATGTACTGGTGGCTTAAACAACAAACATTTATTCCTTGTAGTTCTGGAGGCTGGAAAAGCCGCAGATCAAGGTGCTGACAGATTAGGTTCTTGGGGAGGGCCCTCTTCCTGCCTTCTTGCTTGCTGTGAGAGCAAGCTCTGTGGTCTCTTCTTTATAGGGGCACTAATCCTATCATGAAAGCCCCATCCCCATGACCTCATCTAAACCTAAGCACTACTCAAAGACCCCACCTTTAAAAACATCACATTGCAGGCTAGAGCTTCATCATATGAATTTTGGGTGGGGATACGATTCCGTCCATAGCAACTAACTATGATGGAAATCTTGTCCATAAGTGCTAACCCTAGCATTTTTTTGTTTGTGTTTAGTATTATGTGCCAAGAACCTTGCAAAGAAAGACTTCTTCAGTAAGTAAAACACCCATTTTTGCTCTCTTACAATATTAATGTTCTTCACATATTTCTGAAATTTAAAACTTAAAAAAAAAAAAAAAACAACCCTGGGAGTATTCTCCTAAAAGTCCTGCCCTTTGCTGACTAGAAATCCACAGTTTGACAAGCTTCCTTTCCCAGTTGACTACCACATAGAGACTCCGTAGCTCCAAGGTACAGAATTTATAACTCATACGAGAACAACTCTCTCTCATTCCCTATTCCGGCCACACCCTGTTTTCTCTGTCTTTCCATCCATTAATGTATTGCTTTCTGCTGGGTGAAGTATCCTCAGCTCCAATACAGACAAGACATTTTTCTATAAAACATCTGGGTTTGAGTAAAATTGTTGGTCAAATTTGATCAATTAAATCACACTTTAAAAGCCTTGTAATTAAAGGAATTGTAATAAAAACATAAATGGAGGATCCTTTTCTAAAGGAAGGAATCACCTCATAGAGGTTCACCTACAATAAAGTAGGTGCCTGCAGCATGATATTTTTCACACTCTTTCTGATCCTCACAAGAATGCTGCTCAGTTCCTAAGTGGTTCTACTCATGCTTTAAAGATAAAGAGACTTAGGTTCGCAGGCTTTATTCAAGTAGCTAAGAAGCTCCAGAGTGATGGCTCACATCCAGGTCTATCTCTAAAACCCTTACCTGGCCACCTCTCTGATCTTATAAACCTGTCTGATTCATACTCCAGCATTTAGGAACTTACCTAATTAAAACTCGGTGAATACTTGCTTCCAGAGATAAAATAGACGAAGACCAGTAAACAAGATTTCTAGGTATTATTATTTTTTAGAAAGTATAAATATAAGTAATTGTAGACACCTTTTCCTCCATTTAGCTAGCCCCGCTGAGTGATCGTCAGAAATGGAAATTTGAATTTAAGCCTATTTTTAGAGTTTTCATTTCTAGCCTCTAAAAATCTGAAGAGGATGTCATTCTGGGTTGCCTTTCTTAGAAAGCTTAATGGAAATAATTTATTTTGCTGATTGACACTAACCTTAAACTTGAGAATAAAATATACCAGGGTAGTCTTCTTAATCAAATAGATGACCTTGAAGCTCGATTTACTTGCGGGACTGGGTTCTGTCTTCTCATCCAGTGTGGCTGTCCCCTCTCCTCTAGGACTCCCTGACCCTTTTGCAAAGATCGTTGTGGATGGATCTGGGCAGTGCCACTCAACGGACACTGTGAAGAACACGTTGGACCCAAAGTGGAACCAGCACTACGATCTGTGAGTTGAATATCCTATAAGCCACTTGGGGAGCTGCAGGAAAGTTGGTATCTAACTTGTAAGAGAAGCATTTAATTTTTTTTTTTTTTTAAAAAAGAGATTATTAAACTTCTTACTGATAACAAACGTGGATGGCCAAACAAATACATACTGCCTACTTTTAGAATTCATATACTTGGAAGTTCTTGTGTTTGACATTTTCGTACATTTTAATGGTTTGCTTCTGTAACTGTGGTCTTCAAACTTTCAATCTCCTGGCCATACTAACAGGAAAAAAGGGCCATAGTTCAGGTCCTCTATATGCTACTGTTTTTTTCAGCAAAACCCTGAACATGGTTGTAAAATGCATTATTTGAAATACATTATTATTATTTTACATATTTATGATACAAATATATAATATATATATATTTCTGTTGATTTTTTAAAAATTTTGCTTTTTATTTCAAATATATTTTCTGCAAGAGAAAATAAAGTTTGGTATGACTGGAGGTATATAAGCCCACACACCATCAGACAATTTCTTTCTTTTTTTTTTTTTTTAAATTATTTATTTATTTTATTTATGGCTGTGTTGGGTCTTCGTTTCTGTGTGAGGGCTTTCTCTAGTTGCGGCAAGTGGAGGCTACTCTTCATCGCGGTGCGCGGGCCTCTCACCATCGTGGCCTCTGTTGTTGCGGAGCACAGGCTCCAGACGCGCAGGCTCAGTAGCTGTGGCTCATGGGCCTAGCTGCTCCGCGGCATGCGGGATCCTCCCAGACCAGGGCTCGAACCCGTGTGCCCTGCATTGGCAGGCAGATTCTCAACCACTGCGCCACCAGGGAAGCCCCCAGACAATTTCTTATATTCATTTGTTAAATGGATTGAAAATCTATTTTGTAGGCACCTATGTTTTCATGTCCCTGCTAAGAAATTTTTGTCCAAGTAATGCTGAGTGATTATTGGCTTTTTACTAACACAAATTGAACTGGGTTTGAGTGGGATTTTTAGTAGTTGGATCCTGAGGCTCATTTGCAGTTACACTGTGGCACCGGAAGTAGTCTGGAAAGTGGTTGTCAGTCCATGTCCTGAAAGCTCCCTTCTGTGGTTGACCTACACCGAGAGAAAGTGGCAGGTTTCCTGTCTGAGTTAGTGCCCTTTTGTGTACTTTGGATGGATGGAGGGTTTGTAAGTAGTCCTTTGGTGCAAATTAGTATTCTCTATTAAGCCTAATTGGTGGGGTTTTGTTTTTGTTTTTGTTTTTGGCCACACCATGCAGTATGCAGGATCTTATTAGTTCACCGACCAGGGATCGAACTGGTGCCCCTGCAGTGGAAGTGCAGAGTCTTAACCACTGGACCGCCAGGGAAGTCCTGGTGGGAATTTTGAATCCTGCCATTATCCTCTGGAACTATAAAAATATAATAAATTTCTGTTATAAGATTATTATCATTATGTGGTTGTCTACATGTGTTTCTTACATAACCGGATGTAGTCCTCTCCCAGCCCATTGAAGTTAGTAGATATATACTTATTATGCACCTGTTAGCTGTGGATATAGAGCCAACATTATTTTAAAAGGATTCTTCTGGACTAACCAGTCAATCAGATAAAATCTCAATGGGCTATCGCAATTGAGAAATACAATTAAAAATGAGTTTGCATGTTGGTTTCAGATACGTTGGGAAAACGGATTCTATAACCATCAGCGTGTGGAACCACAAGAAAATTCACAAGAAGCAGGGAGCTGGCTTCCTGGGGTGCGTGCGGCTGCTCTCCAATGCCATCAGCAGATTAAAAGATACTGGATGTAAGAACCCAACGCTTTTCTGCCTCTTAATGCAACTGAAGAAGGCTTATGGGGCATCATTTTTTATTTTATTTTTTTGAATACTGAATACAGAATTCCTGCCTTCCTCTCTAGTTAACATTTCCCTGGGTTAAGTTTTGAATTGTTTGTTTGCAGACCAGCGTTTGGATCTATGCAAACTAAACCCCTCAGATACTGATGCAGTTCGTGGCCAAATAGTGGGTAAGAACTTTCTCATCTGTATAAAGAGATAACTTTTACAGACTTAACCTTCAGCTCTTCATCACTGAGAAAACACATAAAGGCACTGACCGATGGTGACATACTTCGAAGGACAGGCCCCATCCGGGGGCCATCTCTCCAGGACTAAAAAATTTCATCTTATGTGGTTTTTATTATTTTATCTAATTCCCTTCATTCTGTCATTCAAGGTGGAGTTAAAATGACTAAGGTACAAAAAGATGTAGGGTTATAATTTTTAATGTAATTTTAATCATCACATGAGTGGACAATTTGTCATATTATCCAAGTGCAGATGATAAAAATGGTGGCCACATATGCAAGAGTTAAGAAATAGTTTCTTCAGGAGGACCCATCATATATATAAAAGGCAAAGAGAATTTCTGAAGACTTCCATGTAATATGATTTTACAGAGGATTGACTTATTTAGAATGAAGAAATAAAATGTGCTCATGTCATAAAGTGTTGACTGGAGGTATTCCATTGGAAGTAGTTTATCTGTTAAGTAGCTCATCCTGTTATCCATCCCATTTTTATTAGCGTTTCAGGGTAACCCAAATATTGACTGTATGCATTGCAAGCAATCAAAGAAAACAGTATCTCAGCAGTACACCAGAGTGACTTATGGCCCCAAATCTTTTAGGTATTGTCTTGTGTAGACCTGACCCAAGATAAACGGCCAGTGAGTGTCCATCCTGAAAACTCCTGTCATGACAGAGTTCTCACTTACTGCCTTTCTATTTGTGATTTCTTCTTTTCTTTGTGGAGGGATGTGCCGGGGGAAAATGAGTAACTGGAAGCAGCTTCGTAAGTGTCTTTGTTGTTCATAATAGGGACAGAGAATCGACACGTAGGTGCATCCAGACCTTGTACCTACTGACAGTGCTCTCTGTGTCCTTTTTAAACATAAGTCAAAACCTTCTTAAAATATAAGTTACCTTGGAGGAAGTGAATATTGTGTTCCGTTATTTTGATGAAGAGCACAGATAACACAACATCTCTTTCTGCTCCACGTTTCCAAGGAGTGTTCCAAGGGGCATGCGTTCTGTGCAGCCAATGAGTGAGATGCTTCATACTTGAGAGCATAGGAATGTATGTGTGTACGTGTAGACATATGCCTCGCTTTTTAAAATAATATCGTACATAAATTACACATTTGCAATGGCTCACTGTGTTACAGTTGTATAAAATACCACTGGATTTTAATGCAGGATCTTCTTTTCTTTTTAGTCAGTTTACAGACACGAGACAGAATAGGCACTGGAGGGTCCGTGGTAGACTGCAGAGGGCTGTTAGAAAATGAAGGGTACGTATCACTGCAGCGATGGCCACTGAGTTCTCTGCTGCCCAGGCTCTCGCACTGTATGAAAGTTTCCTTCACACCTTTTCACTGCGTTGCATACTTGAGGTGCAGTCTTGGGATAACACTGAGATCCAGTTTCCTCGTTTGTAAAGGAAGCTGTCAAAACTAGTGGGGTAGTGCCCCAAAGGCTCAGGATCCAATTTACAGAGGTTCCCGCTGGCCAAAAAGCATCAGTAAAGAATTATAACTGCAGTGGATTGAAGCAATCCATTGAGTTCGTAATGATACAGGGAGAAATAAATTCTAAAAAAACCAAAAACCGAAAAACACCCTCAAAAATTCTCATTGGTCACTATCACAATTTTTCAATTCCCCAATGAGTTAACTATTAATGTCATTAATAGTTGCTGACAACATCATGAAAGAGAGATAATCTGACATGAACTTACATCTTGGAGGTCCAGGGGACGGGAATGGGTTACACAGCCCCGGGGATAAGCTCCATCCAGGGGGGGGGTACCCTGTAGAGTATAGCAGACAACCTGGTGTCTTCAACAAATACACTGCAAGAAAAATAACTAAAAAGGAAGGAAGAGAACCTATAAGTTAATAAAAGAGATTTAAGAGACATACCTATTAAATGTGGTGTGTGGACCTCGTTTGGATCCTGATTAATGAGACAGTTGACTGGAGAAATTTGAACACTGGTATTTGATGATATTAAAAAAATTAATGTACATTTTTGGGGTCATGATAATGGTAAAAGGCCTATCTTCCAGAGGTCTGTGCCGAAATATTTAAGGATGAAATGGTAAAATGTTGGGATTGGTTTCAGAATAATCCAGCTCAGGGGGGAGGAGTTGGGCGCGTGGCCACGAGACAATCACTGGAGCTGGGTGATGAGTCCAGGGCATTCACTGAACTAGTCTCTCAATTTGTGTGTCTCTTTGCACTTTTTCAACGTAGAACGTTTTTCAGAAGTACTTGCTTATAAGGGAAGATAGCCTATTAAGGTAAATTGTCTTCACAGTTGTTCAGGGGATCAAGATTTATGTTAAAAGTCACTTTTAAAGTCATTGTGGTATTTTATGTAACCAGGAGTTCTATTATAGAATAAAATGACAAGGAAAATGGAATGTTTGGATATGATTCTGAGTCAAGAAAACTGAAATCTCATTTTCTGAGCTCCTTATAGTACAAGGTTGGTTTTTTCCAGCCATTCGGCTCTGCCTGAGGATGAAATCCTACGAGTGGCCTCAGTGGCACTTTACACATGGCTCCCTTTGGTCACTGGTTCCTCATGAAAAAGTCTGGCTTTCCAATTAAATAGGACAGGACGAATTATATGAAACTAAGCACTGGGGACATTCTATCAATATACTGCTCAAGAAAAGCAAAACAAATGGAAGTGAGAGCGTGGCATGGAACTTTCGGGTGCTTCCCGGTCTTCAGCCGGTGTTGTGATGTGGGCTGTGGTCTTCCCCTTCTAGAACTGCGTATGAAGACTCAGGGCCTGGAAGGCCACTCAGCTGCTTCATGGAGGAACCAGCCCCTTACACAGATGGCACTGGGGCTGCTGCTGGCGGGGGTGGCTGCAGGTCTGTGGAATCCCCAAGTCAGGATCAAAGACTTCAGGCCCAGCGACTGCGAAGTCCTGAGGTCCGAGGGTCACTCCAGACGCCGCAGAACCGACCTCACGGCCACCAGTCCCCGGAACTGCCCGAAGGCTACGGTGAGAGCATCCACCCCGCCGTCCCGAGAGCGATTGGTGATGTTTCAGACAGCTTTAATGTTTTAAGCCTTTTTTAGTGACTCGTACCTGCCAGAAGTGCTGATGTTTGCAGAGGTGTGCCCCACGATGGTTGTGTCAGTGTAAAGAAAAATAACCCGAGATGGTTGACAAATCTTGCTCGTCATGAATTTGTCCGCAGTTGCTCCAATCTCCCAGTGTAGCAGTTGTGTGAAGATTTTAGGCAAATGAATATCAAAGAAAACCGAGAGGAGTGGGGCAGGGGCCTGGATGGGGGTATTTGTAGTGCCCTGGGATTTGAACTTGGGAAGGACGGCTTTGGGTACGAGTGAAAGGATGGGATCTTTTGACAACCACAGAGGGAGCACCTAAATGCAGAAGGAATCCACGTAGATGTGGCAGATCAGACCGGAAGTAAGAGCTAATGCAGGGGACAGAGGTCAAGGTAGGGTCAGTCCCAAGGTGGCAGGTCCAGGGGTGTGGCCGCCTCTCCAGGTGTGAACAAGAGAAGTAAGGTACACCTACACATTGACCCAGGACTTGTGACTCCCAGATGCCAGGCAGAAGTTAACTGCTGCCCTTCAAACCCTTCTCTCGGTGCTTTTAAAGACTGTTGGAGGGAAGCTGGGACTCTGTGCTTACAGGATTGGTTGAAAACTCTCTCTGGAATTGAATGTAACTACCGTATCCCCCACTTTCGCATGCAGAGCAGAGAACAACGGTGCAGGGTCAGGTTTACTTCCTGCACACGCAGACTGGAGTTAGCACGTGGCACGACCCCAGGATACCCAGGTAAGTTTCCTAAAATTCTCACCATCAAGGCCATTTTCCAGCAGTCACCTGGACCCCCCACCCCGGACTGTGGGTGATAGAGCCCCTTTGGTGTGAAGATGTAAACGTGGAAGAGCAGCAGCACAGAGGGATATGTAACAGGGGTCCTGGACTCAGGCGTTCTGGGGGACGGTCCCCGCTCTGATGCCACCCCACCCGACTCTCCAGCTGCTACATCAGCAGCTGCCGTAATGCAAGGGGGCCCTTGAGAAAGCAATCCTGGATCTTGAAATTAGATCACGTAACTGCAAAAGCCCCTCACCCCTAGATTAAATCAAATGCACTTACTTGAAAAACCGATAAACCCTTAAAGATGTGTTGCTCTCATTCTAAACTAAAAATATTGCTGAGCGAAATGATATGATGTCTGATGTGATGCTTTAAATAATCGGGGTGGGGAAGCGAATAGGGGAGCATTGGAAACAGGTTGGCGATAAGCTGGTAATTGTTAGAGTTGGTTATTCATTATGGTCTCTATTTTTTTTTATATGCTTAAAATTTTCCATAATAAAAAGTTAAAAAGGAAATATAAAGACGCTATTACCCTTTCTCTCTTCTACTTTACTGTCCCTATTGCCTCAGTCCCTTGGGGACCATTCCTGGGGGAGATGAAGCTTTTCTATACGAATTCCTTCTACAAGGCCATACATCCGAGCCCAGGTCAGAGAGACCCCTGCCCCACCCCCACCCCATAATGGAGTTAAGTTTCTTTTTTCTCTTTGCTTTGCTTTCCTTTTTTCTTTAAAAAATTTTTTCTTTTGTTTCAGAATAGCATTACTTCCTAATGACATTTTTAGTAATGCTCATTTCCTTTTTATTCATAATTTGTTTCATCTGAGAACAAGCTTCTTGTCTTTGATTTTCCAAATCTATGTTGAATTTACAATTCAGTATCTGTAACTAGAATGGAAATATTACCTGCAAATGAATGAGGCGTCTCGTTAGTACTCACTGGAAGGAATGTCAGGCTTTGGTCCTCATTAGGAAGCATCTTGGTCAGTAATGCTGTGCTCCCAGATGACTGTGGAGTGTACTGAAATAATGAATCAAGAGGTTAGAATTAGGAAGACTTGCTTATTGACAAAGCCAACTCAAAAATGAGACGGCCTCTTCCCAGCGCAGCTGTCTAGAATTGGAAGATTTCGAATGCATGTTCATACATCCCCATCAGCTTGAAAAAACTTGTACTGTTTGGGAGCTTTTCCATGCAGAAACCTTTCTGACCTTGAGCATTTAATTGTGAATCCAGAGTTTTCCAGCAGCCTTCAGATATTTCCTACTATTCTGGCCCTCCTTCATGGAAGGAATGGTATTCCCTGGGCAGACCACATTCCCTATCATGGTCACGGGCTCTGAGGGTTGCGGTTTATCCGCGGGACTGTGCCGCCACTTGCGGCACAGAGGCCTGGGCTCAGTGCAAGTCTGGCGTAAGCAGCACCGTGACTGCCCCTCTTAGCAGGACCGGGACACAGCCGCTGGATAAGGGGACGCCCCCAGGTTCTCTCATGGAAGTTTTGGTCTTAGGCCTCCACACACAGATGGACAAACCTCTCTGTATCTTCCGTTTTGGTAGAGACCTTAACAGCGTGAACTGTGATGAACTTGGACCGCTGCCACCCGGCTGGGAAGTCCGAAGTACCGTTTCCGGGAGAATATATTTTGTAGATCATAATAACCGAACAACCCAGTTTACAGACCCGAGGTTACACCACATCATGAAGTAAGACTTTTACCAAATCTTTGTTGACCTTGTTAAAATTTCATGTTTTCTACTACCTTTCTTCTTCATTTCTTGATTGCATTGTTGGTTAGCAGAGAATAAGCGTGAGCAAAATATGATAAATATTTGGTGGACAATTGCGTTTTAAACTCTCAAGGCGCTGTGAGCAGTACTGAAGTCCTGTGTTGTTGTCACCCTGCTCTAGCTTGCAGCCTAAATAAAATCCCCTGAGCTGGCAGTATGGGGCAGCTTCACTCACGAAGCTTCCGTGGGCAGCATTCTGATGAGATACGTGGCCTTAGAGAAGCAGTGAAGTGAGGCTTTTCCCTGGTGCCCGCTCACCACTGTCTGGGAGGGCTGGCCCAGAACACGGCTTGCTGGAACCTCTTCCCGGGCCATCATTCCCGGGGGCCGTGGACCTGGCTATAACCTTGGATCCCACACTCCACGTTCCAGGTTTGCTGTGTCCTCAGAACATGAGAGCCCCCGGGGCACTTGTCATTGACAGCTGACACCACTGGCAAAACTTGAACAGGACGGATGCCACTGTGTTCCTCTACTGGCCCTAGTCCTTCTGTCCAAAAGGCCTCTGGACTTCTGCTTTCGATGAGTGGGCTTAGAAATCCCTTGGTTATGAGCAGGAGGAGTAGTTACCACTGGATTTCACTTGTTTGCTCCTGTGCACTTTGCCCCCCTCCACGGTCATCTGCTTTGAAAGTGCTCTCGTCAACTCCATTTAATTCTCACCCCCAAGGCACATCTAATAGCGCGTTGGTCAGGCTCACAGATACGCACTAGATGCACGATGAATGCTAGCAGTTTCTGTTTTTACTTATGGCAACGATAATGTATGAGATACGGAGATGGAGGGTCTCCTTTACTGAATCCTAGACATCTATTTAGTCTGAGGGTGGCCACCAGCAGTCTTTCCGTAAGAAAGTTTGACTAGCAGTTTGGTGAAATGACTTCCCCTCTCAGTCCCTTTTGTGTGGGCACACTGCTGGCAGCAACCTTGGCCGCTGCTCTTGGGGCGACCTCGATGCTTCTGTTCTTCTCCAGTCACCAGTGCCAACTAAAGGAGCCCAGCCAGCCGCTGCCACTGCCCAGTGAGGGCTCCGTGGAAGACGAGGAGCTTCCCGCCCAGAGATATGAGAGAGATTTAGTCCAGAAACTGAAGGTCCTCAGACACGAACTCTCCCTTCAGCAACCCCAAGCTGGTCACTGCCGCATCGAAGTATCCAGAGAGGAAATATTTGAGGTACGGGGTTCGGGCACAGAATCTTCCTCCCTGTCAGTAGACAGTGAGTTCTGCTTTCTGTTTGGTGTTTCGGAGATTGATTTTATTGCTCGGTGAAATGCAGAGCTTTATCAGGGCCAAAGCCCAAGGTGAGAGAGGGAACTGTATTTCCTCCTGTGGTAAAGGTTTAAAAATCAATGACTTCTGAGGGAAAATGTAGAGATCTGTACAGAAACTAGTACTAAATAATATTGTAAATCCCTGCGCCCACGTTGTACAGATTCTATTTCCTGCCATCTGCACGGTTTCCTAGAATCAAGCATTCCTTCCGCTGCAGCCTTGCACGCAATTCCCCTCGTGGCGTTGCCTCCTCAGAGAAGCAAAGCGGCCTCCCTGTTGTCCCTTCTGGAAGGAGGAAGAACTGATGGTTCCGGGCAGGGTTCTGGCCTTTGTCCAGCTCCCCTGCGGGATCAGGGTCCCTAAACGGGCAGGGCCTTTGGTAGGCAGGGCCCGTTTCTCAGGCCCACGATCATGAGTAGAATCTCAGCTGTGTTTGGGCCTTTGTGGAATCCTTGGCAGAAATGATCAAACGAGACACGCATTCTCACTGGGCCACAGCAGCTGAGGGGGCCGCGGAGGGAACCGCCCCTGCGGGCAGCTCAGCACCTTCTCACCAAAGCGCCCAGGGCCGTGCTGGAGGCTGGGGCACAGCCAGATGAGTGGATCAGCCGAAGTGCCTGATTTTGTCCACTGAGCATCGTAAATGTTTGTCGGGGATAGAAAAGAGCTGAATTCTTGACGTGCTGCTACCAGATCGTCTCCACTCAGCGTCCTCTTGCCTCTTGGGATCCAGCTTTTGAATTACATTAAATTTAAAGCAAGAAAAGATCCTTAAGTGCCTTTTCACTGAAAATACCTACAGACATTTAGCTGGTTCCACTCCAGATGCTGAATCTGAGGGACTATTAGGCTGACCACATGTTTTCTGTGTCTGGTAAGCTGCTTTATGTCTTACTTAAACCCTCCTTGGTTTTTTTTGACTCCGTGGGAAAGTGTGATTTTTGACTTCAGATGTAAAATCAGGCTCAGAATTCTTTTAGTATTCAGACTCTCTTGTGATGTCTTCATTTTGGTTAAAATATATCAATTATTTATAGGACACTTTGGAATTACTTTGGGTAGAGAAAATCAACCCTAGCGAGGATGTTTAACTCTTAAGTCATGATTGCGCTGAGAATAAATGTGTTTCCTTTAGGTACAGTATCACCTGCCATGTGCTTTGCTGTTTCCGAGGGAGAAAAAGTGAAGGAAGCAGCAATGTCCTAGATGCCAAATAAACATTCTCAATAGGAACCAGACAAAAATCAGATTCAAAGGCTTAAAAATAAGCTCAGATGCTTATTTGTAATCGAGCTCCATTATAAATAACCTTTCATCATTTCATAACTTTAAAAATAAGTTCTTCTCTCTGAAACTGTAATTTTGATGTGCAGGAGTCTTATCGCCAGATAATGAAGATGCGACCAAAAGACTTGAAAAAGCGACTGATGGTGAAATTCCGAGGAGAAGAAGGTTTGGACTATGGCGGGGTGGCGAGGTGAGAGGCTCGTGTAACCCCCTCCCTGCTGCATGGATTTGAGTGCACCTGTGAGCAAATATTTGCAGAGAAGTCATTTGCCCCTTTCTGGTGCTGGTCTTGGAGCAGTCAGGACTTCAGGTGTTGCCATCAGAGAGCGTCCTTAGAAAAAGAATTCCTAAGAGCGTGTGCACGCTAGCATCTCACCATGACCCATCAGAACGCGCTTGCGCTTCACCACCACTTTCCTTCTTAGAAAGTATGAATTATTATTATTATTATTTTTTAAAATTTTATTTATTTATTTATTTATTTATTTATTTATTTATTTATTTATGGCTGTGTTGGGTCTTCGTTTCTGTGCGAGGGCTTTCTCTAGTTGTGGCAAGCGGGGGCCACTCTTCATCGCGGTGCGCGGGCCTCTCACTGTCGCGGCCTCTCTTGTTGCGGAGCACAGGCTCCAGACGCGCAGGCTCAGCAATTGTGGCTCACGGGCCTAGTCGCTCCGCGGCATGTGGGATCTTCCCAGACCAGGGCTCGAACCCACGTCCTCTGCATCGGCAGGCAGATTCTCAACCACTGCGCCACCAGGGAAGCCCTGAAAGTATGAATTATTAAACTTCTACCCTTACTCCCTTCTCCATGTGGCCTGACTGAGCCCGAAGTTAATACGGAGGCAGCCTTGCTTCTCTCACTACAGGATTTTCAGGGGTGGGAGGAAGGCATATATGTTGCATTTGTGTCAAACAAGTTTTGTAAAATGAGATTTTGGTCAAAATAATTCATGCAAATGATTTTAAAGATAGTAGCTTTTTATGATTATATTCTGTTTCGTGTCTTACCTCTTTTCACCTTTGAGACAACTGTTCTTTTGCTCTTTTAACTGTTTCTTCTAATATAACCAATCATCTAGATCACTAACTCGATCAAGTTCTGATGTTATCTACTGATTTCATGACGTATGGTCATAGGTGCAGATAGACCAGGTAATGGTTGTGGTGAGGATCTAATTTAATACCCTCACTTCTCAGTTTTGTAATATCAGTATTTTTAGTTCTTCTATCATTGTCTTTGTAACTTTATATAATGTTTTTTCACCATTATTTTTTCATGGTCAGCTAGAGGCATTATCTCTTGACCTCTCTTTTTCATATGAAAAGGATATTAATACTCCTGACTTTCCCTTCAGCATTCCAGCATTCCTTCCACCTCTTACCTCTTACATTCTGTCATCTGTAGTATTACTTTTATATTGTCAAGGTTGAAGATTTACATTTTGTTCTGTCACCAAAATTAAGTCAGTCTCTTGTGCTTGTCTACCTATTATTTATAGGAGTTGAAAAATCAATACATTGTTTTATATTATGACAATGTAAATATTGTTCATTGAGGGATTAAGTGGTGTTCTATCATTTAGTTTATCCTTTCGAACAAATTTTAATTTTCCCAACAATTTCTTCTTCTTCTTTCTTCTTAAAACCAGGTCTTGTCTCTGCTGCCCCATCAAACTTCACCTTTTGCCATCCTCACCCACCCCCTTTGCCCCATGTATCTCTCTTGTGGAGACTCTGTCCAGACTGACTGTTGATTCTCTGGACCTGCTGCAGTTGTCTTCATGGGACTTCACTGCTTTCTTGGCTTTAGAGCCGTTGTTGTATGGGTCCTATGACTTCCTCTTTCTTGGCTTACTCCATTATGTTACTGGAATATATCCTCAAGTAGCTTTCTTAGAAGGGGGGTGTGTGTGGGGGAGGGGAATTTTCCAAGATCTTGAGTCTGAAAATGTCTTATAATCTACAGTTTGACTGGTAGTTTAGCTCTTTATAGGCTTCTAGAAGGAAAACAGTTCTCATTCAGAACTCTGAAGACACTGCTTCGCTGCTTCTCAGCACCCAGAGTCACCGTCAGAGAACGGTCTGGCTTTGGGCACGTCTAATTTATTTGACCCCATCCATGGCCACCCATCATCCATAGATTCTACCTTTTTTCTGTTTTTCATGCCCCTCCTGTCTTCACTTCCTCCTTACCCTTAATCCACCATCATAATGGCTCCCTTACGCCCCCTCATAACTTCCTTGCCTCTCTTTCCGTTTGCTGTGCTTACCTGGCAAAACCCCAGCTCTGAAGATCCCCTCCTCCGGCTGCTCTGAGCATTGCCTGAGCAGCTGAATGTGGCTGGAGGCGAACACACTTCCATGCTGCTGGCCCTTCTCTGCATCGATAGCCACCGGCCGCAAGGAGGGTCCAGCACCTACTTCAGTTCCCCCGTAGTTCTCTTTCTCAGATCTCTGGCGTCACTTCCGCCCATCCTCACTCTTAGCTGCTGACTTTGCTTCCTATTTAACTGAGGAAACAGAAGCAATCTGAAGGGTCTTTCCTCACCGTCACCACCAGATATCGAGTCTGCCGTTGTCTGTACTCGTATGGTCAGACTTCCCCGCCGTGGCCCTCAGTGGCGCATGCATGTCCCTGTATAAGAGCAACCCCGCCCCTGGCACAGTGCATCGCAGGCCCTTTTGCTTTTCCTGTTATTTCACATCTATTTCTTTTCATCAAAATGTCCCTTACTCTTGGGTCATACAAATGTGTTATGGCAACTCCCCTTCTTAAAAGAAACAAACATGCCCCCCCCCCAAACCTTTCCTAGATACTATATCCCCTTCCTGTTGAAGCTTCAAAAAAAGGAGGCAATAAAGGCAAAGAAAGCACAGGAAAAAGAAAAACAATTAGAAACTCCAGGAAAGACAGAGATGCGTTCAAGAATGCATAGCTCAGTCATCGCCCTGTTCCTCTGTTCTCTTTGTAGCAAAACCCCTCAAAAGAGTTGTGTGATCCCAATTCCCGCTCCCACATCCTCGCTTTCTCTTGAACACATTCTGAGCAGATGTCTCTGCCCTCTGAAGCCCTTTGTGTCGAGGCCCCCCCCGATCTGCATCTCACCAAACCCAGTGATGATGACTCAGTCTTGGTCTGTCAGCAGGACTTGATGTAGTTGGTGGCCCCCTGCTTCTCGAAACACCTTTGCCACTTGGTTTCCAGGGCACCTGTTTTCCCTCTAATCTCCCTCTCAGGCTCCTCTGCTGTGCGTCCCCCTCCTCCTTCCCGCTGGACCTGGCGGGCATCCGAGCGCAGCCCTGGAGCCTCCTGGCCGCCCCTCCTTGCCCCTCCTTCAGCTCCAGACTTGCTTACCAGCTGCCTCTCATCTGTGCTTGGGTATTTAGCCTCTTAGACCTAACAGTTCAACATTTCGGGTTGCCCCTCCCCCCAGCTGCTCTTTCCCGCCTCGCTGAACTGCCCACCCGGTCTCTGTGGCTCGGATGCGGGTGGTCCTCACAGCCTCCCTCTGTGCTGCATGCCCCCCCCCCCCCCCCCGGAGCCAGTGCACCCCCGGGCCCTCGGAGGGAGTACTTTCTGTATTTATTCATTAACCAGTAAGTATTGAGACTCCACCGCGGACTGGGTACTTGGGATACAATGTGAGCAAAGCAACGTGTCCCCTGCCCCCCCCCCCCCCCCAGCCCCCCTCCCCCGGTGCAAAGGAGTCCTCAACCTGACGAGGTCCAGACATTAATTATAACATTGCACAAGGGACCACACTGCTGGTAGATGCCGCCAAGGGGCCTCGTTCCTGTGCGGACGTGTGACAGCGGCCCGGCCTTGGGGGTCAGGGGACAGGAGAGCCTCGCACCCTCACAGTTTAGAAAACTCAAGTGGATTCTCAGCGCTGCAGCAGTCAGCACCAGCAAAATTAGGTTCTGAGAAGCATTATAGGGGGTCTCATCAGGTTTCTGGGTGGAATTGGGATTTTTTTCAGCAGCCAAAAGTAAATAATTACAAAAGCCACGATGTGCCCTTGGGCCGCAGAACAGAATCACTCCTCCAGCCTCTATCCATCGCTGTCTTCCTTCATCTCCCCTCCTGCTCCTCAGGTGATCTTGACTCCGTCTGGGATGAGGGATGCAGAAAAGCCCGGCTTTCCTGATAGCGCGCTTGCACTGGTACTGCCTCTCCGTGGGAAATGCTTTTCCTTTCCAGGTTGTTCCAAGTTTCTTCCTTGATCTTCTCAATATTGATTCTAGGACCCATCTTTCTTCTGGCGAATGTAACTTCTGTTTGCCCTTGAAAACACGAATTCCGTTTCCTGACTAGGGGTTTAGGCTTTCCGTCCCCCTTTTCAGGGAGACTCTTCCTACTTCCTCATTCATATTTGTCCTAAATTCAAATCAAACTACTTCCATTTTCTCTTCTCTACGTTTTCCTTTATAGTCTCGAGATACCTCAAGAGTCAGTATCCTGAACTGTTTTACTTTATGGTTGCTCCCGTGCACAGCTGGGGTTATAGGTTCCTAGGCACGCACGTGAACAGCTGGGTTAGGTTTGGTCTGGTTAGGAGTTCGCTTTCCTCTGCATTTTCCGTGGTTATCAAGTCTTTGTGTAGCTCCTTTGATTAACATGATGCTACAGAGGGAAGAGCTGAGAAGCCCTGCTTTTCTGCCTCCAGCCTGATCTCGCGTTGTTTCAGCTGAGTCTTCCTCGTGTCTGAGTGGCTCACACCTGTCGTGTAGGGCTGAGGAGAGATGTCAGTTACATGTGTGTTACACATACGTGTGTGTCTGTGGCCCTTATGTTGGTCGATGGGAATCAGTCTATGCTCATCTCCCCAGTGTTTGGCTCTGAACCTTTTCCTCTCTCTCCCTCTTCTGCCTGTGTAGTTAGCTCTTCCCTGACCACTTCCAGAACATACCTCATGCTCTGTACCTTGTCCACAGCTCGGTCAGAATGTTTGCTTGTATTTTAATCACTTCCTGTCTAGACAGTTGCAGGTCCTTGGCATTTATGAAAACAATTCTTCATAAATCCAAACTCCAAAACTTGGCGATAAATCAAAGCACCAGAGTTGGGAAATTCTGCCTTCCTAGTAAAGAGGCTTCATAAGATTTGGTGTCTGTCTCATCTCTTCTGGTAGTTCCTTCCTGTTCTTTTGAGTTTGATACACAACTTTGTGTTGGTGTAATCATTTTGTGTGTATTTTCACAATTTTCTCGGACAGATGATTTGCATTTGTGCTTATCCTTTTCGTATTTTCTCAATTCTGTCTTTTCTGTTTGAAGGAGTAAGAAATTCCAGAGTAAAACTTGGGGCAGCTATCTTAATAAGATTCATCCATTTGAAGGAGTTTTGAGTAGAAAGAATAAAAGGCCACACAGTGTTGTATAGACCCCCATACCTGGGCTTATCACAATCTGGCCACAGCAGCTGAGTCATACGGGTTCTGTTCAGAGTGCTTTTTTTGTTTGATTGGTTTTGATTTGGGGTTTTTTTAATAATGAAATAATTCAAACATAAAGGAATTCAGAAAATAATCCATTTTATGTACCCTATCCAGATTTTTAAACTCTTAGAATTAACATTTAAAAATTTTAAACTAGTCCTCTAAATTATAAAAGTGATAAACGCTTATGGCAAAAAATAAGAATTCAACAGGACAGAAAATTATGAGGGCAAAAGTCGTTCTTAAATAATCCCTGTCTCCCTAGACTGGGAAATGTTTTCTCCTTATTTAAACATTAATAACATGATACCATCAGAAATCTAAAAACTAGAAAGAAGTGAAAAAAAATTAAAACGCCCAGAATGCAAATTCTCCAGTTACCTACTGTCAACATGTTAGTATAAATCCTTCCCATCTTTCTCTATGCTCTGCGTATATATTTTTTCTGTTTCGTGTATGTGCACACGCATTTTTGACATAAAAGTAGGATCGTACAGCTTTTTGTTGCACTTTTGTTGGTTTTTACCACATTGTTAACATCGTCACCTGAGATCTTGATCTCTGCAAAGTAGCAGAGAAAACCTTAGTTGGGGTGCAAGAAAGCTGACAGACTGCAGAGAACACTGTGCCTCTGAGCTGGTACTGATTCCAGGCAACCACAGTTCTTTCTCAGCTTCAGAGTTACTGGACTTTTGGCCAGAAAATCCATTTCTGATACCACCAGAAGCAATTTTTTTTACTTCATTAAGCTTATTTGCCCAATCGGCACAAATCACATCCTCTCAGAGCCAGGCAGCCTTACCAATTTGGCTTTCTAGGGCATGGTGAATCAGTCCTTTTGTTAAGATCTGAAACTAGGAAGTTTTAAAATGTCTTGTTGTTGTTGTTTCTAGGGAGTGGCTTTACTTATTGTGCCATGAGATGTTGAATCCGTATTATGGACTCTTCCAATACTCCACGGACAACATTTACATGTTGCAAATCAATCCCGATTCTTCCATCAACCCTGTAAGTATTAATGAATAAAGAGGTCAGAGATTTAGTTGGAGAATTTCTTAAATGGATTTCCAGTTTCAATCTCAATTCTTGGTTGATTCATTGTAGACTTACTCAAAGTCTGTGGTAAATAAAACATTGCAAGGTAGAGTGAGAACTGGATTAAGATGGATGGTTTCAATCCCGTATCTTCAGTGACTGGTATCAGTGAGTACGCCGTTTCAGGGGAACTCTGGCTTGACGGCTGTATCTGTTGACGGTGTCATTCTGAGAAGTGGGTCACGCAGTCCATCCTCCTCCCAGTTGGAATGGGAATATTCCCATAATTGGCCTTTTTGGCCACCAGTGCTGATACCCTTAGCCGCTTGTCCGAGAGATGAGGAAATAGGCGCAGAGTGTGTGTAACTGGCCCGAGGGGGGCCAGCGGGCGAGAGGAGGGCTCTGACGTGGGGCCGCGTCCTGCGGTCCTCGCCGTGCGTGTGGCCCCTGACGAGCAGTCGATGTGACAGGACCTTTCACCAACATGGGAGCTAACTATCTGATTATAATTCCAACCTCAAGGTAGAAACAGGAGGTTCCCTGGTTACAAACCAGAACAGCGCTGGTTTTAGAATGGTTCTCTTACTTGGGTCGTTCACAGTTATTTTCCTCTGTGTCTCCGCCTCAACTCCCTTGGGATTTTTTCTCTTCTCCTTTTTTGTGGGATGGGGGGAGGGATGGCAGGAAGAAGGGGGATTACCTTTTGCCCTTTATTTCCTCGTGGTGCAGTGGGAGGGAGGAGCCGGCGGCCTCCTGGGCGAGTAACCTGTGCCAGCACCGGGCCCTGTGCTGAGAAGGGGCCAGGGTTGGTTGATTCTCTGCCGTCACCATGTTGATATTCTCAACTTTTGAATAAGGGGTTCTGCATTTTCATTTTGCACTGGGTCCCACAAATTAGGTAGCAATTCTGAGAAGGTGTTTGAACCAAGGGCATAATATAAGGTATCGTTCAGATGACCTCTCCAAAAGTCATGCGCTAAATTTGACCTCCTATGTAGCCGTCTTTCATCTGGTCATGAGTGCAGCCTGTGAGTAACTGATTCAAGAAACCTGGAGAAAGTACAAGATACCCATCTGCCTTGGCCGGTCATTTTTCTCACGCATTCATGTTCTCTGGTGCCCCCTACAGGACCACTTGTCTTATTTCCATTTTGTGGGTCGGATCATGGGTCTGGCTGTGTTCCATGGACACTACATAAACGGGGGTTTCACAGTTCCCTTCTACAAGCAGCTACTGGGGAAACCCATCCAGCTTTCTGACTTGGAATCGGTGGACCCCGAACTTCATAAGAGCTTAGTGTGGATTCTGTAAGTACTAACTCAGTTAACTGAAAATGCATCCATCGTCACCCGTCTTAGCGTGCCGCAAATCCCTTTGTGTTGTGTAGTGTGCACGTGCACGTGGGTATATATTTGGGGGATGGGTGTGAAATCGGAGAATAGAAACAGACTATCAGAAACATAAAAGTAGATTCAACAAAAATACTTAATTGACATTTCCCTCGTAATGTCTGGCCAGTTTCTCATCATAAGACTAGTTTCTTTTGCTGTTTCCTTGACTTATTAAGTTATGATTGTGAATGTTAATCCCCAGGCCTGGTGGTTGGCTGGTTTGTGACACTCTGGGGTGTCTCCAGCCAAGAAGGTATCCAAAATCACCCTAATGTTTAGGTGCCTTTGTTTTAGGATTACCCTAAAACTCTCTTAAAAGCAACAGGCACAGTTACACGGTCACCGTAGGTGTCGGGGGGTCCTCGTGAGGACCGATTTCGCGGGAATGAGAGGTCCAGGCTCTGGGACAGGGGGACAAGCCGAGGACTCGATCGTGTCCCGTGTTGTGTCCACCTCCTTCCACGTGTCCCAGCTTGAAAGGCAGGTCTGCGGGGGGCCAGGGCCTTCATCCTATAGACAACCTCCCAGGCTGTGTTTCCAGAAACATGGCAGATGAAGGAGCCGGTTCTGACTTTCAAGTGCTTCCTTGAACTGATGCCCTCGGAAAGGCTGCCTGGGGAAGGGGGTGCGTATTTTCTTGGCGAGGCTTCCCTCTGACTCAGTTACCCCTTCGTGCTTCCCTCCTGTCCGCTCGGAGGCTCAGGGTGCAAAGCAGTCGGCGTGCTCTGCCCCGTGAAGTCAGAGAGCGGTGTCACTACCTTCACCGCTCTTCTGCAAGGAGGAGCCAGTCCCTCTTCCTACGATTGTTGATTCAATGTTCCATCTGCGCCCGCGCGGTGGCCAAGGCCTAAGTGATATCATCTTCTGTCCTAACTTCCCAGAGAGAACGACATCACCCCCGTGCTGGACCACACGTTCTGTGTGGAGCACAACGCTTTCGGGAGGATTCTTCAGCATGAACTGAAACCCAACGGCAGGAATGTCCCTGTCACAGAGGAGAACAAGAAGGAATACGTCCGGTAGGTACTGCTCTGGGGCACCTGGGGGTCGCCGCTGGGACTGGCGGGGCCTGGGATTGTCCTGGGCCCGGGGGGGCCACGTTTAGGTCGTCGGAGCGCTTGGACCAGAGTCATGGTAGCAGCAGAGACTTCCAGAAACCGGCGGGGTCAGCGGTGGGCTCCAGGGTTGACCCGTTAAGGGGGGATTCATGACCCCAGAGCCCAAGGGGTAGCTTTCAAGTGACCGCCTGATTGTGGGTGTGAAGGTGGTAACCACGGGAGGGAGGAGTAGGCCTCCCTCAGGTTTGGGGGAAGCTTCCTTGAGCTTGCTGTGATGGAAGTCCACCTCTTTATAGTCTGTTTTCCCACCTCTTGAGGCAAATAAACGACTAGTGTCTTCCATGGGAAATTTAGACACATGGGCATGTCTGTGCTCAGGCTGTCAGACTGGTGTGTAGTTCTCACTGTGCCCTGTATTTTCTTTTCAAACATATTTTAAAATTATGGCACCTGTAACAGGTCAGGTTAGATCCTACTGCTATTTCAAGCAAAGAATCAGAACATCTAAGGGAGGGGCTGATTTAGTTTTAACCTCTTAGGCTGGGTACTGCCCACCAGTGGGGTTTTCCTCCCCGTTAGGGGAGGCTGGTGGGCAGGGTTCAGCAGATATCAGAACCAACTAATGGAGAAAAAAATGATGTTCACGAACCATTTGATACTGCTTCCAACGTGTGCATTTTTCTTTCAGGTTATATGTAAATTGGAGGTTTATGAGGGGGATCGAGGCCCAGTTCCTGGCTCTTCAGAAGGGGTTTAATGAACTCATCCCTCAACACTTACTGAAGCCTTTTGACCAGAAGGAGCTGGAGGTGCGTGAGCGCCTGCGGGGCCGGGGCGCGTGACGGGCGGTCCCCGGCTGCCCGATCCCTGCAGGCCCAGGGGCCGCCGGGGCTGCAGGAGAGCAGAGGCGGGGCTGGGGGCCGAGTGGGGGGTCGGGGAGGCCTGAGCAGCTGATGCCAAGGCCTGGTGCCCGCCTGGCGGCATCATTCCAGGCGTTCTGCGGCTTGTCCCGCTGCGCAAGCTCCCCAGCAGCGCAGCTTCCTAAGCCCCTCCTGTGGCGTCACCTCGGTGGAGGAAGTTATCATGACCAGCTGCTCCAGCTTTTGTTTGATTCTGGCTGTTATTAGGCCCAGAACAAAGTATTACCGTCATTTCTGGTCCTTCTTCATGGGCGTGAACAAAGCGATTCCCTCGCACCTCATCCGCTTCTGGTGCCAAGTAGCCCTTGCCTTTCAGGCTGTTCCCGGCCTTTCTGCCCCCCAGGGCGGTGCCAGAGCTCTGGGCCCCGAGGTGCCTCCCCGGGGGGAGCGATGGCTCTGGAGCGGGTCGCAGCAACAAGCACGCCCCTCGCCTGTTCCCTTCTCCTCAGACGTCAAGCCCCACGCGTCCCCGGAGGCAGCCCCACTTTACAGGTGGCCCCGTGCAGCCGTTCTGGCTGGTCCTTTGGCCCTCCCTCCTCCCCAGTGCAGTGCACACACACGCACACTCACACACGCACACTCACACACGCACGTGCTGGTAAGGAAACGTCACTTCAGTAGCCACACCAGCGTCCTCGGGGTGGCAGCCAGCCCGGAGGTGCAGACACAGAGCCCGGGCCTCAGGCCCGCCGTGTGCGTGTCTGTGGACTCGTCTGAACGCGTGTCCGGTTTGTTGGGACGTGGTCTGTAACGCTCTCCATGCCCTGGGAGCCTGGGCACCCGTCGGTGCGTACGTCGGGGAGGTGACCTGCCTTCACGCCCTCACAGCTGATCATCGGCGGCCTGGACAAGATCGACCTGGACGACTGGAAGTCCAACACGCGGCTGAAGCACTGCGGGGCCGACAGCAACGTGGTCCGGTGGTTTTGGCAGGCGGTGGAGACCTTCGACGAGGAGAGGAGGGCCCGGCTGCTGCAGTTCGTGACGGGCTCCACGCGGGTCCCCCTCCAGGGCTTCAAGGCGCTGCAAGGTGACTGACGTGGCGGTGGGGCTGGCGCTGGGCCGGGGCCGGGGAGGGGACCGGACTGCAGCGGGCGGTCGTCCTGGGGCGTCGCCAGGAGACGGCATGGTGTCGGGTCTTTCAGGACAGACAGTCGGCACTGCAGGGGTGCTGCCTGGCCAAGGGGCTGGAGAGACCCTCTTCCCTCCACACGAGCCGTGGCCTTTCGGTTGCCCTTCTCTCTGCTGCCCCCAGGGCTCGAGGCTCTACTATCCTTTGCCCAAGTTAAAAGAGAACATCTGGAAAGACATGGGAGGGCATGTCCATCACACAGAGCCCCGCCCCCCTCAGACCACCTTTCCCAGGGCCTCTGAGCCACGTGACACAGCAGTGGCGGGTGCCGGCCGGCTGGTGCCCACACAGGGCTGGGCCTGGAAAGATCTGAGCCAGGAAGGCCCAGGGGAGCCGGGGCCTCCGCTTCCCTCCCTCAACAGAATTGGTGACAGAGGGAGGGTACAAAGAGCAACAAGGCTTTGGGGAAAGAAAGCCACTTAGAAATGCACCGTGGGTTAATGTCCGAATCTTCTGACAGCAGCTCTCTAACTGCAGTCCTGAGTTTCTAAGAGCACACTGCTGCCGTGTGGGTCACAGCTCCAGGGGTCCTCCCGGGCCCTTGGTTTCCTCATCTGTACAAGGGGCCTGCCTGAGAGGCTCCCCTGTCCAGCTAGGTCCCCGTCCTCTCACGCGTCCCTTCCGGCTCTGGCTGGGTCGCTGGCTCACTGGGTCTGGAGCTGGGGGCCGGAGGAGGAGGGGGTGGGAGGCTGTCCACCACGAGGCTTCTGAGCCTCAGGAGGGGCCTGGAGGGGCTCGTGGTCGGCACAGCCAACTGCGAAAGTCCTTGAAGGCCTCTCTAGGGCTCTGCGATTTGTAAAATTTGGGGGTTTTGTCACTCGATAACCCTGACAACCGGCAGGAGTAAGGTGAAGAATCTTAATATGTTAAAACTTAGTAAATGGGACTTTGCATATTAATAGTGAGAGCAGATAGATGTCACGTGTACGTTCCCTGTAGACTCCTCCTCCTCTTGGAGTGAGAGAAGTTACTTCTCCTTCTAGGGCTTTGGTCCCAGCATTTGTGTCTTTCTTTTTCCACTGGGCCTCTGCCTGGGGAGGTTTCCTGACTCCATATCCTGCTTGCTAGACATTTCTGTTAAAAAAAAAAAAAAAAAAATTACTGGTGATTTAAGGATCTTGCTTTTCAGATACCCGCCCTGGAGCAGGCTCGCGGTCGGGTGTGAGAGGAGAGCTGTCTCCGTCTTTGCTCTGCCTGCTCCTGTGATTTTCTAAAATGTCTGGTATTAGTCACTTAATGGTCATGGTAGGTGCATCCTGAAACCGGGCAGAGGCTCGTGTGGCCGAGTGAGCCCCGTGACCTTCTGGCAGGACGGCCGCCTGGGCACCAGGGCCTCGGGGTGGTGACAAGGGCCCGGCCTCCGCCTCTGAAGCGTGTTAACTAGAATGTTGTCTTGTAAGGCTCTACAGGCGCCGCAGGGCCGCGGCTCTTCACCATCCACCTGATCGACGCAAACACAGACAACCTGCCCAAGGCCCACACCTGGTAAGGACCAGCGCCCTGGGAGCCTGTCTCCATGCGTGACTTTTCTGAGCTGTTTTCTTACTTGGACTCTGCAGTGGGACAGCACGCACGTAAGGGTCAGCACGAGGCTCTTTCGTGAACCCAGTTTTGTCTGGAGACGTGATTGACGTTGGAGCCGCTCCCCGGCTCCAGTCGTCACTTCGCTGGGTCCTGCTGCACCTGTGTGCGTGTGTGTGTTTGCACACGTGCACCGTCAGGAGGGAACACTGCTGCTTTAAGTTTGGAGTTATTGGTCTCTTCCTCTCAGAACTCTGCGTATGACAGATGCACCTTGTATATTGAAAAATGTTTCCTCCCTTGATTTTCACTTAAACAATATCTGTAGTGGGTTATTTCTTTTGTGGTTTAAAATCAAATCACTTACATGCACTTTGGGAACCATTTCTTGAGACGAGAGCCGCCTCTGGTTCACGAGAGTCAGTTCCAAATGTTGCCGGGATGCATGGTGATGTGATGGGAGGTTCCTGGTTGGGAACCAAGGCTGTGGGTTTCCCACGCCGTCCACGACATCAAACTGGGTTTCCACGTCCTTGAGATAGAGGACGTGCCCTGCCCGGGCCCAGGTTCTGCGCCCAGCGTGGCCGTCCCGGGGTGGCGCGTGCTGACGCACGGGGCTGCTCCCGCCCCGGCAGGCTGTGTCCTCTAATGCTTTAGTGCTTAGAGTAAAACGGACGTGAAGAATGTCCACAGTGCTAAGCCCCCTGAAAAGCTCCCACACCGTTTAGCCCGACTCCTTGACAAAAGCCATCCTCAATCACTTAACCTCTAGTAATTCAAGAGGCACTATATGTCCTCTCAGTCAGAATCTTGCATTTTTTGATTTGTTATGAGGTAATATCGTCTAAAAAGGTGTCTTTTGGGCATAGCTTTGGGAAAGAACTTCCCTGAGGAAATGCTAACCTGGTCGTTTAATCCTCTATCAGGGATTTGACATTTTATTATTTTTGAGATAGTTTCTGTTTTTGCAGGAAATACTCCAGACTGCCCCATTTTGCTCTCAGATCTAAGTCACAGGGGATTAGATACACAGGCAGTGAATTGTTAGTGGTGATTTGACTGCAGCCAGTCTGGATTGCAGTGCTCTGCAAACGTGGTGTTCCCGGTCTGAGAAGTAACTTCTCCCCAAAACAACAGACAAAACAAGTTGAGAGCTTTGTCCTAATCTAACCAGTACATACTCACTTGGAAGATCTTATAAGATTTGTTTTGCTGTGTGTTGACTGACTGAAAATCTTTGCCTAAGAAGCAGAAAAGCAAGAGGGGAGGGGAAAACTCTCCTCCATCTCCCAGAACTAGGTGGATGAGACGCTTTCCCGTCCTCTCTGCCCTGTCCCCACCATGTGTGTGCTTGTGGCCGCAAAGGCTCTGCTGTGGCCTGGCCCTGACCCTGACCCTGACCCTGTCCTGGGAGCGGGCCCTCAGGCCAGGCTGCACCAGCAGTGAGTCTCTCACCTTTCTGTCCCGTTCCAGCTTTAACCGGATCGACATTCCACCCTACGAGTCATACGAGAAGCTCTATGAGAAGCTGCTGACAGCAGTGGAGGAGACCTGTGGGTTTGCCGTGGAGTGAAGTGCAGCCCAAGGCAGCAGACGCTAGCTCACGGCCACCAGACCCCAAGCGACAGCTCTCTGTGCGCCTCCGCGAAGCCGGCTGAGGCCCTGGAACCCTAGAACACCCGAGGGAAAGGCTTGTCTCCCCTGCTTCTCGTTGGGGGAGCAAGGGGGGCGGGGGGACTTCAGTTGGTGGCTCTCACCCATATCTTCCTCCTGACTGACAGAACCCCTCCCCCCGCCACCTTCCATCACCCATCCAATAAAACGCAGCCCGGTTTAGCACTGCTTCGGTCACACAGGATATTCTGCTACGGTTGTAACACTTCTGGTGACAGGCTCACTGCCCTGTGGGCTTTAGAGGAGTCTTGACCCACAGCTATGGAGCTGAGCGGGGCTGCCTGAGGGTTCGGCCCGGGTAGCTGGACTAGCTCTTCTGTCTCAAAGCAGACCTGAGGTTTTCAAGTTCAGCAGCTCAAATTCCAAATTTCACATCCTAGCAGCGTGCTCTGGGTAGCAGATTAATTTCTAACTGAACAATAACCGTATAATGTGTGCTTATTGGAATTCTGCCACAGCAGGAAGCTGGCGTCAAAACTGTGCTTCCCTTTTGGAAAAGTAAGGGAATCGGGGCAGCTTGTGCTGGAGGCCTGGGTATTTATTTCTTTTCAGGGTTTCCTGGCTGAAGAATGTGTTTTGCATAGAGAAAAATGATCTTTCCTCTCAAGAGTCCCTTTAGCCACGTTATCTATCCAGTTTGAGATATTTTCCCAGCGAAAACAGCACATAAGAGCGCTTATAAACAAGCAGACCACGCCCAGCCTCAGACCCACACAGCCAGGCACAGGCCATGGCTGCTGCTCCCACCTGCACCGGGAAGGGCGTCGACTGGGCCACGTGGACGCTAAGAAGCCACGCTGCGGAAAGCACTGAGGACTAAACGAGTAGAACAGCACTCCAGCATCGCAGCTGCTGGCTCGGTGCAAACTAGCCGGAAAGGGAGAGAGAGGACGGATAACCTCCGTGACCTAAATCCACCCCAGGCTACTCGTTGACAAGCAGCAGGTCGTGGATGGAAACCTGACGGCAGAGAGGGGCCACTCCACCCTGACACGTTCAGCCCGTTTCCCCAGCGTCTGATGGTGACGCTGACAACTGCTGCTCCTTTACCTTGTCCAGATGATGAGCAAGGCCAGAGCAAGCCTTGACCCTAGATTTCTACCACCATTATTTCCCAATTTGCACAGAAGATCAAATAGTATTTTAACAAAGTGGTTTGATTTCAGATAGTTAAAGTTCAGCAGAAAAACAGCAGTGGCAGCAAGTTCTCCCGTATGGTGGTGGTTTTTGTTTGGGGGGGGGCGAGTGCAGGGTAATTCATTAGCAAGACATTTCACTGTTGAAGTTTTGTTGTAAGGTTCCGAGTTCAGTGCTGGGATCCAGCTGTGGGTCTGAGGTGGGTTTGGAAGGAGCTTTTTGGCCGACTGTCCCGTCTGTTCTTTTTGTTACTAATACCTGTGGACGGTGCTAGGTTTGGAGGCGTACTTACTTACCCTCTGCATCTTGCTGTGGTTCTTCTGCTTGACCGGGAAGCGGCCAGTGGCGGGCCGGAGTTCGCTGGCTGGAGGTTCCAGGAGCGAGAGAAAGCCGTGCTTCTGGGTGACTTGCTGAGGTTCTAGAATAGGAAGGATGCCTTGGCTGCAGAAGGAGAATGTAATCCGTTCAGAACGTCCAGGCTGGACTGCGGGCTGAGTCTTTCCGAGGTCCTGCCTCGCCCGTTGGGCTTCTCCTGTGTCTCGTTTACCATGACACCTTCTGGGCGTCCTGGAAGCTGGCTGCCGTGGGTCCGCCTCTGGAGGAATGAGGAAATGAATGATACAGACAGGACCCCCCACTCTCCCCCGCCAGACAGGTCTCCTCTGTAACATGGACCTAAGCCGCAAGGAGGAGACTTCCATCCGGGAACTGAGGCCCTCAAGACAGAGGGGGGAAGTCCCACCCAGTTATCCTGTGGTGTCGGCCAAAATCTGCAGTAAGTTAGGAAGGAAACAAGGGTCTTAGTGGTTGGAAAGACTTGGAAGCAGGAATGTGCCATTTGCCTCCTTTAAAGCTGCCTTCCTGCTGATGGCGGGGGCTGGGGGGTGGGGTGGGCAGTGCCCCTGCCGGCCCCAGGCCGCCCTCACGTGTCAGGTGTCACCTCGGCAAGATCCAGAGGCTCACGTCCTGGCTCCTCCACGGGCTGCTGGGGACACTCGACTTTCCTGCCCGCAAGGCCTGGGTCTCTGCTTTCGTACTGGGACGCGGGCACCTCACCAGCTGCGTGGGTTGTTGTGGAGCCTGGCACAGCAGAACCTTCCGGAGCTCCAGGTCACTCCTGCCAAACAGGGCTGTCGGTGGCACTGCTCCTGGAACCGTAACTGTCCACAGTGGGTTGGGCCTTTGGAACACTCCCCCCCTCCGACCACCCCCACCAAAGAATAGTGTGGCAAGCTGTGGGTTTTGGGGTCTGCGGGAGCCTCCCCATCTGTCGCCCTTCTCGGGAACCCCAGCGACCCACCTGGTCCCCTCAGCTCTCTGCCCAGATGCTTCAGGGCCCGACTTCCAGGCTTGCCTCACCAGCGGTCATCAGCCGACCCTCAGGGATGTAGCAAACCACCGCTCTGCCAGTGCTGTGGGGAGAACGGAGGGGCTCTGGGGTGACAGTGAGCGGAGCTCTCCTGACCCGCAGGGAGAAGCGCCTGGAACTGCGGCCCCAGAGCTTGCCCGGCCGCGTGGTCCAAATGCAGGCCAGGTGGTCCTCCGATCGGAGCTGTCCGAGAAAACGCCCCTCCGCCCCCGTCCGCAGCCAGGTGTGTGCCGCACGGCAGCCTTCCCAAAACAGAGTATGAATTTTAAAAATTTGTTTATTTTTGTTTCTCAACCACTTTATAATGTATTTTTTAATTTATTTTGTAACGTCTTGTTTTTAAGTATTGCTGCTATCCTTGTTATCCTTCCCACTGTTTTTATTGCTGATTTATTTTGTGAAAGTTGTACACTAAATGTTCTGTTTTATGTCAAAATCAAAAGTATTTAAAGAAATACTAGTTCTATTTAATGTGGTTATAGAACCAGCTGGAAACACAAAACAAACAGTGATTGTACAGCAGGCTGGACCCCGGCGGTCAGGTTCATTTTGTTACATATGCAATAAACTCACAACTTTACATTTTTGGCGTCTGTTATTTGGTGTGGAACAGCTTTTTTTTTTTTTTACATCCCATAAGACAGGAAGTCAGTGGTCTGGCAAGGGTCTTCTAAAGAAAAGGGGCAAACTTACAGTTAGAATTGTAGGAGAGATTGATAACACTTTGGAAAACAGTGGAGGGTCCTCAAAAAACTAAAAATAGAGCAATCCCACTCCTGGGCATATTCCTGAAAAAAAGCAAAACACCAATTTGAAAAGATACATGCACCCCCCCCATGTTCATAGCAGCATTATTTACAATAGCCAAGATAGATATGGAAGCAACCTAAGTGTCCATCAACAGACGAATGGATAAAGAAGATGTGGTACATATATATATATATATATATATATATATAATGGAATACTACTCAGCCATAAAAAACCAAAATTTTGTGCCACAACTACTGAGCCTTCGCCCCACAACTACTGAAGCCCTCGTGCCTAGAGCCCATGCTCCGCTGCAAGAGAAGCCACCGCAATGAGAAGCCCGCGCACTGCAACGAAGAGGAGACCCAGCTCGCCACAACTACAGAAAGCCTGCATGCAGCAACGAAGACCCAATGCAGCCAAAAATAAAATTAAAAAATAAAATAAATTTAAAAAAAAGAATGCATGGTCTAGTGCAAAAATAATAATGATGTATTGTGGAGTTAATATCATATATAGAAATAAAATATGTAACAATAGCACCAAGGATGGGGGGTAGAAATGGAAGTCTACAGTTGTAAGATTCTTACATTATAGGTGAAGTATATTTGAAGGTAGACAGGTAGGTTCAAGATGAATATAGTAACTAGATAATTCACTAAAAAGAATACATGTTATGCAAAAATATAAAAAAGAATAACATAACTAGATTGTGTCACACACAATTGTTTTATCATATTACAATTATGAGGCATAGGGGTAAAAATAGTCCTGAATTTTATTTGGTGGTGTTTTATTTAAGCTTTTTTATCTATACATATACATGATATAGGCCCACACTTTTTTTTTTTGGACTCTTCATTAGATTTTGGAATTAAATATAAGCTACAGGTGAAAAATATCTTACACTATTTTAGTGATAAGGAATCTCATATAGCCATGACATGTTTAGACTAGTATTTCCCAAACTTTTCTGTTTTATAGACCAGTAAAATATACTTACCAGATAAAAATCATCTGTATCACCAACATTTCATTTAAAAAGGACATTTAACATCAAACCTTTTCACAATAAAAGACTATTGTTTTGGTTGTCTTTTATGAAGACCTCACTTTGGTGCACTGATTTTTCTAATGATGGGTGAAAACTTCAGCACCAGCTCACAAGTGGCTCATAATCCAGTGTTTGTTACCCGTGGTTCTGACCTTCTCCTCTCCCCTCCATCCCAGTTAGCTGGTTCATTAGCCAGAGGTGGCCCAGGTGCCCATCGAAATACTCCTTGGTCCCTCCTGAAGTATCCACCACCTGTGCAGACTGTCTCCTGGTTCGCTCCTGTCTTTTTCCATGTTTCTCAAGTCCCACCTTTTCCTCAAGACCCAACTTACATCTTTTATTCTATCCCCCCATGATCCTCTTTTTAAGTGAAGCATTTCAGAGAGCTCTTACTTGGTTCTTATCGTTCCTTCAAGAAACTAGGAGCCTATCTTTTCATACTTTTTACCACGTTTGTCCAACAACTAAAATGGTTTTCTTCCAAAGAAAATTTTTGCCAACACTATTTTAAAATAAATGGTTTTCTTCCTGATAAAAACAAACCAAAAAACTGCTAACACTAAAAAATGAATTTAGCAAAGTTGCAAGATAGAAAATCAACAAACAAAAACCAACTGTGTTCCTATAATGCTAACAATGAACAATCTGAAAAAGAAATTAAGAAAACAATTCCATTTATAGTAGCATCAAAAAGAATAAAATAGGAATAAACTTAACCAAGGAAATAAAAGACTTGTACACTGAAACTATAAAACTATAAAGTGAAAGAAAGGAGACACAAATAAATGGAAAGACACTCTGGGATCATGAGTAAGAAGACTTACTGATGTTAAGACATCATTAGTACCCAAAATGATCTACAGATTCAAACACAAACCTATATAAAAATCCCAACAACGCTTTTGCAGAAATAGAAAAATCCACCCTAAAACTCATATGGAATCACAGCGGTCCCCAACTGGTCAAGACAATCTTAAAAAGAACAATTTGGTGGGTGGTCTCACACTTCCTGATTTCAAAATTTACTGCAAAGCTACAGTAATAAACATGGTATGATGCTGCCAAAAAGGCAGACATACAGACCAATGGAATAGAATAGAGTACCCAGAAATAAACCCTTGTATGCGGCCAAATGACTTTTGACAAGGGTGCCAAGATTACTCAATGGGAAAGGACAGTCTTTCAACAAATGTTGCTTGGAAAACCAGATATCCACATGTGAAAGAATGAAGCTGAACCCTTACCTCACAAAGTGTATAACAATTAACTCAAAATGGATCAAAGACATAAATGTAAGAACTAAAACTATAAAACTCTTAGAAGAAACACAGTTGGAAAAGCTTCATGACATTGGATTTGGCAATGATTCCTTGGATATGAAACGAAAAAGCACAGGCAACGAAAGAAAAACTAGATAAATTGAACTTAATAAACATTTAAAACTTGGGCAAGAAAGGACACTACCAACAGAATGAAAGGGCAACCCAAACAGTGGGAGAAAATATTTGTTAAGTCATGTATCTGATAAGAGCTTAATATCCAGAATATATAAAGATCTCCTACAACTTAAAAAAAACAATGAACAATGGATTTGAATTTGTATTTCTCCAAATAAGATACAAGTGGTCAACAAGCTCATGAAAATATGCTCAACATCACTAATAATGAGGGAAATGCAAACCAGTCCCACAATGAGACAGATACTGCTTTACACCCATTAGGATGGTTCTTATAATAAAAAAAGTTTGTTTCTTTTAATCAGAAAACAAGTGTTGGCAAGGATGTGGAGAAATTGGAACGCTTGTGCACTGCTGGTGGGGATATAAAATGGTGCAGTCACTCTGGAAATCTATATGGAGTTTCTTCAAAAAATTAAAAATAGAACTACCTTATGTAATCCAGAAATTCCACTTCTGTATATATTCCCCAAAGAATTGAAAGTTGGGAGCTGAACAGGTATTTCGACTCCCCCCAGAACAGCCACCCACGTTCATTCCAGCATTATTCACAATAGCCGAATGATGAAAGCAATCCAAGTGCCTATCAATGGATGAATGGGTAAAGAAAATGTGACATATATACACAATGCAACATTATTCAGCCTTAAACAGGAAGGAAATTCTGTCACATGCTACAACATTATGCCAAGTGAAATAAGCCAGTCACCAAAGAACAAATATCCTGTGATTCTTATGTAAGATTACCAGAGTAGTCAAATTCATAGAGACAGAAAGTAGAGGGGTGTTTGCCTGCGGCTGGGGGGAGGAGGATGGGGAGACAGTGTTTAATGGGAACAGAGTTTTTGTTTGGGATGATAAAAAAAAGTTCTGGAGATGGAAGGTGGTGATGGTTGCACAACAATGTGAATGTACTCAATGCCACTGCACTGTACGCATAAAAATGGTTAAAATGGTAAATTCTGTTGTATATATTTTACAGTTAAAAAGAAGTCTAATAATCGTACTAACTTTGAAACAGTGATTGGAGAATCAGGGGCATATACCATGTGTGGTTCCCCACACGACCTCTTTCTCTGACCTTCCTTGGTTCCTGAGGACCCAGGTCCCAGCAGTGCCACATTTGGGGGAGAATGCAGAGGCTCCTGGTCACTGAAGCACTGGCTCAGGACTCTCAACTCCGACTTACAGGCAGCACTCGGGAGATGCTGGGTCTCCGGCGGGGAACTCTCTCCTGCCCTGGCTCTTCAGAGGTTGGTTTTCCTAGGAACCAGGGTCAGTGTCTGGGACACAGTGTGGGCGAGCCTGGCATGGAACCCGGGCCCTTCTCACCAGGATACCGACTCCAGACTCCCGACTATCGAGGCTAACAAACAAATGTTCCCTTCACCCAACCGCCATCCACACGTCTACACGACCACCAGGCTCCGCACCAACTCTCCAAGCGCCCAAGGGCAACTCAGTGGCTTGTTTCAAATGAGTCCTGACGCTGGCTCGCGAGACCCTGTTGCACAGTGAGGACTGTCAGACAGATGGGCGTCTTCCCCGTCCAGCCTGATGGCACGATGACACCTGTCACTTTAGATACAGGCTCCTGTCATTCTGCAATCCAAGATGCTTTCTCACAAAAAACAGCCAAGTATTTGTAAAATAACTCATAATTAGCTCCAAAGAAAGAACGGGAGAGGGACTTCCGTGGTGGTGCAGTGGTTAAGAATCCTCCTGCCAATGCAGGGGACACGGGTTCAAGCCCTGGTCCGGGAAGATCCCATATGCCGCGTAGCAACTAAGCCCGTGCGCCACAACTACTGAGCCTGAGCTCTAGAGCTCGCGAGCCACAACTACTGAGCCCACGTGCCACAACTACTGAGCCTACGCTCTAGAGCCCGTGAGCCACAACTACTGAGCCTGCGTGCTGCAACTACTGAACCCCGTGCACCTAGAGCCCATGCTCCGCAACAAGAGAAGCCACTGCAGTGAGAAGCCCGCGCACCGCAACAAAGAGTAGCCCCCGCTCGCTGCAACTAGAGAAAGCCCACGCGCGGCAACAAAGACCCAACACAGCCAAAAAATAAATAAATAAATTTATGAAGAAAAAAGAAAAAATGGGAGAGTCCAGTCAATTGGGCAAAACCCGGCCCCTCGGCCTCTATCCGTGCTCCAGGGTGCAGCCTCGGGGGCCAGAGTCAAGCTGGATGAGGTTTAGGCTGTTCCTCCACGATCGGCTCTGGGACTCTGGGCCGTGGAGGCGCTGCTCACCCTGAGCGGCACCTCTCCGTGCAGTGGAGGCGCTGTGGGCCCACCTGTTTCCCAGGACTGGAGACCAGCACGGTGGCCTCAAGTTGTAGCCATTGGTCCCACCCGCCCCAAATGCGCTGGCACCCCAGTCCTAACCCAGCGCCACCACAGTCTCAAGCTTTCGCTGCTTCTAGCACATTTGTTTACGCCCCCTGGACTGGACTTGCGGTGAGGTTTGGGTGAACTCAGCTGCAGGCTTCACCCTGTGCTAGCCTGGGACACTGGGGTACAGGGCAGGCCTGGGGGTCGAGGGCCCCGGACCCGAGGGGGCCTTGCTGTCTGGGCCCTGAGCTGTTCAGAGGCTGTCCTCCTCACGGCACACGTGGCACATTTCCCAAAGGGGCGAGTCCTTTTAAATTCAGAATCGTAATTTTAAAGTCAGAACCCCTTCCTCCGTCCTGCCTCAGTTTCTCGTCCTGCTGACAGTACGGCCTGCGCTGGGGAACCGTCCCTCCAATGTTTTCCAGGGCAGGGCTCTGCTGCTTGGTTCACTCCGTACCTGAGGTGCCGATGCAGGGTCTGAAGGACGATGAGCGGGGCTCCAGGCACCGGGAACAGCCCCGCCGGGGACGCAGGTCCAGGATGAGGCCTCTGGGTGTCTCCCCTTCGCACACAGGTTACACAGCAGCAGCCCTGAAACACGTGAACACAGCTGGAAGGGACCAGATCCCTGGGCATCTCTGACGCCATCAGTCAGGACCAGCACTTCTGATCAGCATCACAGAACACGCCGAGTGGTTCAGACCCAAGTCCCAGCCGAGCCCCTCCCTGGATGCACGTGACCGTCACCGTGGAGCCACACTGGGGCACAGCCCGCGCTGGCCCGGGGCCCTGAGGGGCAGAGGGAACACCTTACAGAAACAACGCATCCTTTTATAAAATATTTATTCTAAAAAAATCACACTGTACAAATTCAGATAGAACATTCTCAAGGCTCATATTTATAAAAATGTGAACATAACAGACTGGAGTTAACGAACAAACCTTCGTTGCTTCTTTCTAAATTAAGAAGGAAAAAGTGTTCCTTTTTTCCAAGTACAGTGACAGCAAATGTCTAGAAGACATCCAAAGAGCCAGCCTGTAAAGTAAGGCTCACCGCCAGCTCTCCAGTTCTGTTTCCCCAGAGGAGTCCGACGCCGAACGCGGGGGGAGCGGGCGGCCCTTGGGGCCCCGGGCCTCATCCATCCGGTCGGCTGCTCAGGGAGGCTCCGAGGCTGGCTACGTACAGCGTAAAAGTTTGTGCTCAGAGAAAATCCAACACAGTTTGTTCATAATTTCCTGTTCTCTAACGAAGTGGGTTTTCTGTACACTCGTTACAAAGTTCTGTACAAAAGCACGAAGCTCCTGGGAGGTGTAACTTCTGAAAGTTAAAAACGACGACACAGCAGCGTTTTCAATCTGTACATTCACACGGAGGGAGGGACTCAATAAAAAAGAATTCACAAATTCCACACCAGGGAATCCTGGCTTCTTTAACGGTTACTTTAAAAGCTGTGGGTAAGTCTCCGCTCCCACCTCGAATGGCCTCACCTTCCTGATGCTCACGCCCCTCCAGCTAGCAGGGGAACCACCGCCCTCCCGGCCAACCGCGGCCGAGCTCACAGCCAGGGGTGCCAGGCGGGGTCCATGCGGCACAGGTTGTCCAGGCTGTTGGCGGCGGCCACCAGGGTGTTCACTTTGCTCTCCCCGCCCTCGAACTGGGCGAGGTTGTGCAGGCGGGTCATGATGGCCGTGACGGCCTTCTGGACGAGGGAGACCAGCTGCTGGCTGTCCATGTTCTCGGGCTGCCCGGCGGCTGACAGAGGAGATGACGTGTCCTCCTGCGTCTTTTTGTGCCAAGCGATGATCTCGTCCCGAAGCACGGTTTTCAGGATGCCGTCCACCTGGGTGGGGAGGGAACAGAACGGTCCGCGCTTAACCAACAACAGCCCCGGGGGCGGCTCCCCAGTGAGGGGCTCAGCCATGGCGGCCGACGGGCCATCAGCCTCAGCACCGGGGCCAGGCGCCACAGGCACGCTGGGGGGGCCACCGCAGCCAGACGCGCGTGACGACACCCCGTGGATTCTAAGCTGAAGAAAGCGGGAGGGGGAGGGAGGGAGGGGCCAGCGGCTGCCGCTCCCCCTGGGGTCAGGGAACTGTGGGAACCGGGTCCACAGGGAGGGAGGTGGTGGCCGCAGCAGGAAGGTGAGGAGCACCCGGGGGAGGGGACTGGAGAAGGGCCGGGGACCCAGAGGCCAGCGGTGGCACTGACGTCACCGACAAGATGGCGTGCCCACGACGGACACGCCGTGCACAGGTCCTCCTGAATCACGACATGGGACCTCAGCCCATCGTCACCATCAAAGGAGGCGGGAGCTTCGTGAGGCACCAGGGCTGCTTAAAAGTAACTTCGACTGACACGCTGAGGGTTTTATTCTGTGTTACTTGTCCCCAACAGAATGTGTTTTTAAAGGAGATTCCCACACAGCATGGTCTCTATATTAGCCTAACGTAAAGGCAGTCACTACATTTGGGCCCAGAGTTTGGAGAAGGCCCAGTTCCCTCCCGTCTACAACAGCTCAGACTGTGCAGAGTAACTCCCGGTGTTTTTCTAAGTCGTAACAGGTCTTTAATACATGGAGGGCCTTCTTCACTCTTTCTAAAGTTTTCAATTAAATGCCACTCTAAGGATTACCCTGTTTCCAGAACAACTGTTTCGATGCAAACGAGAACTTCATATTTCAAGCCTGAAGCCAGAGTGGATAAAAGTGCGCTGCTGTTCCCTGCATTAGAGCAGGCTCCCTTCTCAAGGAGGAACCGCGGGGCTGATCACTGCACCCCACAGCAGCGCCCCACACTGATGGGCATGTGCAGCCGAAGATTAAAAAGAGCACAAAGTTCTGGTTCACAGCTAAGAGATTATTCTGTAATGTAAAACCTGTTCTATGTAGTGTTTTGCGAAAGCAACTGGTGTCTGAAGCCTTCTCTAGACACAAACTGCTTATCTGGGAAAACAACAAACAAACGAATAGTAGTACAGCTGGTCTCAGAAATTAAAAGAAAAAATAAAGTAAATTGTGTTCCGTCCCCAACTGTGGAGAGACAGGATCAGGGTGAGAATGAACTGGATTTGAATCCCTGTCTGTCCTCCCCGAGCACAGTGTCGGGCGCAGAGTGTCACAGCCCTGGCGTGGCAAAGGGCATCTGCCACGTGGCATCTCACAGGGGTTCACTATTTGTGTCACGTGCCATGTCTGTTTAGGGCCCGTCACCGTAGCCCCAGTAAGACAGGCACCATCCAACATGGACACACCTGCCCTCTTATGCAGAAAGGTTTGCAAAATGAGAAACTGAAGGTAGCTATAAAATGGAGTAAACAAAACCAACACACAGAGGTAGCAGCTGGGGAAATTATCCAATAGAGGCTCCTAGATTGCTCTTTGTAAACCGGGCTCAGCATCCTAAACACTCCTGGACCGAGAACATTTTAAACCCCTTTTCCCCAGCGAATGCACTGCGAGTCCCTCCTCCTGCCTTGTCCGCAGATCAGGGGCTCCTGCGAGCCCACCACGTGCAGAGTTACCCAGTCTGTGCTCCTCGCAAGACGACCCCTTACCTACCTTGAAGTTGGGCTGGGCGAAGCACCGGGCGACGGCGATCATGGACGCGGTCAGCGGGCCAGAGACACCGATGGTGGTCAGAAACTCAGAAATGTTGGGTGTGAGGCGAAAAGGGACAGGACGGTTGGCATCTAAGTCCCCAGTTGCATCGTTTATATCAAATCGGAAGTAGGCCACGTTCAGTTTGCCAGTGTCCTGAAGTTCAGAAGGAGACGCTTCAGAAACTTAAACAGGAGGCAGCGGATTCTGCAGGAGGGCTGGCTGCTCACGTCAGGTTACCTGAGCGATCTGCAGCATCTCGGGGTTGAGTCTATTGAGGTGCAAGACGAACTCCGCAAAGCCGATGAGCGCAAGCTGGATGGTGAACATCTTCCGGAAGGTCCAGTAGTCGGTGGCGTTGGGGAAGGTGTGCAGGGCCCACTCCTTAAGCATGCTGCGTGGCACCATGTTGCTCTGAACTTCCTTGAGGATGTCTCGAAGGACCTGAAATGACACATCACTCCATGACTCTTCCAACTAATTCACTTATTTTTTTCCTTCAAAAAGAAAACTCTCCTATTGTAATTTCTTTCTTGCTTAGCACCACTTGAGTGAACTTTGCTGACAAATACATATGCAGTGTCATTTGACTAATCACGAGGATGCACAAAATTGGTCAATTTCCCTCCAAGGTTCCATGTCTTATGCCTGAAGCAACAATGGAGCTCTGTGAATACAAACAAGCCTCAGCTGCATGACGTGTAATGATCTGTTTCACCAAGAATTTAGGTAATTAGTTGAATACTACAACTCACCAGCTACAGAATATACCAGGCCGATGAACAGAAGATCAAAAGAATAGTTGGATACTTCGTAACCAAGACTATTAAAGACAAAAGTTTTATAAACTGAAGGAGCTAGTCTTTTTTTTTTTTTTTTTAAAGGAATTCCTTTATTTTTATTTTTTTTTTATATTTATTTTTGGCTGTGTTAGGTCTTTGTTTCTGTGCTAGGGCTTTTTCTAGTTGCGGCGAGCGGGGGCCACTCTTCATCACGGTGCGCGGGCCTCTCACTATCGCGGCCTCTTGTTGTGGAGCATGGGCTCTAGAGCGCAGGCTCAGTAGTTGTGGCTCACGGGCCTAGTTGCTCTGCGGCATGTGGGATCTTCCCAGACCAGGGCTCGAACCCATGTCTCCTGCATTGGCAGGCAGACTCTCAACCACTGCGCCACCAGGGAAGCCCTGAAGGAGCTAGTCTTAAAATGAGATTAGATGTTACACAACACTTTAAACTGAATTCTGCACTGGAAGACTCACAATACTGTTTCAAACATCACATATTTAGAGATGGTCTCAAAAAAGAGTTCGATGAGTTAATTTGGCTCCCGTTAGAGCGACTGGTAAAGGTATACAGTCTCTTCTGGGCTAAGGCACACCCATGTGCTCTGAATAACCACTAGTAATGCAGGCCGTGAGCAACCAAGAACCATGCAGACTTCCATCACACACTGTTTCTGTTCATTTCGTCAGCAGAGTGGAAAGAAGCCCTTCTGAGATAGCCGAGTGAGGACCTCCAAAATCTACTGCTCCGTAAACGCAGTGAGAACACTGGCAGAAACCATCAAAACAAACTTCTCCAGAACTCTGGAAATTAAAGGCTGGCCACAATCTGAGCAAGTTTTATTCAAGAAAAAGAAGGCTGAAATCTTGGTGAGAACAGTGAGCTTCGTGGCAGTTTAACTGTCCTATTCCCATCCCTTCCTCCCCAGCTCCACAGAGGCCCTGAAAACCAACAGCCTTGCATCCTCGGCAGCTGTAAAAACAAGCAGGCTAACAGCCACTGGAGTGGGCAGAATCGGTGTGGTGATCCCAGAAAGGCCTGATCCCCAGAGGACGGTCACTGGTGACCTGTCAGCAGCTTCTGGAAAAAAACCCCCCATTTACTGGGCTTGTCTGTTTGAACTCAGAGCACACAAGAGGGCGGCCAGACCAGGGACAAGCTGGGGAGTGAGACGACGTGGGGGCTTTGAAAAGCTCCACCACATTCCTGGGAACCCTGAAGGCCAGGCTCATGCTCATGAGAAACCTCAGAAGGCCCACGCTCTCGCTTCTGGTTGACGGCGAGATTCTGCACAAGCAGGCGGTGAAGGCTACGGCAGAGTTGTGAGCTACCCCCCATACACACACACAGACACACACACACAGGGGCCCTCAAAAAAGGCGGAAAACTTATTGATTCAAGGCATTTAAGAAAATCTCTGTATGTGATTGGTTCAAGATGGCAGAGTAGAAGGACGTGCTCTCACTCCCTCTTGCGAGAGCACCGGAATCACAACTAACTGCTGAACAATCATCAATAGGGAGAGACTGGAACTCACCAGAAAAGATACCCCACATCCAAAGAAAAAGGAGAAGCCACAATGAGGCGGTAGGAGGGGTACAATCACAATAAAATCAAATCCCATAACTGCCGGGTGGGTGACTCACAAACTGGAGAACACTTATACCACAGAAGTCCACCCACTGGAGTGAAGGTTCTGAGCCCCACGTCAGGCTTCCCAACCTGGGGGTCTGGCAACGGGAGGAGGAATTCCTAGAGAATCAGACTTTGAAGGCTAGCAGGGTTTGACTGCAGGACTTCGACATGTCTGGGGGAAACAGAGACTCCACTCTTGAAGGGCACACACAAAGCAGTGTGCGCATCCGGACCCAGGGGAAGGAGCAGTGACCCCATAGGAGACTGAACCAGACCTACCTGCTAGTGTTGGAGGGTCTCCTGCAGAGGCGGGGGGTGACTGTGTCTCGCCGTGAGGACAAGGACACTGGCAGCAGAAGTTCTGGGAAGTACTCCTTGGCGTGAGCCCTCCCAGAGTCCGCCATTAGCCCCACGAAAGAGCCTGGGTAGGCTCCAGTATTGGGTCACCTCAGGCCAAACAACCAACAGGGAGGGAACACAGCCCTACCCATCAGCAAACAAGCAGATTAAAGTTTTACTGAGCTCAGCCCACCAGAGCAACAGCCAGCTCTACCCACCACCAGTCCCTCCCATCAGGAAACTTGCACAAGCCTCTTAGATAGCCTCATCCACCAGAGGTCAGACAGCAGAAGCAAGAAGAACTACAATCCTGCAGCCTGTGGAACAAAAAACACATTCACAGAAAGATAGACAAGATGAAAAGGCAGAGGGTTATGTACCAGATGAAGGAACAAGATAAAACTCCAGAAAAACAACTAAATGAAGTGGAGATAGGCAACCTTCCAGAGAAAGAATTCAGAATAATGATGGTGAAGATGATCCAGGACCTCGGAAAAAGAATGGAGGCAAAGATCGAGAAGATGCAAGAAATGTTTAACAAAGACCTAGAAGAATTAAAGAACAAACAAACAGAGATAAACAATACAATAACTGAAATGAAAACTACACTGGAAGGAATCAATAGCAGAATAACTGAGGCAGAAGAACGGATAAGTGACCTGGAAGACAGAATGGTGGAATTCACTGCTGCAGAACAGAATAAAGAAAAAAGAATGAAAAGAAATGAAGACAGCCTAAGAGACCTCTGGGACAACATTAAACGCAACAATATTCGCATTACAGGGGTCCCAGAAGGAGAAGAGAGAGAAAAAGGACCCAAGAAAATATTTGAAGAGATTAGTCGAAAACTTCCCTAACGTGGGAAAGGAAATAGCCGCCCAAGTCCAGGAAGCACAGAGAGTCCCATACAGGATAAGCTCAAGGAGAAACACACCAAGACACATAGTAATCAAATTGGCAAAAATTAAAGACAATGAAAAATTATTGAAAGCAGCAAGGGAAAAACGACAAATAACATACAAGGGAACTCCCACAAGGTTAACAGCTGATTTCTCAGCAGAAACTCTACAAGCCAGAAGGGAGTGGCAAGACATATTTAAAGTGATGAAAGGGAAGAAACTACAACCAAGAATACTCTACCCAGCAAGGATCTCATTCAGATTCGACGGAGACATCAAAAGCTTTACAGACAAGCAAAAGCTAAGAGAATTCAGCACCACCAAACCAGCTCTACAACAAACGCTAAAGGAACTACTCTAAGTGGGAAACACAAGAGAAGAAAAGGACCTACAAAAACAAACCCAAAGCAATTAAGAAAATGGTCATAGGAACATACATATCGATCATTACCTTAAACGTAAATGGATTAAATGCTCCAACCAAAAGACACAGGCTTGCTGAAAGGATACAAAAACAAGACCCATATATATGCTGTCTACAAGAGACCCACTTCAGACCTAGGCACACATACAGACTGAAAGTGAGGGGATGGAAAAAGATATTCCATGCAAATGGAAATCAAAAGAAAGCTGGAGTAGCAATACTCATATCAGAGAAAATAGACTTTAAAATAAAGAATGTTACAAGAGACAAGGAAGGACACTATATAATGATCAAGGGATCAATCCAAGAAGAAGATATAACAATTATAAATATATATGCACCCAACATAGAAGCACCTCAATACATAAGGCAACTGCTAACAGCTATAAAAGAGGAAATCGACAGTAACACAATAATAGTGGGGGACTTTAACACCTCACTTACACCAATGGACAGATCATCCAAACAGAAAATTAATAAGGAAACACAAGCTTCAAATGACACAATAGACCAGACAGATTTAATTGATATTTATAGAACATTCCATCCAAAAACAGATTACACGTTCTTCTCAAGTGCACATGGAACATTCTCCAGGATAGATCACATCTTGGGTCACAAATCAAGCCTCAGTAAATTTAAGAAAACTGAAATCATATCAAGCATCTTTTCTGACCACAATGCTATGAGATTAGAAATGAATTACAAGGAAAAAAACGTAAAAAAACACAAACACATGGAGGCTAAACAATACATTACTAAATAACCAAGAGATCACTGAAGAAATCAAAGAGGAAATAAAAAAATACCTACAGACAAATGACAATGAAAACACGATGATCCAAAACCTATGGGATGCAGCAAAAGTAGCTCTAAGAGGGAAGTTTATAGCTATACAAGCCTACCTCAAGAAACAAGAAAAATCTCAAATAAACAATCTAACCTTACACCTGAAGGAACTAGAGAAAGAAGAACAAACAAAACCCAAAGTTAGCAGAAGGAAAGAAATCATAAAGATCAGAGCAGAAATAAATGAAATAGAAACAAAGAAAACAATAGCAAAGATCAATAAAACTAAAAGCTGGTTCTTTGAGAAGATAAACAAAATTGATAAACCATTAGCCAGACTCATCAAGAAAAAGAGGGAGAGGACTCAGATCAATAAAATTAGAAATGAAAAAGGAGAAGTTACAACAGACGCCGCAGAAATACAAAGCATCCTAAGAGACTACTACAAGCAACTCTATGCCAATAAAATGGACAACCTGGAAGAAATGGACAACTTCTTAGAAAGGTATAACCTTCCAAGACTGAACCAGGAAGAAATAGAAAATAGGAACAGACCAATCACAAGTAGTGAAATTGAAACTGTGATTAAAAATCTTCCAACAAACAAAAGTCCAGGACCAGATGGCTTCACAGGTGAATTCTATCAAACATTTAGAGAAGAGCTAACACCCATCCTTCTCAAACTCTTCCAAAAAATTGCAGAGGAAGGAACTCTCCCAAACTCATTCTATGAGGCCACCATCACCCTCATACCAAAACCAGACAAAGATACTACAAAAAAAGAAAATTGCAGACCAATATCACTGATGAATATAGATGCAAAAATCCTCAACAAAATACTAGCAAACAGAATCCAACAACACATTAAAAGGATCATACACCATGATCAAGTGGGATTTATCCCAGGGATGCAAGGATTCTTCAATATACGCAAATCAATCAATGTGATACACCACATTAACAAATTGAAGAATAAAAACCACATGATCATCTCAATACATGCAGAAAAAGCTTTTGACAAAATTCAACACCCATTTATGATAAAAACTCTCTAGAAAGTGGGCATAGAGGGAACCTACCTCAACATAATAAAGGCCATATATGAGAAACCCAGAGCAAACATCATTCTCAGTGGTGTAAAACTGAAAGCATTTCCTCTAAGATCAGGAACAAGACAAGGATGTCCACTCTCACCACTATTATTCAACATAGTTTTGGAAGTCCTAGCCATGGCAATCAGAGAAGAAAAAGAAATAAAAGGAATACAAATTGGAAAAGTAGAAGTAAAACTGTCACCGTTTGCAGATGACATGATACTATACATAGAGAATCCTAAAGATGCCACCGGAAAACTACTAGAGCTAATCAATGAATTTGGTAAAGTTGCAGGATACAAAATTAATGCACAGAAATCTCTTGCATTCCTATACACTAATGATGAAAAATCTGAAAGAGAAATTAAGGAAACACTCCCATTTACCATTGCTAAAATACCCAGGAATAAACCTACCTAGGGAGACAAAAGACCTGTATGCAGAAAACTATAAGACACTGATGAAAGAAATTAAAGATGATACCAACAGATGGAGAAATATATCATGTTCTTGGATTGGAAGAATCAATGTTGTGAAAATGACTATACTACCCAAAGCAATCTACAGATTCAACGCAATCCCTATCAAATTACCAATGGCATTTTTTACGGAACTAGAACAAAAAATCTTAAAATTTGTATGGAGACACAAAAGATCCCGAAGAGCCAAAGCAGTCTTGAGGGAAAAAAGCAGAGCTGGAGGAATCAAGACTCCCTGACTTCAGACTATACTACAAAGCTACAGCAATCAAGACAATATGGAACTGGCACAAAAACAGAAATATAGATCAATGGAACAAGATAGAAAGCCCAGAGATAAACCCACACACCTATGGTCAACTAATCTATGATAAAGGAGGCAACGATATACAATGGAGAAAAGACAGCCTCTTCAATAAGTGGTGCTGGGAAAATTGGACAGCTACATGTAAAAGAATGAAATTAGAACACTCCCTAACACCATACACAAAAATAAACTCAGAATGGATTACAGACCTAAATGTAAGGCCGGACACTATAAAACTCTTTGAGGAAAACATAGGGAGAACATTCTTTGACATAAGTCACAGCAAGATCTTTTTTGATCCGCCTCCTAGAGTAATGGAAATAAAAACAAAAATAAACAAATGGGACCTAATGAAACTTCAAAGCTTTTGCACAGCAAAGGAAACCACAAACAAGACGAAAAGACAACCCTCAGAATGGGAGAAAATATTTGCAAACGAATCAATGGACAAAGGATTAATCTCCAAAATATATAAACAGCTCATGCAACTCAATATTAAAAAAAACAAACAACCCAATCCAAAAATGGGCAGAAGACCTAAATAGACATTTCTCCAAAGAAGACATACAGATGGCCAAGAAGCACATGAAAAGCTGCTCAACATCACTAATTATTAGAGAAATGCAAATCAAAACTACAATAAGTTATCACCTCACACCAGTTAGAATGGGCATCATCAGAAAATCTACAAACAACAAATGCTGGAGAGGGTGTGGAGAAAAGGGAACCCTCTTGCACTGTTGGTGGGAATGTAAATTGATATAGCCACTATAGAGAAAAGTATGGCGGTTCCTTAAAAAACTAAAAATAGAATTACCATATGACCCAGCAATCCCACTACTGGGCATATACCCAGAGAAAACCATAATTCAAAAAGACACATGCACCCCAATGTTCACTGCAGCACTATTTACAATAGCCAGGTCATGGAAGCAACCTAAATGTCCATCGACAGACGAATGGATAAAGAAGATGTGGCACATACATACAATGGAATATTACTCAGCCATAAAAAGGAACAAAATTGGGTCATTTGCAGAGACGTGGATGAATCTAGAGACTGTCATACAGAGTGAAGTAAGTCAGAAAGAGAAAAACAAACATCGTATATTAATGCATATATGTGGAACCTAGAAAAATGGTACAGATGAACTAGTTTGCAGGGCAGAACTGAGACACAGATGTAGAGAACAAACGTATGGACACCAAGGGCGGAAAATGGCGGGGGTGGGGGTGGTGGTGTGATGAATTGGGAGATTGGGATTGACATGTATACACTAATATGTATAAAATGGATAACTAATAAGAACCTGCTGTATAAAAAAATAAATAAAATTCAAAAATTCAAAAAAAGAAAAACGAAAATCTCTGTAAATCACTGGCTGGCTGCTGGGCTAACTGAGGAGACACCTCAGTGGCTGCACTTGTGTGAGGAGTGGTCAGGTCCTCCAGGGAGAGTTGATGAGTTTGGTTTTGGATATTCCTCAATGGCATCCTGGAGAGAATTAGCCCAGGAAAGTCACTAAAACAAACAAACAGCAACAACAACGAACCTTGCGGGGAAGGATGTGATTTCTAGAGTTGCCACATTATATTATCCAAAACATCCAGTTTTCAACAGAAAATTATGAGGCATGAAAAGAAGCAGGACAACATGGCCAATACACAGCCAAGAAGGTGAAGTCACCTGTATCAAGTCACTTACACCCAGAACATATGAAGAATTCTTAGAATCAACAATAAAAAGACAAATCACTCAATTTAAAAACAAGCAAAGGACCTGAACAGACTTTTCTCCAAAGAAAATATGCAAACAGCCAATTAGCAAATGAAAAAATACTCAGCATCACTGGTTATCAACCAAAATGAGCTAGCACTTCACACCCACTAGGATGGCTATAATCAAAAAGACAGACAATACTAAGCACTGGCAAGAATGTGGAGAAATTAGAACCCTCATATATTGCGGTCACTTTAGAAAACAGTTTGGCAGTTCATCAGAATGTTAAACATAAGAGTTACCATATAACCCAGCAATTCTACTCCTAGGTATATATCCAAGAGAAATGAAAACACAGGCCCACACACAAACATGTACACAAATGTTCACAGCAGCATTAATCATAACAGTATAAACAAGCTAAAGTCTATCAACTCATGAACAGATAAATTAAATGTGTTATATTTATACAAGGGAATAATCAGCAATAAAAAGAAACAAACTACTGACACATGCTACAAAACAGATAACCTTGAGAACATGCTCAATGAAAGAAGCCAGACACTGAAGACCACATGTTGTATGATGCCAATCACATGATGCATCCAGAATAAGCAAATTCACAGAGACAGAAAGATCTGTGGTCACCAGGGGTGGGGACAGAGAAGAATAGGGAATGACTAGTAACAGGTATGAAGTTTTTTTCGGGTGATGAAATGTTTTAAAGATAGAAAGTGGTGATGACTAACTCTGTGAATACTGAAAACATTAAATCGTACATCTTAAAGGGGAAATTTTATGACATGTGAATAATATCCCCATTATAATACCCAAAGGTGTTACTGAAAAACTGCAAAGGATAGCAGCAGAGTTAATAACAAAACAAACTAGGGGACAAAGACTAAGAAGAGGGAACCAAGCTGGGATTATCTGTTTTGTCAGCATCTCCAGCTGGCCCAGCAGGACCCTAGCACTGTTTCTACGCTGGACCAGTCATCAGCTCCATCTTTACAAAGCGACAGGGCATTCTGACGTAGCCATGTATTTGCAGATAGGAGTTGCTGGCTTCCACACTGTCAAAGGTACATGCAGCCTGAAGAATCCAATCCATTCATCTCCCACAAACACCCCAAAACTGCCCACGCTCCACAGAGGCCAAGTAGAACAGAGGAACCCCACCTGCTTTACCGGCAAGAAGGTGGAGGCTCACACCAGACCCTGCGCCCTGAGCACTGCCGCGGTGGGTGAAACGAGCACCTGTGGGCTCCGTCCTCCTAAACCAAGTCCTCTGGGACCCAGATTAATGTAGACCAGTCCCCGGGAGAACGGAGGCAAGTCACAGCTTCCAGCTCTGGGGTGTCTCTCCTAGAAACCGTGAGGCCCTCTCGGGAAACACAGGAAAGACGCCAGAGGCATCCGGAGAACAGCCCAAAGTGCTGCCTTTTGGTGACGCAGACAGTTCTGGATAAAACCTTCTCATCCAGGGGCCACCCCTGCCCTGCTATCCACCAAGGGCAGGAACCTGCAGGTGGAGAGGGACCTTCGTCCACCTGACGGGTGCAGCCGAGAGCCGTCCAGGACTCGGCGGGGGACACTGTGCTGCCACCCTAGGCCACAAAAACAGCCGGCCCGACGTGTTTCAGGATTCCCCACTTTCTGTATTTTAGAATGTACACGTGGTACAGAGACTGTGTGGCGCCTTAAGGCCCCACAGCAAACCAGACAAACGTGAACACTACGTGGGGAGACAGCCTCCCATCACCGAGACCTGGTTTGCTGGCCAAATGAACCTGCCATGAAGTTACTTTTAAACTCTGCTCTCTGGGCCTCCCTGCAAGTGCAGGTGAAGGACCACGAGGCTCTGCAAGGCTGAGACGTACCTCTCTGCCCTGTTACAACACATGGCCTGCAGCAAATGCCCCTTCACCAAGGCCCACGGCCACCTCACCCGTCCAGCTGGACCCCTGCCCGGCCCCGGCGCCCCCGCACCTGGTGGCTGGCCTGCGTCCCGCGCGCCTGCACGGTGGCCAGGCGGTCATAGTAGCGGGAGATGGGGTTGTCGTGCTCGATGCCCTTCTTGGCACAGCGCTGCTTGTAGATCTCCACCAGGGAGAGTGAGGACGGGTTGTCCTCCACCAGGCGCATCTGCGGGGACACGGCCACCACGCGCGGGACTGAGGAGAGAGGGGAGAGACGGGCAGATGAGAGCGGGGCCCACAGGCCAGCGCTGGGGCAGAGGTGCGGGCGAAGCCGGGACAGCCCGGTCACACGGCGCGGTGGCCTCAGCCCACGGCCTGAGGCTCCGTCTAGCGGGGCCAGAGCCCGAGCCGCCCGTGGCCTGCGTTTAAGGCACAGGCGACCAGGAAGGCCTCACTAGGCAACCTCACGAGAAGAGCAAGGAGGCCGTGCCGCCAAGTGCTCTGGAGCCGCGCGGCGCAGCTCTGAGCCAAGTCTGCCGGCCTGCGGGGCGGCGGCGGGCACACGCCGCCTCTGACTTCTAATCGAGAGTCGATTCGGTCTAACGCCAGTTAAAGCACGGCTACTGGCCCGTTGCCATGGCTTCAACCCATGAAGAAATTCCTACAGGACTCCAGGGGACGTACATGGACCACCATCTGGAGCTAACCAGGAGCTTGTTTCTTTGGAAGCAGCAAAGAACAACCAATTAGCACAGCTGGGACCAACACGGTAGATCACGTTACATACATGTGAAAATGCACACAGCTTTCTATAGACCTGTTTTTTTTTTAATATACTTCTTATTTTGGGGATGTTGAACTTAAGGGCAAGAGATCTTAGGTCAGAATAGGCTGGATCACAACTTGGCTAGCAGGAGAAAGTTCCATACAGGACCAGATAATATGCGTTGCAATGGGCTCCTAAACCGGGGGTTACTGCTGAAGTGTGACGACAGCTCCCTCCTCTGGGTGGGACTACCGGCAGCTCCCCCACACCCCTTACCACAGGCTCACGGTTCACCCACGACGACTCGGTTCCGGGAAGACCTCACTCGGGGCTGCTGGCTGCCGCCTGCCTGAGATTTCTGTGGCCGCCCGGGGCTCCTCGACTCCCAGGCAGCACCTCAGGCGGTGCCCACACAGTGCAGGCTGCGGCCCGGAGCAGATCCGAGACTGCACTTAAAAACTGCCACGTGCCGTGAGCACACGCCCAACAAGCCCTCTGCTCAGCCAGGCGTCGCCAGAGCCTGGGAAGGTTCCTGGGCAAGCGAAGAGGGCCGTGTGCACGGGCCCGGGGCCTCCTTCTCCAGACGAGTCCTCGTTAGGGCGCCCGTCCTGCGGGGAGGAGCCTCAGGCCCCGGGGTGGAGGCGTCCCCTCCCTCCAGGAGCCGGGCCCGTGCGGGCACCAGCGCTCAGCCTACGGCCTGCCCCCGCCTGGCGGGGCTCAGAGACGCGCAGCTGCTGACACAGACGGCACAGGGGGCCGGGCATCGCTGTGGAGCCCCGGGCAGCGCCGGTACCTGTGAAAAATAAGTGCCTCTTGGTGGTTTCCTTCCTCTTTTCCAAGCAGGGGTTGAGCAGGCGGAGCAGCTGCAGCACGCGCTCCTCCCGCCGCGACTCCGTCAGGCAGGCGTCGTTCATGACCAGGTACGGGTAGATCTTCCCGTTGTGCCCGCGGATGTACAGCCTCCTGGCGGCCGTGTTGTGCTTCTGCACGATCTCCACCCGGGGCATAAACCTGCCGGGAGCAGCGGACAATCAGACGCCAACGCCCCGAGCCCCAGCTTCCAACCCTTTCCTTTGAGAAGATGAGCTCTACAGAAACAGCTGTCAGAACCGTCCTGCAAAACAGACTGTACGACAGCGGTGGTTTGTCACTTACACCCCACCTCACTGCGACAAGGTACAGGGCGTGCCACAGTATCGGAGGGAAAACGAGAGGAGGAAGAGAAGGCGGAGCTGGAAGTTTCAAACAGGCACGCCGAGGGTCCAGCCTCAGCAGCCAGAGACGGGCGCTAACCGGCCCAGAGGGGTCCAGCAGCCACGAGGGCGCGGGCCCCACTGGCTGGCGCTGGGGCAGAGGAACAGGTGCCCGAGGAGCGAGCGTGGGCCGTGGGCCCGAGCACGCTGACGGCAGGAGAGGGAGGGGGCGGCCAGGATGGGTCAGGTTTAGAGGAAACACCTGACCATTAAGGGTCGCCCCTTCACAGCTCACTTTACATTTTAAATGAGATGCAACTTGCTTTGCTCTGGTAAATTTGACCATTGTCTGATTCTTTTGAATCCTGTGCTTTAAGAGTTTACAGAAGACTGTGAAACTATACTTTGTCAAGTTCCACGGGGATTCAGAAAGGGTTCTTTTGAGAGCAAACACAAGCTTGACTCAAACAAGACACTGAAGCCAGTGGTTAGACCAGACCCTTTAAAGGTACTCATATCCTAGAGCAACACTGTGTCCTCTCCCGTTTCGGGGGAAGGAGTGCAGAGGGGAGGGAATTACAGTGTGACCCGCTGGCCAGGTCTGCCTGGGGGTCTGCTGGGGAAGGTTTTGGTGATCCCGGGCCAGGTCAGGCTCACTCACCGAGCGATCTTGATGTAGTAATGTGTTGGCTTTGGCATCAGAAATTCCCCAGGAATTTCTACCTCAGCTGTCTGCGCTGAGAAATTGCTCAAAAACCGGCACTTTTCTTCTATGAGGAAGAATTTTGGAAGTTGCTTGGTTTTAGCCTCCAGAATTTTGATCCACTTTTTCAGTTTAGAAATAAGATTATGAAGCTTCATGGAACCTGGAACACTGAAGTCAAAATCTGCAAAATAAAATATGATTAGAAACATTTTTAGTCTCTGGGCTATTTCTTTTCTTTTTTTTTTTTTTTAATTAATTTATTTATTTTTGGCTGCATTGATTCTTCGTTGCTGCGCGCAGGCTTTCTCTAGTTGCGGTGCCCGGGCTTCTCATTGGGGTGGCTTCTCTTGTTGAAGAGCACGGGCTCTAAGCACGCGGGCTCTACAGCGCAGGCTCAGTAGTTGTGGCTCACAGGCTCTAGAGCGCAGGCTCAGTAGTTGTGGCGCACGGGCTTAGTTGCTCTGTGACATGTGGGATCTTCTGGGAGCAGGGCTCAAACCCATATCCCCTGCACTGGCAGGCGGACTCTCAACCACTGCGCCACCAGGGAAGTCCCCGGGCTATTTCTAATTCACTACAAAAACCGCAGCTCAAGCACCTCCCAGGTAGGAAACAGACACACCTCGCATCTAGTCTGCAGCAAAGCACTGTGAGTCACAGGACGGATATAAACAGCACGGACCCTCAAGGATTAAGTTAAACAAGGTAGCACGCATTAAGGCCCTCAGCACAGCACGCGGCTACTCCAGCAGTTCTAATCATCAGGCCCACGTGTGACCTCAACTGTGTACAGGGTCATCAGTTTTATGAAAATCAATGTACTTTTTTAAAAAAAATTACATTTATTTATTTTTGGCTGCGTTGGGTCTTTGTTGCTGCACACAGGCTTTCTCTAGTTGCAGCGAGAGGGGGCTACTCTTCGTCGCAGTGCACGGGTTTCTCACTGCGGTGGCTTCTCTTGTTGTGGAGCATGGGCTCCAGACGTGCTGGCTTCAGTAGTTGTGGCACGCTGGCTTCAGTAGTTGTGGCACGCAGGCTCAGTAGTTGTGGCGCACGGGCTTAGCTGCTCCGCGGCATGTGGGATCTTCCCGGACCAGGGCTCAAACCCGTGTCCCCTGCATTGGCAGGCGGATTCTTAGCCACTGTGCCACCAGGGAAGCCCCTGAAAGTCAATGTACTTTTATTGTGTGGGTTTTTTTCCACAGCATTTCTCTGGTTTCCCTTTAACTCTAGCAAGACTTCACACAAGCAGGTGGCTGGAGAGGTCCCCATGCACCAACACGAGGAGGCAGGTTTCCACCCAGGCTCCGCTGCAGAGCTACGGCAGGGGCCACCCAGCCAGGACGCAGGCAGCTGCACACAGGGGCTGCTCCTTCTCAGCTCTGGTTCAGGAAGGTGTTACCAAGCTCAGGCCTGACATTCATGTAATGGATTTTTGTTTGTTACTTTTCGTTAACTTTTATTTTGAAATGAATATAGATTCACAGGAGTACAAAGAAATGTACAGGGAGGGCCACACACCCCTTTCCGAAACCAAGGCATTGGCATAACCCCCAGGGCTGATTCAGATACCTGTCCTGTGCATGTGCACGCGTGCACGTGTGTGTCCGTGAGATGCCATGTAGGGAGCGCCAAACCAGCACCGTGACCAAGATACTCGCCGTCCATCACCACAGACGCCCCGATGCCTCTCAGAGCCACAGCCACCTCCTCCCCGCATCCCTGACGCCTGGCTACCACTACTCTGGTCTCCAGCTTGATTATTATGGTATTTCACAAGTGTTTCATAATTAAGCAGCGTGCAGCAGGAATCCTTTTGAGACTGGCTTTTTGCAGTCACCGTAATTTCTTTGAGGTTCGTCTAAGTTGCTGTTAACTCCTCTTTATTTGCTTTATATGAGTATGGAAATACCACACGTTGTGTATCCATTCTCCTTAGAGGGGCATTTAGGTGGACTTCAGTTTGGAGCTATTACAAATAAAGTGGCTATCAACACTCGAGTATAAGTTTTTGCTTGTAAGTAAGTCTCCTCTGGGATAAATTTAATGTACTGTTTTGAACCTCCTTCTACCTCCTTACAGACTTGGAGCTAGCAGCCAATGCATGCAGTGTTGCTGGAGATGGTGGGACAACTCTCCTCCACTCTCTAGACCAGAACCCAGCGCTAAACCCAGAGACGGTCCTCCCTGGGGGCACATGACGAGAGGCGCTGGACAGCTCTTGATTTAAGTGTCTGAAACTCGCTACACTTTGTGGTGGGTCAGAGCCTCATAGCTGTCCTCCTTTCAAGTTTCAGTGTTTGTCATTTTTTTCACATCAGAATCCGGATGATTTGTTCCACTTCTAATTCTCTATTTCAGACCACATTTGATTTAATGATCTGGACATTTTAAGATAAAGATACACTAAATATCACTTCTTTGAAGTAACATATGATGGCTTCCATGAAACTTTCATCTCGGACTCTTCCTTTTTCCGAGGATGACAGACCACACAAGCACGAGCTCCAGGGGATGCAGCCGTGCCTGTGCGCACACTGGGGGGACGAGGGTCCCTACGACAGATGAGGATTTGGGCTGAGGGAGACCGGACCGCTCACCTCAGATCATGCAGAAAGAGGTGGGGCTCCTGTGGGTCTAGGGAAATGCGTGAACCTGAACTGGGGACAGGATTAGAAACACAACCTCCTTTTCATCTTGCCACCAGAATCCACTACAGGCCTGAACCTTACCTGTCACCTCGGGCCCTGCACCGTTGGGTCTTACTGCCTCACCTTACCCTGTTGCGTTTTCCCATGAAAACCAAGCAGAAGGAGGGACGGGGGAGCAGAAGCAGGTCTGTCCTAAAACCCTGTGTCTAACCTGACGGGGAGCCCGGTGCTCTGGCCCTGAAACCTCGACCTTTCTCCGGAGGGAAGGACATGCAGCCCCAGGCGGGGAACGTCAGTTTCCTTGTGATCCAGTCTGTATTTTAAACACAGTCTAACCAGCTCGCCCGGTACTGTGCTCATGAAAACGAACGGATGTGGTTAACTTAGATGTTAAGACCAAGGAAAAACGCTGAGTGGGAGCTCCCTTGGATCAGGACTCACCGGTTGTGAACTGGCCCTTCAGCTTCTGGAAGACAGGGTCCTGCGCGGTGGCCTGTGCGCGCCGGGCCAGGGACTCGGAGGCCGCGCTGGAGAACATGGTCGAGACGTTGGACACGTTCTCCAGGCCCACCCCGAACGTGCTCACCAGCTTCTTGACGAAGTTGAGAGTATGGGGCGTAATCTTGGCATCCGACACTGCTCCGCTTTTCTCAAATGCGACAGAGTAGCATTTCGCCAGGCCCTGCTGGAGCTGCCTGAGAACCTGGGGGAAAGAGACCCAAGGCAGCTCGCACAACAGAGCTCTCCATTCAAGCAACCCACCCACCAACCAAAAAGCACCTGCCCCGCCCACCCGGCCCCACCACCGACACCTGGCGCACAGCAGGCGTCAGCACCAGACTGTGCGGAACCGGGGGGCCGCCCGGACACTCATGCCATGAGCTGTGTTGTTAACAATGAGAAGCAACTGTCCTGAACATTAAAAAAAAAAAGACCCAAGACCCCACTTTTTGCATCATACACATACCTTTCTGTTGAGCAACCAAGGAAAAAAACCTATTTTCAGATCACTTCAGTGTACTCTGCACACACACAAAATAACACAGTACTAACGAGAGGCCTCGTGGCCAACCAGACAAATATCTGGGCAACAAAGGCTGATTATTCTATCACCGCCACTAAGGCTGTGGCCTGAGAACCAGCTCCCAGCTCCTGGAGACGAGTGGCCGGTGAGTGACCCCTGCCCACACCACCGCAGCTCCCTGGTCAGTGGTGGCATTTCAGTGATTAAGCTCATACACGTGAACAAAATAAGCATTTTAAGGCCAGAAATGGCTTTCTCAATCTCATCTTCTTTTGAAGTCTTCTACTTCCAATATTAAGGCAGCACTAGCGTACAGACATTAAGTATCTGCTGTTCCACCGTTCAATCCAACAACAAACATACACACAACCAGGCAGGGAGTCTCAAGAGAACACAGCCATGAAAGCATTCCAAATGATCCATCCCCTCCGCAGGATGCCAGCACCCCCGAGACCACATCACGTACCTCCTCGTGCCAGTTTTCCCGGAACCAGACCATCTGATCGACGATGCCTTCCAGGGAAGACAGCAGGGTCGGGTGCAGCTCCCGCTGCATGTGCATGATTCGGCTGCAGCGCCACATGGGGGCCGTGGCTCTTATGGGCCCTGGATCTGATGCAGAATGGGACTGGTTACCCACTGAACTTGGCTGCTGCTGTCCAGAATCTGAGAGCAACACACACAACGCCAATGTCAGCGCCAAACTGACCGATGGGAGAGTCGGTGCTCTAAGGACCCACCGGCCAAAGGAACGCTGGTTCCTGCCGGCGTGGGACACATCCCGGGGCACTTCCCAGGGGCTGTGTGGGAGGCGCCCTGGCTCTAAGGAGAGGGCACTGCAGAGAGCGCGGCCCCTACAACTGGGCTTGCAGTGGTTCCAGAAGGCGTATGTGTTGAGAGAGAAAGCAGGTATGGCAGCACGTAACTGGTGGGTCTGCGTGAGGGTGTGCAGGCTTCACTGGACTCTCTAACTTCAGTGGAAGTTTGAACATTTTTTTAAATGTCTGGCAGAACATTTCAAAATTCATTCCTTGTATTACAGCTCAGAGAATCTAGAAGTAGTTAACAAGTCAGCCTACATGTTTTCATCTAGGTAAGCCAAACCACATGTATAAAATGACATCTTTGAAAAATACAGTCACTTGCTATATAAGAAATATGTTGTAGGGACTTTCCTGGTGGCGCAGTGGTTAAGAATCCACCTGCCAATGCAGAGGACACGCGTTTGAGCCCTGGTCCGGGAAGATCCCACATGCCGCGGAGCCCGTGCGCCACAACTACTGAGCCTGTGCTCTAGAGACCGCGAGCCACAACTACTGAGCCTGTGTGCCACAACTACTGAAGCCTGCATGCCTAGAGCCCGTGCTCTGCAACAAGAGAAGCACCGCAATGAGAAGACTGCACACTGCAAAGAAGAGTAGCCCCCGCTCGCCGCAACTAGAGAAGGCCCGCGCGTAGCAATGAAGTCCCAATGCAGCCAAAAATAAATAAATAAATATATTTTTAAAAAAAGAAAAAAGAAATACGTTGTAGAACCCCCTTTGCTCATTTTTTTAGCTTCATCTCTCTTAGAATAAAAAAATCTTAACTTTCGAATGACCAAAACATGAATCTACCCAGGTACCCAGGAGGTTGGAGCTAACACGCTGTGCGGTCCTCATCCACCCCGTGCAGGACCAGGAGATGCTGCCACCGTCCAGTGGGTGGAGTCACCTTCCTAGAAAGACTCTGGCCCCGCAGCATAAATGTCTACATATTAAAAACGTGGTGAAGCAAGTAAACGTGGTGTTTACAAAGCACCATGCTTAGTGGGTAACTGAAACCATTAAATTACTTCTTTACACACCAGAGCTATTCAATATAGATTAAAAACCTCTATTTTGAGTACGTTTTTACATTTGGTGAGATTGATTTCTATGCTGATTCCCCTGACAGCTGAAGATATTCCTTATAACACCGTAACTGACGTTTACACTGTTTACCAGGATGCATTTATAACTAATGGGGCAAGTTCAGCTTTATAATTATCTGTACCTAAAAATTTCATGTAATTTTTTCTACTTAGGGATCAAATCACTCAGGTAGATGAATACCCTATTACACTGCGGCGAAGGAAAACCAGAAACTTCACTGGGAGATCAGGTTTTATCTTCCAGACCCAGTGTCCTCTCAGGGACTAAACACAAGACCGGCCCACATGCTGGAAAGGAGCTGCAAGCGAGCATGTGTCCGCGGCAGTGGGGGCCTGGCCACTGCACCCCCCGGAGACGTACCGCTCTTGTAGCGCTCCCGCTGTTCTATCTTCAGGGTCAGGTACAGGGTCCGGATGGGAAAGTAGACGGCTTGGGGATACACTCGTCCAACCTGCTCCGAGACAGTTAATCATGAGTGGGACGCTGGCCTGGCACTTGGCCACACCACCGACCTAATACACATGAGGTCGGATTAAACAGCAAGTCAAACATCTAGTTTAGCTTTAAAAGATCCAAGAAAGAGCAACATGGTGTATTTCATCAGTTCTGCCCCAAGACTACTGATGACAGAGGGAAACCACACTTTCATTTGATTCAGTTAATATGAGGATGACAAACACTCAAGTCCCTGGATCTCACTCGGGCCAATGACAGGAAAACACAAAATGACACCAGTCTTTATTCAGCGGGAACTGTGAGCTGATTCTAGCTAACTGACAACAAGGCTCACTAGCGAGTAACTTCACTCTGCAAAACTGCAGGAAGGAGGAGACTGAACTTTTTCTCTTTAAGGTAAGACATGCCGGTTTTACCAAATTGGGGTTATATGGCTCCTTCAAAAGGGCTGAGCAGACGTCACCCAGCTCTGCCACAGGGTGGCTGGCTAACGTACATTAAGAGACATTCAATGAATGACGATACCAAATAAAGGGAACCTACACCTTGACAGATCAACTCCAAGCGAAATACCAGTCAGTACCCAGGAACACAGCTGCAAGCTCTCAAGGGAAAAATAAAACCACTTCTGGGTACCGTGTAGATGATGCACCACATGTGAAGAACAGACAGAACGATGAACAAGTAGCATGTCCCCAAATGCTTGGTTATGACGCTGTTCACATGTGAAAAATTATATATATGACTCTGTAATTTTATAAGAAGCAGCACAGTCAAAGGCACTCTATCCCAGACCGACTGTATCCAAATCTCTATTGTTCAGGCCCTTCCCCTCTCGGTCTTTTTGCAGGAGAGGGACAATCTGGAGCCACTCTCAAATAAGGGTCATGAAAGCCCTTCTACAGGACCCCGGGCCCCAGTCTGTCCGACTCCCCAAGCCCACCCAGTGCACACAACTTGCAGCCTCGGCAGCTGCGGCTGAACAACTAACTGTAGAGAGGGCAATCAACACCACAACTGGGCTGAGTGTTCTTCCGAAGGGAAGCTCTGAAGAGCGACTGGCACACGATGGGATGTCAGCCGTGAAGTATCAACCAGACACACACTCACCGTGGGTAACTGTGAGTCCTCACTAGTGACCTTGCATTTTAAGAGAATGTTTATTTTACGTGTATCTTATGTGGCAACACGTTCAAGGAAAGAAATGACCATTTTAATACTGTAACTCTAGCAGATTATTCCATGCCAACCCTGATATACTCTTCAATCACTTTCAATTGTGCTTTATATCAAGTGATATCTAATTGTGTACATCTTCCCATCTCTCTTTGAGCATGCGCATTTCCTTCCTGGAAAAAAAAAGGATGTGAAATGAAGACAATTTTTTTGTGACCAAAGATGCCTTGCTATTCCCACCTGGCTAATCAGGTTCAAAAGCAGCTTTCCCTCGGAGCCAACCAGACAGGTGAGCAGCTGTGGGATCCAGGCCAGCCACTGGATGGGTGGCACACCGACGCAGTACTTGTCGACGGCATCTGCCAAAGTATTTTTGTCATCATCAAAACTCAAGAGCCACAGCACCTAAGACAGAAGGGAAAATTCTAGAGTTGAATGAAAATTCTAAGGCTCTGATCAAGTGACCTTTCCCCCCACATTAAAATACCATATAGAGTAACTTCACTGGCATTGTGGGAAAATATCTATAAAAGGCCCAACAATATTGCTAAACCTAAACATGAATCTTATAAATAAAACTGAAAATTTACATATAGCTTTCATCCAGATTTAGCTTTAATGCCCACTAGTAACTGACCCAATCGGCTGGCTAGTGGTGGCCAGTGTGACCCCAAGGGGTGTCAGCCTGCTACTCCACACCTGCAATCTCCCCAGAACAAAATGGGCTTCTGCTAAAGATCTCAGGTGACAACCACCCTAGTATCAGGTAGGCCCCGTGCTGGCAGCCTGGTGTCCAGGGACGTCTGAAACAATTACATCTAAAAATAAGCAAAGCTGGAGTCAAGACAGTGAGGTGGTTTCTTGGTGTGACTACAGTCAGTTTGTTTCTATAGTCGGCTTTAACTACTAGGTGCTGATGTTCAACCCAAATTTTTGATGTTAAATCAAGGAATTCTAAAAACTCCTAACCTTTAATGGACAAAACAGAAAAGCAGAACTTATTCTTAAGTTTCTGCAAGAATGGAGTCTGGGTTGTATTGATGCGTTTCCCGGGAGGGCTGAGAAGGCTCAATACTGCGGAGGACACTTGGGCTCAAGCGGCCCCCTGTTGGGCCCAGGTCAATACCGGCCTTGTGCCCGGCACTGTACTGGGGGCCCCGCGGATGACAATGCAGGTGACTGCGACCTCACCCTGCAGTGTGTGCAGAAACCAGGGGATTCAACGTCACCTGTGACTAGAGCTGACCGGCTCCGTGACTGTGTGCACGGTCCCTGCAGGTGAGAGATCAGAATCTAACAGGTGTCTAGCAGGTAAGCTCTCTGGGCAGACCCCTCAGCAGTCTGCAGGAATCTTTGTCCAATGTGAGGTCCCACAGCAAACACTGGACTTGAGTCCTAAGACCCAGACTCTAGGCTCAGTTTTGCTGCTTAGAAGTCCTTTGACTCCAGGTATGTCCAGGCCTCCATTTTTCAGCTTGAAGTAGAACTGTGGACTATACTTCAAAAGGTGAAGGGAAATGAGAGGTAAGGCATGAAGAAATGCCTCATGCCCAGCACAGATCAGTAAGTCGCTGAATTTTCATCTAAACTTAAAGGCTACTTACTGGGTGGTCTTTGGTCAAAGCTAATTCTTTCAGTCTCACCTTGGCTAAGTATTTTCTTGATTTGCTCTCATTCTGATGCCGGCACGCATGCAGGTAACAGGTAATGGCAGACACTCCAAGATGCAGCTGCCGCTCCTTCACAAAGATATTTTCCAGGTAATCGCCCCACATGGCCCAAGCTTTCACCAGCACATCGTGCATTTGCACAGCTGCAGAAAAGGCTTTGTTTGCTTCCTCAGACCTGTGAAGACACAAAATCAAAACAAATTTTTTTAGGTGAACATCATTTAATATAAAATCAACCATTTTAAAGTGAATAGTTCCATGGCATTTGGTACCTTTAAAATGTTGTGCAACTGCCACCTCTATGTAGGCCACAAACATTTTCATCACCCCAGAAAACCCTGACCCATGAAGCAGTCACTCTCCAATTCCCCCAACCTCCAGCCCTGGTGACCACTGACCTGCTTTCTGTCTCTATGGATTTATCTACTCTGCACATTTCTTATTAATGGAATCATACATTGTAATTTTTTGTCTGGATTCTTTCAATCAGCATTGTGTTTTTGAGGTTCATCCACGCTATAGTACATGTTAACACTTCACTCCTCTTTAGGCTGAATACTATTCCAATGTCTGTATACACCACATCTTGTTTATCCATTCACTTGAGTTGTTTCGATATTCTGACCATAGTAAACAGTGCTGCTGTGAGCCTTCATGAACAACTACCCGCTTGAGTTCCTGTTTTCAACACTTTTGGGAAAATACCTAGGAGTGGAGTTGCTGGGCCATATGATAATTTTTTTGTTTAGTTTTTTGAGGACCTGCCATACTGTTTTCCAGTTGACTGACCCCTGCTCTAAAGCAAGAATCATCTCCATAAAAGCAATCAACTCTGGGGGCTTTCCTGGTGGCGCAGTGGTTAGGAACCCGCCTGCCAATGCAGGGGACACAGGTTTGAGCCCTGGTCCGGGGGGATCCCACATGTCTGTGCACCTAGAGCCTGTGCTGTGCAACAAGAGAGGCCACCACAATGAGAAGCCCACGCACCACAATGAAAAGTAGCCCCCGCTTGCCGCAAATAGAGAAAAACCCGCACACAGCAACAAAGACCCAACGCAGCCCAAAATAAATGAAATAAAATAAATTTATTAAAAAAAGAAAGGAATCAACTCTGCTCCAAAATGGCATGCTGAGAAACTGGGGCAATGAATCCATGTTATCAGCAGTTCTCTGTTCAAGCAATTCATGTTTAAAAAGTTTTTTAAGTACTACACTCGAGCTGGCCCGTCAATTTGCTGCAAGTTATTACCTTCCTAGAGGTGCAATATTTGAAATGTCATCCCTGACAACTGTCACTAAGCCATGTCAGTTTCTAGCTTGATCTTCACGTCAGCTTCAAGTTATAAATAACTATTTAGATAATCTGATGAGTCTGTCTCTTATCCTCCACCTACGTAACATACATACTTGTTGATCTGAGCCAAGAACATTCCCTTCAGCGCATAAAATTCAGCCGTCATCTCTTTTGTGAAGTATTTTAAGTTTGTAGATTCAATAACTTCAAGGCCCTGTTTATTAAAAACAGAAAAAAAGTTCTTGAATTTTCTAGACAATAATATAAAAACCTCATTAAAATATTGATCTATGCAGCAAGTCGAAAGGTCATTGACAAATATACTTTAAATTGACAACAGGCTTGCCCACCATGAATATTTGCTGACTAACAAGTAGTATTTAAACTCAATCACTAAATGCAAATTCAGTTCTAGACACCTTAATGGTATTATTTTCTCCAAAGCTTCACCATAGCTAGTCAGTTTCATTGTTTTTATTAATATTCCTCTGAACATAGCCCAAATCTACCATATACCCTCATAGTTCTGCAGTTTTTAACGTTCTTTCCTTAACTACGTTAACCAAGTAGAAGAGAGACCATCACATGTAATTCACTCAAATACTCAAGCGGCTGCCTGTCCCTTTCTTGTTTGGGCAGGACTGTTCCCCGAGACCAGAGCTGTGTTTGTAAAGTTCTAGCCTCTTTCCCTGTTGTCTGAACCAGGCGTTTCCACATGGACCCTTCATTCCTCCCCAGACCTCCTGGGCGCGGGCGGGCGGGCATGGGGTCCGGCTGGCACTCTACCTGCATACACTCGTTCTTCCCCATGACGCCTGCCAGTTGCAGGTAGCATTTGACTTGCTGCCGAATCTTCTGGAAGCAATCCACGATAGGGACGGTTGGAATAGTATGAATACGACTTAATATATCCAGAGCTACATTGACCAGTCCCTGTTTTCGGGCAATTTTTCCATACTGGATGATTGCTGAAGCCGATGCGTGAACCCCAAGCATAGCATTGTTTGAACTTGGGTCATGCTGAGAACTATTCTCATAGGCCGTTACAATAGCTAGAGAGCAAAGAAATGAGTTTTCAGTCCATGTCAAACATTTTTCAAAGTGTTCCACAATAAGGCTTAAATAAAAAATGAAAAACAAACACACATGGCTTATGCAATGGGAAGCTCTGTGATAAACCCTCATTACTTTTCCTTGTATTCTGTATCAAAAGGAAGATCTAAGAAGCTCTAACTCTTGAGTTGGGTGTTACCGTCTTGGCTACTAAACCACGAAGGTCGCTCTGAACAAATAGATGCCTGGCAGGTTGAGGGGAAGAGCAGAGGGGACCAGGGAAGGTGAAAAGGGCTACACGCTGCCACCTGAGCGCAGCTCTTCCTCAGGGGGCTTCAAAACAAAGAGGGCCCCAACCCAGGCTGTGACCCCACTGGCCTGTGCCCCTGGTGCAACAGTGTCCAGCAGCACGTCTGTTCTAGCTGGAAAAAGGGAACAGGTAGGGGGAAATTCTTCCCATCTTTCACCGCCTTCACCTTTACCCTGTCATAACAACCACCATCTATCACGCCAAAAAAAGAGAAAATCCGGTAAAAGAAAAAAAAAACAAAAAACAAAACAACAAAACACAACCAAGACATGAAACCAGAAGAGTGGGGCGTCTGGAAAATTACATGATGAACGCATGCCGGACCAGGTAGGTTTACCCTGGTAATGATGCTGCCGCCACATGAAGACGCTGCTCCAGTGGGACAAATCGTCAGACACGATGGGCAGCCGGTTCCTCCAGGTCTTCACCACTGTCTTCATGTCATGCAGGCTGTTGTTCCTTCCCAGGTTGGTGGGCTGTAAGCCTGCGTTAATTTGAGCGGCTTCCTGAAGTTCAATGATTTGCTGGGCTGCCTAAAAGGGACCAGCATAAGAGATTTCACAGTGAGCATTAAGATTGAAAGAGGAGGGCTTCCCTGGTGGCGCAGTGGTTGAGAATCTGCCTGCTAATGCAGGGCACACGGGTTCGAGCCCTGGTCTGGGAAGATCCCACATGCCATGGAGCAGCTAGGCCCGTGAGCCACAACTACTGAGCCTGCGCGTCTGGAGCCTGTGCTCCGCAACGAGCGGCCATGATAGTGAGAGGCCCGAGCACCGCGATGAAGAGTGGCCCCCGCTTGCCACAACTAGAGAAAGCCCTCGCACAGAAACGAAGACCCAACACAGCCAAAAATAAATAAATAAATAAATCAAAATCAGCATCTTTAAAAAAAAAAAAAAGATTGAAAGAGGATAACAAACCAGAGTCAATCAGGAATCCTTACTGTGAAGAGCTCACGATTCAATTACCAAAGGAAGCACTGTGCCTCAGGTGCCACGTTTAACTTATTCCATACCTCAAACGCTACTCTCGTGGTCCCTGTCCCCACCCCCCATTTTAACACCTCTGCTCTGCGGCTGCTGTGACACTGGGGCCTGGAGAACACCGACTCCCCCCGCCCCCCATAACTATCCTTTTTCTGTGCCCTTTGCCACCAGCTAAGTGTGGCTCTTTGTCTACCGACGCCTAAGACCAGAACAGCCCGGTCCCCCTGCCCTCAAGCTGTACTTCCATGAACATCTGAACCCCGGAGCCACGTCAAGCATCTCAGAACACGGTTCTAACGATCTCTTTGGGCTGATACATGCATTTGCATCACATCCCTATACATCTGTCCAGGTCACTACCCTTTAAACCCCAGATGTGTTGCTGGCTCCAAATTTATGGTGCCCTCTCCTTACGGGGGGGCCCGGGCCACAGTTCTGAGCCTATTCAAGCTCTACCTGTCAAGCTTCACCTTCTGCTCTCCCACAGGGATTCTTCCCTTCTCTAAATCCTTGTGTGTATTTTCTGTCCTACCACATGGCACTGAATCATAGACTCCCTCTTAAAATTTTGCTTCTTATGGATATGTCACCTCCCTCCAGCCTAATTCTCTTTTGAGGCAGAAAGTTTTAATTAAATTGTTTGAATCCCCAAACACAGCACCAAGTTCAGTACTCAGTATCCTTCTGTTTCATCTTAATTTTAAAAATTTAAGAATTTATGCTTTCCATCTATACTTCATTACATTTAAGTTTAATTCATTACATTTGGGTTTCTGAAACCTTTATCTCATCCTTCCTCCCACCAAAAGCTTACTGATAATAGAACAATGGGATATTTGTTTTATAACAGCTTTACTGAGGTATAATTGAAACATCATCAAAATCACCTTTTAAAGTGTACAGTTCAGTAGTTTTTAGCACAGATCTTTCTCAACTTACGATGGGGTTATGTTCCAATAAACTCATCCTAAGTGGAAAATACCTGACGTTAAGAATGCATTTAACACACCTAACCTACCAGACATCTTAGCTTAGCCCAGCCAACCTGAATGTGCTTTAAAACACTCACACTATCTAACCCAAAGCCTATTTAATAATAAAGTGTTGATTTTCTCTTATAATTTACTAACAACTGTACTGAAAGTGAAAAATAGAATGGTTGTATGGGTTCAGAATAGCTGTAAGCATGCGCTTGTTCACCCTCGTGATCGCATGGCTGACCAGGAGCTGAAGCTTGGTACCACTCACTACCCAGCACCACGTGAGTATCATACCACATACGCTGGTCTGGTCAAAATTCAGTGTTCGAAGTATGGTTTCTACTGAATATAGATCGTATATATATTTTTTCACACCATCATAAAGTCAAAAAATTGTAAGTCAGCGACCATGTATATTTTTCCTAGAGCTATATGACCATCAACCCTATCTAGTTATAGAAAGAAGCCCACAGGTAGCCTCTTTCCACTCTTCCTCCCCTAGAAGGTGACAACCACTAATCTACTGTTTATCTCTATGGATTTGTCTATTCTAGACATTTCATATAAATGGAATCATACATGTGGCCTTCTGTGTCTTGCTTCTTCACTTAGCATACTTTCAAGGTTTACCCACGCTGTAACACATACTGGTACTTCATTCCTTTTTACTGCTGAGTAATACTCCATTGCATGAATATACCATTTTAATTTATTCATTCATCAGCTGATGGTCATTTGGAGTATTTCCACATTTTGACTATTATGACTATTAACACTATAGACATTTGTGTGAGGGTTTTTGTGGACGTAAGTTTTAATTTCTCTTAGAGTTACACCTAGGAGTGAAATTGTTGAGCCTATGGTAATTCCATGTTTAATATTTTGAGAAACTGTCAGACTGTTTCCAAAGAGCAAGCACTATTTTACAATCCTACAAGCAATATATGAGGATTCCATTTTTCTCCACATCCTCACCAATACTTGCTATTACCTTTTTCATTCTAGCTATGCTAATGCGTATAAAGTGGTATCTCATTGCAGTTATGATTTGCATTTCCCTAATGACTAATGATGTTGAGCATTTTTTTCTTGTGCTTATAGGTTAGATAAAACTTTTTCAAATATTCCTGAACTACTTCTATAAAGTCTGTAGTCTTTGCAGAATGTAACCACTAGAGTCTCTGCTCAATTAGCTTACTGGTCAGCAAATGATTAGACAGAGATTTCCTTAAAGACCTGAAATGATAAGGCTCTGTGTGCCTTTTGCAGCATGCCCCTTATCCCTCAGCCAGGCAATTTTCAATTCTGCCTCAGCCTTTACTTCCCACTTATACAGAGCCCCAAGGTCAGCCAGAGGTGAAAGCTTAGGATCTTCTCAAGTCTCTCCTGAGCATGTGTGCACAGGATGTATGTGTATGTGGTCTTCTAGATTCCCAGGAATATGTTAAAGCTTTTCACAATATATATAGACATCTCATTCTCTAATCTTCCCTTTACTGGGACTGGTGTTGCTACATCAGGCAGCTGTGATATTAAACAATTGCCAATGATTATTTTTGACAAATGCTCTCACATATGACTTTCTCTATTGAGCAAGCTCTGAGTCAGGTCAAATAGAGACAAACCCTGTGAATAGGGTTCTTCTAGGAGCTGTAGTGCTGGTTAAATAGTGCCAGCATTCTGGGGCTGGGTTTTTTGGGGGGGTCTCTAAATCTGTACTGTCTTCCACTGGTGGCTGCTAGGCTGGTTTTCACAGCTACTATGGTTGGAAGCTGTTGGTTTTCAAGGCAGAGCTGGGGAGAGGGGTAATGGGAATAGGACAATTAAATGCCACAAAACCTTGCTATTCTTACTGAAATACAGCTGTTTTCCTTAAATGCTCCCTGGATTACTGCAAATCTTTAAATTTCAGAGTTGTGAAAGGTTGGTTTTAACAACTTCCCCCGTTGTGCCCGTTGCTGTTATGAAGTAAAACTTCAGAGGCCCTTACGCTGCTCTTCTGGACAACGTGACAGCAAAGTCACTCCCTCCTCAACAGTGCTCAGACTCTGTGTTTCCTCCTGACTTGTGGCTGATCCAGGAGCCCAGTACTGATGTTTTCAGTAGGCCAAAGGGGTAGACGCGCCATCTAAAATCCCTATCACAACTCTCGGGTCCTAGAGTCAGTAAGACGGGAATGCTGCTGTGCAAAAGCACCAAAACTTTTCCCCTCAGTGATTCTTTTGAGGGGTGGTAGTTGAGGAGGAGGGGGAGAGACACAAGCTGTAGTTCGAAACACATTATTTTATAACTTATTAAAACATGATAAATATTTCTAAAAATTAGGCATTGTTTTAACATTTATAGGTTTCGAAAAAAGGTATAGTTAATTTTTTAAAAATAAACACTTCTCTAGCTCATCCTTTCCACCTCCTCAAACTCTGACCCTAAAATTAATAGTTACCGAATGATCAAACTGAAACATTGTTGAATCGTTTCCATAAAATCATTCTTATGTCTTCGTTTTCTATAAGATTTCTCAGCTATGCTGGTTGATAGTGCTACTTGGGGGAGGAAATCATCTCTCTAAATGCAGTTAGCTTTGTAACCAAACTAATCAACAAATTACTGAGTATCAACTGTGACCACAGCAGTGGAAGAGAAACTGCCTTTAATTTCATTTCCAAAATTCCTGAATCAGGATTGTCTGAAATACTGCCTTTTATACTCTGTACTTTGAATATATAACCACACAATAATTTCTATTTATTCACAACTGTGTTATTCATAGTAATACTTAGCCATTCATTCATAATAATACTCAGTCATTCACAATATTTCTTGCATTGACACCTTTTTCCTATGTTCATGCAATAACTTTTTTCCTAACAGCCACGACATGCAAACCATCTTTGCACTTTTAGAGGATGTGGAAGAAAAAGTCCACCTTAAATAAAAGGCTTTAGAATATTTTAATAACCTAGATTAGAGATGTTACATACCTGCAAAATAACACTACCTTAGTGCACACCTTGCGAAAAAACCAAAAATAATAGATACAAAAAGGAAAAATATCAAAACAAAGCGATTGTTTCAATGAACTTCTGGTTCACTATGACAGTGACAAAATAATCTAAGTATATTAATAAATAACTATATCATTTAAAAAATCTATAAAAAACTACACTATAAAAATCAATATAGCAGTTTAAGTCTCAAAACTACTCTTTCAAGAGGAAAAAAGTATGACCATTCTGCCTATAGTTTTACTCATGCAATAACACTGGGAGCTGCTCCATGCGAGGCGCCAGATAAAAGAGGACAAGAGCTGACACAGCCCTTCGTGTGTGTGTGTGTGTGTGTGTGTGTGTATGTGCATGCACACGCACATGCACAGGGGCTGGGAGGATGGGGAAGCATGTTCCGTGGAGAGGGGCGGCGTGCACAAGGGGCTGTGGGGAGAGACCCTTTAGATCTGAGCCACTGAATGGTGGCTGGTGTGGCTGAACAAATTGTCATGAAATAGTGAAGACGACACACAAAGGAAGGAGCCAAGGCGCAGCCTATTTAACTGCAGTCTTAGAGTCTCAGAGGAGGAGAGACCTTTTCAGACTGAACAGTGGCATCACACTGATGGTGGTACAGTGGGCATTAAAGAATATTCCTAAGGCAAAAATGAAAATCATCCAGATCACTCCCGTGGGACGGCTTCTGTCAGTTAAATCCCTTGGAAGCACCAAAAATAAGACGCAACATTTCAGTCCTCTCCGTTTTGCCTCTGGCCTTCCTTTCCCCGAGGATGAGTTTAAATGGGAAAGGACAAGTGGAAGGAGTTTCCTCTCCCGTCCAGCTCAGCTTATGGACCTAAGCCTGGACGGGAGGAGCTCTGCCGGGAGGGACCCACCTGGAGAAGAGGTGTGTGCACGTGCGACACCACGTGGGGCAGCCGCCGCCACTCGCGGATGGCCAAGCTGCTGGCCATTTCCACCAGGCGCTCGATGAAGCTGAGCTGCTGCTCCTCAGGGTGGCAGATCGCCAGGTATCCACGGTACATGTTGACCTTCCATGCCATCTCCTTTGGACAACTTACTTCTACCTGGTTATGGAAGAACATCACATAGGAAACAATGGGTATACTTCCTCTCAGTGGAAAGAGTCAAAAAGTAAAGTCAATTTTTTGGTAGCCAGTTTGCAAAGCAATAAACAGAAATTAAGCCATAAATAGACACTCATTTTCTTTAGAGATGTCATCATGCTTTAGATTTTTTCTGGACACTCTCCTTTGCCGAATACCAATGAGTGGCCAATCTCTCTATCTATGGAGGTGCCACGGGCTCCTTGCTTTAAGGTCACTAGTAGTTCCAGAAAGGGGAAACTGATCAACACCATTATGACAGACCAGATGAACAACGTACAAAGTCAGCCAGTGAATTTTCAAAGGATTAAATATGTGCTCATCTCCTCTCTGATAAATATCAGTATAATTTTGAATTGTTTCCAATTCACAGTTACCCTGGGAAATTAATCTAACTTGTTCCACATTATATAAGGAAGCTGAAGGCAGCGATTCAGGTTTATAAGAATATGAGTGAACATTCATAAATTTTACTGTCATTTAAAGGCCACACTTTATTATCTACTATAAAGTTTCCCCCAGATTTCTCGTATCTTGGTTATCAGTTCTGATGAAGTGGACAGAGCCCAGAGCCATCACGTTTCCTCCCATTGGCCCTAAGCCCAGGTAGAGGCTCCAGGTGTGCCCGGGAAAGCCCCTGTGTTTGCCCACCACCTTCTAAAGAAGGCATTAGAACTCATTGCATTTTACCAGCCTCTTACAGAGCATTTTAAAAAATGTAAATTAAAAAATTAAACTCTTTTCAAAAATAATCTCTGTGTATAAAAAAAAGAAAGAATATAGAAATATTCTTAAAAGAATTTTATAGGACTTGCTGTAACAAGATCAATAAGACATTCATTGTGAAGCACGTCTGGGAAGCAACAATAGAAATTACACACATCTTAGTGCCATGCTGCTCTCTGTACAAATGACGTAAGAGCAGTGACGGTAATAATAATGCGCTGACATAACACTTGGCCTTGTTTTCTAACATCTGACTTTTTCACAGCAGAGTCACGTCCACGGCCCCTCTTAGTTCTCAGTAATCCAGTGATGAAGAAATTCAGGGAGGCAACCTTGTAAACACATCTGCTTCCTACATGATCCTCTAAAATTACACCTAAAATCTTACATTTTCTGGACTTAAACACTATTTAAGATAGGCTTCTGTCAATCACACCTGCCCTCTGTAACATTAAGAACAAAGGCCTCTCTTCTCATTTCTCCTCCACTGAAAAAAATTACCCCATTTATTAAATCAAACCAAGAAATGAACGACTACAAGCAGCCCCATAATCGCAAGACACAGGAGGAAAAAGAAAGGTAATTTGATTTTTTTTCTTTTAAATACTGGTAAATGAGTAAATAACTTAGTACTATCAAGACCATTTGAAATTAATTTACTGATTACCCAGAGTGCTTATTAATATACTTTGAGCTTTTTCTAACCAGTAAGTGCCTTAAAATTTTGGGAAAATAATCAAGAATTTGTGAAAGAAGATGATTTGTCAGACCTATGGACAGTATGATACTGCACATATCCTGCTAAGTGAAACCTTGGAAAGGAGAAAAAGAAACCATTAGAGTGAGTTATAAATACTTATTTATAATATAAATACTTTTACATTGAGATAAAATAAAGGAGAATGTTTATCAGAATAAAGAACAATCAACTGTAAATGCAACCTGTCAGCAAAATATTTATTTCTGTTTACCTACAGAAGTGATTGGTTATCTCTCAGAGTAACACCAACTCCCTGCATCAGGTGAGCCATTTCCCAGGTCCCACCCTGAAAGTCCAGAACCTGGGCTCTGTAACCACTCTGTAGTTAACAGCTTGTGACTATTTCAGTTCTTCGATCTTTTGCATTTTGTTTAAAAGCAGCAGAAGTAACAAAATAAGCATGGTATCCACAATACAAGTTAAAATTTTAGGTTAATCCTTTCAAACAAAGTGGCCTATAATCTCAATGTGCTTTTGAGTCTCCACATTAAGGAAGGAGAATCATTGGTGTGACTGTAAATAAACCCTTACTAGGTAAAGGGGGAAGGTGAGAACAGGACAATAGTGTAAACCCCTAAACCCCATAACACTGACACCACATAGAAAAGGTCAAAAACTGAGGAGCAGCAGCAAAGAAAAGGGGCCAAAGGAGAAAATCACAGAAGGGTACAGATGCAGGAAAAAATAAAGAGCAACAAGAATAGCTGCTTTCACAGACCACCCAAGGCTTTGATGATGGTGATGATGGTGATGATGGTGGTGATGGTGGTGATGGTGATGATGGTGATGATGGTGATGATGGTGGTGATGGTGGTGACGGTGGTGACGGTGATGAAGACGATGACGACGTGGGGCTCAGACAACACAGCTGCGCTGTCTGACACCATAACTTCTGATGCCCTGACACAAGCTTCCCAGTGTGAGAAAGAAAACTGTACCTCTGTGCCTGCTCTCCCGTCAGGCACTGAGTTCCTCTGGATGGAGTTTAATTTTTGAAAATGTAGACCTCAACCATGTTAATGGCTCAACTTCACTTTCACTGCACAATTACCACTTCCGTAATGCAAGACATGCTTTGAATGTGATACTGTTTTCATGTAACAAACTTACTGACAGCAGCTACTGTGCCAGGCCCTGCTTGCACAATTCACCTTTGCCATACTCACTGCTGCAGAGCTTCTGCCAACCAAGTCCACCAGTACAACTGCCTCTGTTTTTCCAAATTTCTCCAGACATTACTGTTTTCTCAGAGAATCCAAGGTCTCCACCTGATACTTTTTACTGTAACTCAATAATGAACTAATACTTAAGTTATAATTTAACTCAAACTCAGGAAAGATGTTAGTGATAACCCAAAATAACTTTTGCTTCCCAAGCGCTCTCTTTCATCTGTCAAAATGCCCAGCTTGCTGTGAGTGAAGGGAAATCTCCAGAGACTCACAGCTTTGCCAACAGGGCCCCACTCAGCTGTGGAGACTGTGACCTGAGCATGGACAAGTCACGGGGTGGGCGGGGAGGGGTGGGGTCTCACCTGCACCAGCGCCTCCTTCATGGCGGTCCAGTTGGACACCCGCCAAGCACACTCCAGGACCAGGTAAGGGTTAATGTGACCTTTGGACTGGCCGTACTCTGTCAAGGCTTCCCACTGGTTCAGCTCCTTGGAGCACCTAGAGATCAGGGATCGGGAGCCAAAGCTTAGTGACCACACCCACAGATGGGATTTTAAGTCATTTCCATTCCACCGAAAGGAAAAAGTATTTCCCCCCACCAGAGAAGGGCGGGCTTCTGCGGGATGCTGAGGTGCCCCAGGGCAGTAAACTACGTGCCCCCGGAGTGGCAAGAACCTCAGCCCCTGCGGCAGAGCTCAGAGCTCCGGAGCCTGTGGAGAGCAGGGGTCGTTCACTGTTTCTCCAACACACTCTCAATTACTCAAGACTTTAAAAGCTGTTTATTGGTTTTTGTTTGTTCTTTTCTTCACGGGGCCATAAAGAAAGCAGCAAAGTTCCCTCTTAAAAACACTCATTATGAGAACATTTCAGAGACTTCTCACTGGTTTCCTTAACTGATTCTTGAACACGTCACTGTTCAGCTTACCGAATCCAGTGGTCCTCCCAAAGCTGGTATTCTGGGAAAATAGCAGGGGATGCGTTACTCCTCTCATGTTCTTTCTTGGCTTTATCCATTGCCTTTTCATATGATTCTTGTGCCTAAAAAAGTTAAACTGCTTTCAAACTGCGGTTTAACTAGAAACTTTTACATGACCATTGCTCAATTATTTAGGGCAAGTTGCATCACAGACCCAGGGGTGTCTCGTTGCTCTTCTCTAAGGTCACCCAACACCCAGAATTCTCCATTCAGAGAACAGAAGAGAGTGGAGGAGAAGGTGCATAATTCCCCACACACAACGGAAGGAGCGGGAGGGAGACCACCCAGACCCCGGGTTCATTTTTCCATCCGTCAGAGATGAGAGCAGGGGCCACAGCCCGTGCCTCTGCCTCTGGAGTTTCTGTGGCTCGGTGTCCTACACGCGGCTGCGACAGTGACCCACACTACAGTGAAAGGACAAGCACGAGGATTAAAATCTCACACTGATCACAATCTACCTACCACTTCCAACAGGATCAATGACTGTAGATAAGAAGCATCCACATTAGCAACTAACAGTAAACGATTCAGGACTGAGCTTTAAAAATGTTCACGTCACATACGTATGTTTCTCTGAAACTGAGACTTTAATCAAAGAGTCTTTATGTGGATAAATAAATGCTTCAAAGAAAACAGTAAATTTCTTATTTAGACACGAACTGACTTGAGGACATGATAATAAAGAACCACTATAAACGCCTTTCACCACCCATGCGACCTGGACATCCCGCCCGACGGCACTACCTGCTCGAAGAACCCGTGCTGCTCATAGGCGATGGCCGTCGCCGTCTCCGAGTACTTGCAACGCTTCTGCCACAAGCCCGCCCACATGTCTTCCTCTTGTAACAGAGAGTAAAGCTCAGCGAGGGAATCCAGAATCTCCTGAAACACAGGTCACGGTTTCTGAGTGCTCATGACAACTGCTTTCCCCCTGCCCCAACAAAGCAACTTCACGGTACCTAATTTAAAATCACTGGGGAGATGTTTGCTGGGACCATGAAGTCACCAGCAAGGAAGACGTGATCAACAAAACAAGGCAGGGCCTCACCTGCTGAGGTGGAGTGATGCTCTCCTGCTCATAAAACTCCGTTGTTTGCTTGGGCTTAATCTGCAGGCTCAGCCCTTTCTCAAAGGCCTGGTGCTCGAGCATCAAGGTGGAACGGAACCAGAGGTTGTGGGTCTTCCCCAGGTACTTGAGCACGCAGGGCCGGATGGGGATGGGAGGGACACACTGGGACATGGCCTCCACGAAGCAGTTGAGGGCGCTGGGCTGGCAGTCCCGCTGCACCTGGTGGCTGCCGCTGCACAGGAATGGGCTGACCTCGCCCGCCAGAGCCTGGAACCCAAGAGCAGGCTGACCTGAGTCTCGTGCAAAAATCAGCACGCTTTACTCTCTCACTCAGCATCTGGGATATTTTTGATTATTCACTCTTGGATAATACTAGTTTCCTCAGCCTTTGAAACTTAACCAATTACTTATCAAAACCTAAAACTACATTTTTCAAAAGAGGACTTAAAAAACAGACTCACATGCTGCTGTCTGTCAGACAGGATTTTCCACAATCTGGGGAAAAGCTGGACCCACGTCTTTTCGGCCAGCGTGGTGGAGATGTGGCACAGCTGGACGAAAGCGCCGAGCAGGGCTCCAGTCTGCGGAGAGGAAAGACCAGTGTAGCGGGCAAGGGCTGGTGCTGAAACCCCTGCCACGCGGGTGCCCCACGCATCTTTGGTCAGGAAACGTTACTGCCCCAGCTTACCACACGCTCCTCCACTTCCAAACTTTCAAAGACCTGAACAAACGTCATGCCAAAGTGAAACACAGATTCTGAGCACCACGGACCCCCGGTGTGCTTAGCAGCTGAGCCAGGACCTGGGTAAGGGGCTCACCAGTGACACACCTACATTTTTAACTTTCAAGGGCATTTCCTATTACTGATTCCACCAGGCCCGAGAAGTACGAACACGATGCTGATGCTAAAAGTGCAAACGAGAGGCACACAGGCGCCATCAAAGCAGAGCCTGCTGAAGATAGGACGAGGAAACAGGAGAAGCGTACACATACTAGCTAAGCTATTTGCCAACAGGTGTAATTCTGAAGAACAAATCAAGAACCGTGAAAGTTCAGAGTCTCTACAATTGACAGCGGGCAAGAGTTGGAGAGGTGCCTGGAATGCACAGGGCTGAACCAGAACACCCCACAAATGGGGTCGCATTTGGAAACCAGGGGCCCAGAGGGTATATCCAATCCGCAGATGCATTTGATTTTGTCCACAGCTCCGTGGTTTCTGAAGTATGAATTTCTTCTAACCAGCCAGGTTTCTGGCTGCTTGAAGCCCAGCTCCCCACGCGGCATCAAGAAGCCGGTGCAGGGCTTCCCTGGTGGCGCAGTGGTTGAGAATCTGCCTGCTAATGCAGGGGACACGGGTTCGAGCCCTGGTCTGGGAAGATCCCACATGCCACGGAGTAGCTGGGCCCGTGAGCCACAACTGCTGAGCCTGCGCGTCTGGAGCCTGTGCCCCGCAACGGGAGGGGCCGCGATAGTGAAAGGCCCGCGCACCGCGATAGTGAAAGGCCCGCGCACCGCGATGAAGAGCGGTCCCCGCACCGCGATGAAGAGTGGCCCCCGCTTGCCGCAACTGGAGAAAGCCCTCGCACGAACCGAAGACCCAACACAGCCAAAAATAAATAAATAAATAAATAAAGTAGCTATAAAAAAAAAAAAAAAAAAAAGTAAGAATTTATAAAAAAAAAAAAAAAAAAAAAGAAGCCGGTGCAGAGGGGCTCAGGCACGCACTTGCCGTCCCTCCATGGGCCCTGCCGCCCGAAACAGAGACACACATGTCACAATCACGTTGTCCTTTTTACCCAACAACAGGTCAAGAAGGGAATTCACTTTCATACCCACATCATTAAAAATGCAAAACCCAAGGATACAAATATTCCAAGGAAAATGGAAGAAAACATTTAAGTGGAGAATACTCCTGCTTGCTACTCAGGCTGCCCAGGGAGGAAGGCCATGCTGAAACGAGCCTGGCTGACCTCACGTGGCTGCTCCCCTCACCCCGGTCGGGGCGTCAGGTGCCTCCTGGCTCCAAGTCAGTGTGGCAGAGACCAAAGTACTCAATGGCCACGAGCATCCACAGGCCTGCCTATAGAAACGCTCACCTCGAGCAGTGAATGGGGGAGTCCACGGGTTCATGGACTGTTCAAAATGTTCAGGGGCAGGGGGAGAACCACAACTATCCCCCCAAATTTGCACAGACCTTCACTTCCCGGAGCGTATCAAGGAATTTGTCGTGTCTGTTGGTTAACATATGCAGCTGGTTTCCAATGTCCTTTTCCGAAAGTTCTTTGGTTTTGGGTGTGCTGGTCTGATCTCCAGGAGCTAGTTCAATATCTATCTCCACATCCTAAAAAACAGAAACAAACATGTAAAATCAAAAGGTCAATTGAAGAAAATCAACAATCACAACTCTTGTAAACTTCTTGTTACACTTTCGGTAAATAAAATTTTAGTTTCTTGGAAGTTTATGATTAAATAATCTTGAATTCTAAAATAAACAACAAGCAGATTAAACTAGACCAGACCTAGCTCTCTTTCTTACATGACACTATAAAAATGTCACCATTTTGTTTTTATATTTGGATTATGGAAAGCAAAGTTAAAAAGAAATTACAACTTTAGGGACTTCCCTGGTTGCGCAGTGGTTAAGAATCCGTCTGCCAATGCAGGGGACATGGGTTCGAGCCCTGGTCCGGGAAGACCCCACATGCCGCAGAGCAACTAAGCCCGTGGGCCACAACTACTGAGCCCGCGCTCTAGAGCCCAAGAGCCAGAACTACTGAAGCCCACACACCTAGAGCCTGTGCTCCACAGTAAAAGAAGCCACCCCAGTGAGAAGCCTGCACCCCGCAACAAAGAGTAGCCCCCGCTCGCTGCAACTAGAGAAAGCCCGCGCGCAGCAACGAAGACCCAACGCAGCCAAAAATAAATAAATAAAATAAATAAAATGCAACATAGCTGCCTGGCTGTCTTGCTCATTCAGATTAATAATATTGTCAGGAGAATGCACAGACCCTTGTTGGCATGGTGTTTTACACAACTCGTCCCCCAAAAAGAATGAACCTTATTTCTCTCTGAATTTTCTGGGAAGTCACAGTCAGAATCCAATCATCAGACTAGGCTCTAAGTCACATTATTGGCCATTTGGTGTGCACCCTTGAAAATGCAGAAGAATCACTTCCTAGCTGGCAATTTATTTCACACAGGAGGATGACAGAAAGAAAAAAAGATTCTATCACCAAATGATCTAGTGCTTAGCAACTGCTAAGTGAAGAGAATTTTTATTTATTTATAAATAAAATAAGTGGATGTCTCACATACAAAACAGGGTACCAACTACCCCTTTTAAAGCCAAGAGGGTACCCTCCTCCTTCAACACTGACTGGCTGTCTTCTAACACCCAACACGCCAGGCAGGCTGAGCTTCCAAGGGCCAACACCCTAAAGGGAACAGCTTACAGACCGACCCCCCGCGTGCTGTCAGCCACTCCACACGGGGCACTGACAGTCATCGGGGCCAAGGCTCTGCCCTGCCGCTCGGGTCTGGGCTCCACAGCCGTCCCCCCCAGGACTGGGCAGAGACACAGGAGGTTCACAGTAGGTGGACCGCAGAGCCAGCTAGAGCCACAGTTCCTTCATGACGGCGTCACTTCCTGGAGCAGTGCTTTGTAATACAACACGGGCTACTCCTGACTTGGGGAGAACGATCACCAAACAGTAAAATACCCTTTGCTCAGCAGCACAGCCCATGATAAAGTGATCTCTCTCAAAACTTAATGACGAGACAAGGTGCTTATCAATTCTCCTTTAAAAACATCTAACTGAATGAAAATAACCAAGTGTCCATCAACAGATGAATGGATATTATTCAGTCATAAAAATGAATGAAACCTTGCCATTTGCGGCAACATGGATAGGCCTTGAGGGGCACTATGCTAACTGAAATCAATCAGATGATTTCAATTTTATGTGTGGAATCTAAATACACACACACAAGCTCCTAAATACAGAGAACAGACTGGCGGTTGCCAAAGGCAGAGGGTGGCAGGCAGGTGGAATGGGTCAAGGAGTCAAAAGGTACAAACTTCCAGTTATAAGATAAAGAAGTCCTGGGAATGTAACATACAGCATGGGGACTGCAGTTAACAATGCTGTGCTGCGTATTTGAAAGCTGCCCAGAAAGTAGGTCTTAAAGGTTCTCCTCACAAGGAAACACTTCTGTAACTATGTGTGGCGATGGATGTTGACCAGACTTACCGTGATGATCGTTTCGCAGTACATACAGATACCAAGTCATTACACTGTACACCTGAGACTAACAGGATGTGTGTCAATTATGCCTCGACATTAAAAAAAGGAAAATATAAGTATTGAACACAGTACCACGTTCAGAGCTTTCAGGCAGAGACAGGTTTTAACACACTGCTCTTGCCCTAAAAATATTCTAAGGCTGATAGAAAATTCTCCAACAGGGACGGGAGCCCCACTGTGAAAAGGCGGCACTGTGCACTGGGCGTTACCTCCTCCTTGGACTCGCTGTTCTCCCGCTCCCGGGGCTCCTGCTTGACGTGCGTGACCATGGCGAAGGCCGCGCGGTCGTGGCTATCGGCCAGGTTGATGACGTTGGTGATGGACGGGAGCATGGCGCCCTGGCAGCTGGTCCCGATGGGCGTGCCCTTCTCACACACGGCCAGGAGGAGCTGGAGGGGGTTTGCGGGAGAGAAGACAAACCTGGGATGCACGCCTGGTGCTGTGGTGCGTGGACCCCGTTAACCCCGAGTTGCCTCGACCAGCACGTGCTGATGACCCCAGCGCCCAGCTCGCTCTACACCCCCCAGCTTAGAAAGGAGTCTGGACCTCTCTCCCAGCGCCCCCACCCAGGCACCCGACTCCGTGCCTAGGCGTACACTCGGCGTCTCCCTCCCTCCCAGACAGGACCCCTCCTTGTCCTCTCGAGGCATGTCGCTCCACCCGCCCATCTTCCCGCCGCTCTCGTCTCCCACCCACATCACCGGGTCCTGCCGGCGTCACCTCCTGCCCAGACACAGCTTCCTAACTCATCGCGACTTACTCTTCTCCAACTCATCTCATTCCACAGGCTGACCTCGGCACCCACTCCCGACACCCCCAGGGGCTTCCCACAGCCCGCAGGGGACGGTGTGAGTTCCCTAGGGGGGCGCCCGTAAGGTAACAGTCCCCACACGCACACAACACCCCCGAGACTATTCCCCGAAGCCCCGACCCGGCTCACACCGCCCCCGACCCAGCCACTCCTGCATTCTTACTGGACACCCACTATGTACTGTGTGAGGCCCTGGAGATTCGTTTGCCAACCTCACAGAGACGGTGCCCCCGCCTGGTGAGGCTGGAGCGTCAGAGGGAAGGACAAGACCAACATCAACACGTGACACACACACTCATCGTGATGGTGCAGCCCAGGGGACGGGCAGGCGACAGAGGACAGAAGGGCACCTGCTTCAGTTCAGCGTGGGTGTCAGGAATGTGGCATGGGTGAGAACCCGGGAGGCCAGTGAGGCTGTAGACTAATGAGCTGGGGCAGAGGGGCAGCACAGGGCTGGAGAGGGGCCAGTGAGACCGTATCCTGGAGGTGGGGTTTTGTGCTGGGTACAAAGGCAATGAGCGACACAGTCTGCTTTACTCTATCAGAACAAGTTTGCAACAGTAAAAACTGTGGCGGGCGGGAGGGAAGGTGGGTGAACACTAAGGACACCACTCCTGTCATCTTCGTGAGCCAGAGAGGGAGGCAGGAGAGGGGAGGGAGAAAAGCGAGTGGCCCTGAACTGGTAACACCTGGCGACAGACCAGACACACAGGAAGAAGGAGGCAGGACAGCAGGTTCCTAGCTGTGCCCTTCAGCCCGCCCCGTCCTCTACATGGCCCAATGTCTTTTTCGTCTTTGTCACTTCCTACCCCCGGGCTTGGCACCTAATAGCAATCGGTAAGTCTCGTGAAAGAATGAAGAATAAATCAGGGAACTCTGCCCACTGTGTTGCCATTAGTGAAGTTCCAGATACTGCTATTTACAGCACTCAGAGAACGTACGCTCAGCACCAACAGAAACATGCCAACAAGCTCTCACTGAAACCCAGTGCCACGATTCCCTTCTCTTCCCTCAAAGAGAATTTCACAACCTTGTCTCATTAGACAAACTGGTCTGGTAACCTATTTGCACAGCATCGGTAACCTGCTTTGGGAAACCCAGGTGGCCTGGTGCAGTACGTTGGTGATTAATCCAAAGAATGAAGCCAGAAGTCTGACTACAATCCTGTGAACAACATCAGAGACCATCTGAACTGCTGCCCACTGAAACAGTCTGACCGTTCACACGGGGCCTCGTCTCCAGCACCCTGACCCCTTGCACTAAGGGGTCAGAGCCCACAGCGCAGTCAGGCTGGTCTGGCCTGGCTGCTTTAAGTCTTTTCCCTTCCTACTAGAGATTAAAGCGGTCTTGTGGTAGAGATGTCTGATCTGTCTTTGCGTGTGTGGACACCCGGCCCCAGGCCCCCCGCACGGACCATGAGCTGGGTCCGTCCTACCTCAATGCACTGCTTGATCCAGAAGTGGTTCCCCATGGCCTCCCAGTTCTGGGAGCAGGTCACGTAGAGCAGGCGCTCGTAGACGCGCCGCTTCATAGAGTTGTCGAAAACCTCGAAAAACTTGGCCCTGATGAGCGGCTGGGCGCAGCGCAGCCCAGAGAGAAAGGCAGGCTCAAGTTTCGCAGTCAGCTCGCTGCCAGAAAGCGTCTCATCCCTGCAATCCAAGGAACGACACCAAGATAGCAGAGCTACGCAGGACGGGGGACCCTCAGGTCGTAAACAAACGAGCAGTGAACAAGTGGACACCAGCTTTCCGAAAAGCCGCCATGAAGGCCAAGAGTGTGTTCCAAATCGTCCTGGGCTGATGCAGCATTTGAGCAAAAAGGCTCATTAATGATGCCAAAATATGTTATGTGATTTACATGAACATTTAAAATTTAAATATAATCAGATTAAAAAGTCACATTACTGGCTAGTCAGAGAGCACGCCGGGGACCGACACGAGCAACATTTGATTAACTGCTGTGATTACCTGTAGACGTAGTTAACAAGGTCTAAAAACTGTGCATTTAGTTCAAGGTCTTCTGGAAAACGCTTTTCTATGTAGGTCATCATTTTCACAAGCAAAATGGACTTCTCCCGGAGTGTAGGTGTCTGTACAAATTTGTTTTTTAAAAGAAAAGGTCAATTATTTCTGTTTGAAAAAAGACATGTTCCCAAGTATTTCAGCCATATGCTCTACCAATTTTTAAGCTCTTACGATCTTGTCAGGTAAGATAAGACAAGGTTGTTTCTAAATGGTTCTTTGGATGCTTAAGATCAAGACAGGTGCCAACATAAAAGCAACTAAACTAAAAAACAAATCAGAAGTTTGAAAGCATCTTACTAAATCAAATAATAATCCCCCATCATTATTACTCTTGGCTTAACTTCACCACCACAGAAGACTAACAAGTAAGGTTCATTTAACATTTTAACAGAAGTAAAACCTTATAAGATAAGTGACCAGTTATTCCAAATTTCTGTTTAAAATCTGTTAAGCACAGTGAGAAAAATCCACCATAAAGGAAGATTCGGTGAATGCAAACACTGGAGAAAAAAATGTTTAGTTTGAGAACTTGCAGAAGAGCTTAGAATGCGACGCCTGAATTTCCTTTTACACACACAGGAAGATCACCCGGCCAGAGCACAGCCCCTCTTGGCAGCTCACCTGATTGGCTGCCATCGGGGAATTATTTTTAACCCATTCTTCCACAATTTTAACCACGGCCCGGAGCATTTTGGCGTCGGGGGATTTCTCAATGAGGGAGGTCAGGATGGCCTGGATGAAGTTCTTCCTCATCTCCATGCTCATCACAGCCAGGCGCGTCTTCACCAGCTCCAGACTCAGCATCACCAGCTCACTGGTTCCTGCTCAAGCGGAGAAAGAGCCCAACGATCTCTACCAACTTGCCTGAGCAGGCAACCAACCACCCGCACTGCATGGCACTCTGGATTCTGCCCATTTCCTCCCCAAAATACCTTCTCCTGCAACTAGAGCTCTGGGATGTGAAGTGCCTCATGGCTTTCTGACTACTCCGCTTTGACAGGGGGGCCCTGTAAGAGCCTCCTCACAGGGGAAGGGATGATGGAGCTGGTGGGACCGCTGCAGGCAACCCCGCATACAGCCAAGCCCTGAAGTCACACGCATGGCACTGGTGCTCCGAGGGGCAACTGGCAGAGTGACAACCGCAGCTCCCTGCCGCACACCAACACATCCCCGATTCCTGAAGCTCACAGCTCAGGTCTGGAACCGGTGACTTAATTCCTCTTCAGAAATAATAGCTCTGATAATAGCAATCTCTGTTTTATAGCAAAATTGTTAGATAACTCTCATGCAGTGATGAATGTTGCTCAAATTTCTTCACTCTTACATTCACAATTTTTAAAAGCAGCTCATTTTAAAAGCAAGTCTTATTACGGTTGTAAATGAAGTGCTCAGAACCTCTCTGTGAAGAGCAAATGATGCTGAACTGCATAAACACAGCAGACATTCGTGTTGGCTTTAGAATCTAATCACAGCCGGCACGTTTAGGTGCCGAAGCCTCAGGGGAGAACACGGGGCCGAGCCTGTCACCTGAGGTGGCTTCCGTGCTGCCCGAGGCGGCCTGCGGGCTCAGGTGCTCTCGGACCATCTTCTGCAGGGAGCGCATGAAGACCGAGATCAGCCTGTCGATGTAGCTCGGGTTGTTGCTGCAGGCAGACTTGAGGATCATCAGGGTCCCTGAAAGGTACAGAGTGACAGGTGTTTTTTGAGAAAAGTCTTTAAAAATTGAGTAATTCACAAAAACGTACTACTTAAAACATTAAAAAATGTGCTAGACAAAAATGTGCCATTTCTGACAAAAGTACAGGTTTAATCCCAAATGTCAACATTACAGGTGACCCTTAAACAACACAGGTTTGAACTGCATGAGTCCACTTACGCATAGCTTTTTTTCACTAGTAAATACTACAGTGCTACACGATCCGGGGTCGGCGGAATCTGTGTACAAGGGGCTGCAGACACGAAGGAACCACGTAAAATATACAGAGAGCCGACTGTAACTCATAAGAAGATTTTCGCCTGCAAGGGGTCAGCGCCCCTCGGGCCCAGAAGGAAAATCTCATCCAGTGCGCAGCTGGACCACGCTGGGAAAACCACGATGGACACACGCTCACCAAAGAGCTGGGAGGGGTTGGCGCTGGCGGCCTTCTCGTAGTTGGTGAGGCCCTCATAGATGACTTTGCCCACCGCCGCGTAGAGGCACTCCAGCTCCTCGTACTTGGAGGCCACGCTCGAAGTGCCTGAAACAGTAGTGGGAACCTGGGCTCTGGGGTCCGGCTCGCGGGCCCGGCCAGGCTCTGGGACGCTAACTCTCCTCAGGGCAGCATTGAGCTTGGCTGTCTGGGACCTGCGGGGACTGACACGGGCACCTCTCACCACAGGACGCGTGGTTCCCAGTTTACGGAGCTCAGTAACCACCTTTCATGCCACCAAGCCTCGCCTGAATACCCTAAATAGACTTACATACGAGATGCCAAAATTCTATCTTGTCAGCTGTTCAGCAATTGACGAAATATTTTAACCTAACTTCCTTTAAATACCATATGGAAATGGTATGTTCAGCTGATGAAGAAAACTGTATTTCCAAAGCAGACAAAAAACTGCTTTGGAAAAAAACTGCTAATGTAAAGACTGCTACCATGAAGTTTTTATGTCAACTTCTTTTAAAGAAAGTTTAAAGGTACAAAGAAAAGCAGAATAATAAAATGCTCACTATAGTAACAGGAGGATGAGCGTTCTCAGCTAACAAGCTCTGTGCCCACCCATTCACTCGGAAAGAAAGAAAGGTGCCAACGGCAAAGGTCACATACTTGGCTCCGTTGGGAAAATACTCATGAGGCGTGAGAGAAGGCTGTGGACGGCTCGTAACACTTTGGTGTTTCCGCACGTCATACAGGCCGCGATTCCACGCTGCAGGGGCTTGAAGCTGCTCAGGACGGCTGGGGACTGCAGCACGGTCAGCAAGAAGCTCAGCACTTCCAATCCTGTGCATATGTTTCCGTAGTTCACTTGATTGGGCTGCTCCTGGAACGGAGAACACAGGCCACACACAGATGAGATAAACACTACAGCGAATTACAAACAGAAACCAAGCGAAATTAAAACTACACATGTCAATAAGTACTTGGAAATGAAATAAACAACCACTGAAGAATAAACACATCAGAAAGATAAATGACCACCATATTTTATTAACACAGTACGATTTCATAATCTTCCTTTTAATAAATTTTCTTTAAATATTTAGTCAAACTTCCCTTAAGCTCATGAAAGATATTAAAATTCGATATTAAGTAGTACTAAAATTTTGAAAATCACTAAAATCTGGTTTAAAAAGGCAACTATTGCAATGAATTTTGCTTTTTTCTCATGTTTTTAGTTAAAATACATATATCCTTCCAAAAGGAAGTATCTTTGAAACTATGTATCATGAAATCAATCTAACAGATTGTCAGCATTAAAAAAAAAGAGAGGAAAAAAAAACCCAAAAGAATAAAATAGAAAATAGAGCACAAGTTTTACAGTAAGGATTTAAGTTTGGCCTCACGACACGTGTGTCTGTGGCTGACGCACACACACGCCCTGCAGGTGCACCGTGTGTGTGCACTGCTGTGAGGCAGATCATGGGGAAAGGCAGGAAGTCAGTGTGAGCAGACCCAGCGCCCTCAGAAAACGTCAGCCTGTGAAGGGGCTGAGCTTGATTCAATGGTGACTACATTTGATAGGAAAATAATTTGACCTTTCAAAGAGAAAAAGAGGAAAGAAATCTGCAAATAAGTTAAGCACCAAGCTAGAAGCGAAGCACGTGCTGCAGACTCAGGGGGCCTATTACTCTGTTTCCATAACACAGGTTAACCTGTTTAACCTTTCAAAAAACTTGAGCAATGATGCTAATCTTTGCAGCACAAAATAACAAACGCTTACAGTAGGTATGATCATCCTGAGACCAAAAGCTTTCAAATTTCACCACAGAACTAGATAAACTGAACTGTATCCTGGTAATGAAATGGATAAGGCAAGAGAACAGCTTCTGCAACCTCCAGAAAATTACAGAATCGTGGTTTTTACAGAAACAAAAACAACCAAAAAACCCAACAAATAATTAGCATCTGGGGCTATCTCTAATTACCTGACTATACAGTGCTATGTCCATCATTCAATCTATTTTAAAAATTCAACTTTACTTTAAAAGTGGCTGCATAAGTCAACTAAAAATGTTTATTCCATGCCAGCGGGTAGGTGGGTTTAAGAAATTAATCTGTGAAAGGCAAGAGAAGTATTCTGTTTTCAAAACTCCCAACTCTCCCTGGGGTGGAGGTGAGAGCTGAAGATTTAGAGCCATTTTCAGCGAATGACACTCCCTCCTCATTAGCCAGTGGCCAGAGGAGGAGGCGAAAGGGGCCATGACCAGCCGCGGGCAAGGAGATTGGGGTTGGTGGCCCGCCCGTGCCCCGGGCCCTTGCACCTACCACGCTCATTAGCAGCTTGTCGAACCACTGGAGTTTGAGCTCCGACTTGGACCACATGTCCGGTCGCAAGGCCGTCTTCAGGAGAGTGACACACCGGCGGGACAGCACCTCCCCAGGAGACCCCGCAGTGTTGGTGTTGTCGTTAACCTGGAAGTTCACTCACGTTCAAGCCCGAGTTTCCCAGCACACGTGTTCACAGGCCTCTCGCCCGCTGCTGCCCCGCGCCCTCCCACCCCAGCGCTCCACCTCCTGGCCACCTCCCCTCCCCTCCCGTCTGACTCAACCTCGCCTCAACCCAGCTGTCTCTGCTCCCCCTGGGGACACCCCCTCCTCCCTCACAGTGGGCCAGTGGTGATCTGCACTCATTTGTGCGATTAATCCATTAGCTGGGCCTCCCAGGCCGTGCCCAGCACGCTGCAGCACACAGGAAAGGATCGGTTGAAGAGTTTAGAAGACTGTTTTCAGTACTTGGAGAGCCTCAATAGTGTTGTAAGATATACTATTTTTTAATAATTATAAAAACTACTTTGTAAGGGAAATTTCAGTTACAAGGTTTTTTGAAATATAAAAATGAAAAGTTTCAGGAATTGATTGCCAACAACTTCATGAAAATATATTACTGATTTGAATGATAAATGCAAGTTATAAAGCATCTGAATTACTAATGTTGTCCATAACTTACGTAGGCTGGGTCATCCCAACACCTTTATGACACAGATAACTCGAAAGTCAAGTGATTTGCCCAAGATCACTGAACTGCCATGTTTCCCCAACACCAAGATGCTATTATAAGCTATACCATTACTTCATCACCGCTGGAAAAAAAAATGTTTTTTAAAATCCTATTATAAAACACGGGCAGATTTCAGATATTAGCAAGTCACGAAATAAACGGAATTCGGTATGAAAAGGACAAAACTAACTCTCAGACCCTGGTTTGTCTATTTCTTTTTTGACTAAACCATCACAGACAATCAAACTCACTGGAGCCTATCAAGCAGCCTTTGTTCGGAAGGATCCCTAACCTGAGACACGCAGATACCACACCTGACAGGCCACGCGGATGAGGAAGTTCACCACGGTGTCCGTGTGCTGCTTGTCAATGGGCTTGGCAAGGAGGGAGTCCGCACCCGGCAGAGACTGGCTCCGCCCAAACACCTGGAGACGGCGGGAAGAGAGTTCTCAACAGCGCAGCCCACTAACTGCACGCGGCCCTCCTCCCCAGGGCAGACCCCCTCCTGGACGTCAGGGACACCACTGGCGGGCGTGGTCTCCGCAGAAGAAGGACAAGCAAAGTAGCCGTGGAGAAAGTATGGGGTCACGTGCGTGAGACTGAAAGGGCCCAAGGTCCAGGAAGCCAGCAATGTGGGACATCGTGGGGTTTCTAGCTGTGGGCGCAGCCTTTCCCAGCTGTCCTGCGGGCATGGCGCCGGGCACTCGGCCCATGTTCAAAGTTTGTTGGACAAATGAACCCGTAAAAGAAGGCGCTCGCAGCCTGTGCACGTGCTCTTACTGCGCTGATGGCTCCCGTCGCCGTCCTGAAGCGCTTCACTTCCTGCGCAGAGTCCACCGACAGGCCTCTTTTAATGGAAGATGAGACAGAGTTGACTCCTTCTCCACTTGTATTTGGGTCCATGTCTGCATCCGGCTTAAAGAAACACACCCACACTTGACCTTCCTGACTGTTCTCCAGGGAGAGGCATAAAGAACAGTCAGGGAAGACTCGAGGGGCTGACGCCCTACCTGCTGGTCCTTGATCCTCTGCAGCTCCCACTTGATGACGACTTCGGACAGGTCCACGGCCAGCCGCCTCTGCTCGATGGTGACGCTGGGCGTGAAGCCCAGCCTCTGCATGGCGCTGACCATGTGCTGCACCAGGTGGTGCCGCACCGGGTAGTACACCTGCGGGCGCGGGCCGGGTCACGCCAGGGACACTGCGTGCCGCCCCGCACGCATGCCCACGTAACCCGCCTCGGCCCTGACACACACGACCCAACTTCCTGCCCAAGAACTCTGAACCGTAACTGTAGCAAAGAAATTCTCATCACCTTTTGTATGTGTGTTTATCACTACCCCCCCCCACCCCACTGAGTCCCAATATAAGAGCGTGTTTCAGCCTTTTAGGACCATCTTTAAAATATGCTGAACACTGAATTACCTTTAGGTAGGCAAGTCTAGTCACGTGTGTTAAACTTCAGGCTTGATGTCATACAAATTAGCCATGCCAAGAGGCAAATTCCCAACTCTAAAAGAGCTGGCTGTAAAAGAATTAGCTTTTAACTCAATCCTTTCTCCTCTACCCAAACATCTACAAGAAATATCTACATATAAATAAATCCAACAAAGGGGGTGATCTGGTTATAGAGAAGGTGGTGCCAGCGACCCCTTCAAGCCAAGTTACCAAAATCTAGAGTTAATGACAACTACCTCCCACCTTAGAGTAACAACTCATCTGTATTCGTGGACGACTGAGTACAGCTGACCCTCGAACAACACAGGGGTCAGTGGTGCCCACCCCTGACAGAGTCACAAACGCAAGTATAAACTTCACAGTCGGCCCTCTCTATCCGTAGTCCCGCATCTACGGATTCAACCAAGCGCAGAGCATGTAATACTGTAGTACGTGATTATTGAAAAATATCTGCATGTAAGTAGACCCCCACAGTTCAAACCCTTGTTGTTCAAAGGTCAACTGTACTTACAAGAAAAATGCCATCTTAGCAAAAAGCTTATACCAGGGCCACATTCTCTAAACTACAGTGATTTCCATGTTGATAAGGCCATACACATACCCATACTAACCAATGGATCAGAACTACCTTTACTGAAAGATGCATGACCACCTTATTATTGCAGAAAACGGAAGACAGGCGAAACTTCAAAGCAAATGCCTGACAGGGTATTTGCTCTGAAGCAATCGACATCAATCTACAGTACTTCCTACACACCTTGAAGTGCTGCACTATCAAGTGCAGAATATGAACCAGCTGGGGGACCGTGTGCCCCTCCTCCACGATGATCTTCCTCGTCCAGTGGGTCAGCATCTGGTGCCCGTCCTCCATTCGGGCAGGCACTGCCGGCGTCAAAATAGCCATTGCCTGCCTGACAATTGCTCGGGCTTCCATTGCATGGGCCTTGAGAAGACTGTGAAAAACCTAAGACAGGACAGAAATACTGACAGAATGAAGGTTTTAAAAAACAAGATGAAAACAATCACTTAGAACTAAGGCATGATATTTCTGCAAAACAATTTAAAGAAATTCCTTAGGGCCCTCTTATTAGGAAAAACCACAGTAGTTACTTTCTCTTCCGTTCAGTTTTGGTCAATGAATATGCCTGCTCTAATATTTTCCGAGCACCTACTATGTGCCCGTGCTGAACTAGGGTGGAGCATACAAAGACGAGCAGGACCCAGCTCCTCTAGCGTAACGACTGGGAAGTCGGTTGAGGGATACAGATCATTTTACTCCAGCCCCAGGGTAGAAAATGGAGTGAAAGGGGCCACTCTCAGAGACAGTGCTGAATTAGTTCAAGTGAACGTCTGATGGAAGTGAGGTCACGGGAACACAGACCAGCCGACTGGCACCGTGGGCGGAGGGGACGGGACGGGGGCTGGAAACAACAGAACTTGCTGAGCCTGCATGCCTGGGAGAATGACAGGGTGTCACAGATGCCCCTGGGGTCTCCGGTCCAGAAAAGTTCCCAAGAGGGAGTGGTCAGAGGAAACAATCAAGAGTGACTCACAGGACAGGACGAGAGCCAGCACTTACCAGGTGCTTAGTGGGACAGACAGGCTGAGTGCTCAAGTGCGTGATTACAGTTAACTCTTACACAGAACAGTGACGAACTCAGTCAGAGTCACGAAACTCATGAGGGGAAGAAACAAAACTCGAACTCAGCCTGCCTGACATCAAAGCCTAACCCACTGAGCAATGCAAGGAACAAGTGCTTCAGGTCGTCAACCCGAAGAGGGGTTAGGAGACGAGGGTTCAAGAGTGCCTACTGTCTGTCTTTAGCTAAGGCGTGGGCCGGGGCCCTTGACTAACACATTTTCATGCAACGGGTAGAGACGCATGAGGCGGACAAAGCAGACACTGTCTTATTTCGAAAGCAAGGCTGCAGAGGAAGGAGCGGGCCGAGCAGGAACAGGGAGGAAGGGTGAGAATGAATCATCGTGGAGCTTCCACAGTCACAAAGAGACGGCAGCGAGGAGCACTTTTCAATGTACTGGGCAAGACAATAAACAGGGAAGGAGGCTGCGCTTGCGCTCGTCTGCGGGAGCAGCATGTGCGCGTGGTGTCGGGTGGACGGGGCGGGGCGGGGCGGGGCGGGGGGGCCCGCCGAGTACCTGCAGGACTATCTTCTTGTGTATCGCAAACTTGGCGATAATGTGGGCCAGCAGCAAGTGCCCGCTGTACTTGCAGGCGGGGTCCACGCAGGCCTTGGAGAGCAGGCAGGGCCACGCGAAGGTCATGAGGCGGCGCAGCTTGCTGTTGCGGTTCTTGTTGTTGTCGTGGACGTGGTGGGGTGCGTGCTCCACCAGCAGCGTGGCAAACTGCAGCAGGTAGATGCGCAGCGAGTCCAGCATGTCCGCCTGCTTCTCCGGGTCCAGGACCTGCGAGAGCACGAGCACAGGATGCACTTCTGCTCTGCTGCCCCTGAAGGGCCACTCAACAGGTCTAGGCCTTGAAACACACACACACACACACACACTCTCTCTCTCTCTCCCTCTCTCCCCACACATAATATTAAGCTTTACAGTGATGGACTCAATGACGTCACATCAATTTTCCTTTATTACATACAGATGACAAACTCGATACATTTATTTTAATGTTGAAAAAAGGGGCAGGCTTAGAAGTCAGAATGCAGTGGGCAAAGGGGCTTGAGGTAGAAAAGGAATACTAGCTAGCTCTTCAATGCAAGGTGATTCAGGACTGAGTTTCTTAATTTCCAAGTAATTGAGATTTTTTTCTGGTCAACCATTAATAACCTTGTTCTTATTTTTTAGTATTATTATCAGAAAATGTTATTTACCAAAAAATCTGTTTTTAAAAAAATTGTTATGCTTTCCTATGCAATCAAGTATCTGACAGATTTTTACATGTGTTTCATGAACGTAAGAAAAAAATGCGCACTCTGAGGAACATGTTACACGTCCCTAGTGAATCAAGCATACTGACTGCACCATCCAGTAAGTACCCTAACCACCTTCTGTCTCTCAGAGGACCTGCCAGACTAAAGTCTTCCACGATAACTGTGTTTTCACCAGGGCCCCCTCTCCCCTGGATGTGCTGCCTCACGGCGGCCCCTCCCCAGGGCGCCAGCCTGCCCCGCACCATTTATCCCCATCGACGCTGGAGATCCCAGCTCCTCACTTGTGCCGAGTCGGCAGCGTCTGGCCCCGAGGACACAGCCTAGAGAAGGCAGTACACGGGAGGGGCCGAGTCCGGGTCACCATCTCCCCACAGCTGCCCAGAACAAGGCAAATATCAGTATGTGGACCAAAGATAATCCCTTGGGCTCAGCTCTCACTTCCACAGGAGGGTGGGCGTGGGGTCAAAACCGCAGAAAGGAGGTCCGTCTTAAGGGACAAAGACTACAGGAGGCCCAGCAACCTGTCCATGTGAACAGCACTCCCGCTGCCTGGACCCCGGGACGGAGCAGTGAGGAAACCACTGTGTCCTCTCCGAGGGTGGTGACTCACGGGTGGCGCGCGACAGGCGGGAATGCCCACGGCTCGCAGCGCTCCACCACCAACCGTGCGCGAACACTCAGTCCAACAACCTCAAGGCAAACTCGGCGTCTGCCGGTGAAGTTCAATAGCCTAATGGCAGAGGAGAGCCGAGGCACCATGGGAAACACAGCACAGGCATTCCTCAAGCAGACACTTGATTCCAAAAGCCTCACTAGTGCAAACTGGAAACACTATTGTAAAAGTGCTGAGACCCAAGCTAACTTCAGACACCCTAGTGCCACAACGACGTTCATGAACTTCGCAGCAAAGGGGCACAGCGGCAACTGGATCCAGTCTAATATTCTCACTGGCTTTTAGTAGATCCTTTTGCAAAGCTAAAGATGTAAACAGATCTTGAAAACTCTACTGACCAGCCATAGAGGTTTCTACAAAACAACTGTGACATCTGAATCTTTCACTGAGATATATTCTGTTTCTCACTGGAATCTATTCATGTGGAAAAGATAATTCATTCCACATGGAGGCTGCCTTAATAAATTCACTAGTAAGAATTATAATGTTCTGCTATAAATTAACGCAATCATGAAAAATAAAAGCCTTAGGGAAATAAGCTTATTTCCGTGAACCTATCACATCTCCCAAGTTACTTTTCAGGCCAATGCATGGTTAGTGATGTCACCTTGGTTATAAACACACTGGTGATGCTCTCCGGGTTATCGCCTTCTGGATTGGGAGGTCCTAAGAGCTGCTCTCCTTCCCCCTTCTCAAAGCTGTATAAGAAAGCAGGATTCAAGATATGCTGCAGAACCTACAAAAAAATTTTACAATGAAGGAGAAGGGAAACCAAAGCCATGCTCTCTATCTCTTTCACTAGGTGGCAGGACCACCAGCTTGGTTATGCTGCACCATCAAGTTAGACTTCAATCAAGGGTGCAGCTAATAATCTTGTCTTTTATTACAATGGTAACTGTAAAGGTAGGCTAAAAACTTGAGGAAAAGAGACATTGGCCTGGTTCACTCTTCACACCTCCAACAAGTTGTTTTATAGAAACAAGGGAACTAACAAACTACTCGTCAACACTGGTTCACGGCTGGACCTGCCTTATGTTTCCCAACAATGAAAATTTTCCTCATAAATGGCCCAGACGAGGAAAGGCACAGCAGAACACGAGTAGTGCCCTTGGCTCCCTAGAAAACGAGCTCAAACGCCGTGGCTTTTCCTGCAGTAACACTGGGACCCACCTTGGCTTTCAATTCATCTCCGAAGTTGGGGTCGTTGAAGTCCACAAAGCGAAAAAACAGGGCACGTTTTTGAGCAATGCTGTAATTTTTGGGAATCTCCTCCTCCGTATACTCTTTTAAGAACGTCATGTTGCAGAGGAAACGACCAGTGAAGGCCCGGAGCAGCTGGAACAGCAATTCTATGTCTCCGTAATTCCTTCTGAAGGGTCAAAATAAGAAGGCAGGTTAAATTATGGCAAATTTCATAACTATGTTTGACGTCCGACTGGCTGTTGAGCAGCTCAAAGTTACAGCCCGTCCTCTACAACAAATGCGATGACACACATGCAGTGAGCCAGCTACGCAGAGCCCAGGGAGGAGGCTTATCGGGGGAGCCGGCCACGTGGCGCAGAGCGCCCGGCACACCCACTTGCAGTAACTCAGCAGACAGTAGGCCAGCAGCTTGGGCTCCTTCCAGTTGGTGGCAGCCATGTTCTCCTTCCGGTGTCTTTCTTGGAAGGTTTCGCTGACCCACACACGTCTCAGCTGGCTCACCAGAGAGTGCTGATTGGCCAGCCAGGAGTCATCGTTTTTAACTATAATACTGATGATCTGTCAAAGAAGAGAGAATGAGGAAGCTGACAGGGTTCTCCCTGAGCCTCGACTAAACGTTTAAGACGTCGGGTGCCTGACAGAGAGCCCTGCTACCTTGATGGCCTGGAACTGCAGGTCCAGGCGCAGGGTGCTGGTACTGGGTGAGCCGGGGCGCACGGCAGTCTGGGTGCCGCCGGGCAGCAGCAGCGTGATGAACCGGTTGGGGTTAGCCGCCAGCACGTCTCGAAGAGGTCTGGCATCTTTGTGCTTTAAAAAACTCTGAAAACAAAGCAAAATAAACAGCTGTTTTAAGCTAATCAAAACCCACAAAATGTTGAAATGATATAAACTCTAAGGTTCTTCCTAAATCTCTCAAGGCAGGCAAAAAAAAAAAAAAATCACTGTAAGCACCCTCTTTAAAAAGTGCTTTTCAGACAATCATCACACTTGGAGTTTCATAATCCTAGCAGCTCGTTCGTTCGTTACCACCACCAAAATCCTACAGAGGGGAATTCCTGGACTTGAGCTTTTCACATACACAACAATGTTTCTAATACTCAAATACATTAGAGAAAAATAAAGCCAGGACACTGAACAGTGATATATAAATTCCAGACCGTCGAGCATGGTGGCAGGGACCCCGACCCCAGCCCCGGGCTCCCACCATGAACATCCTGCTCCACTGGGGGTCGTTCAGCGTGGCTTCCATCATGAACAGCTCCACCGTCTGCGAGGGGTGGCGGGTCAGGAACTTGATCAGAGGCTCTCTGAACGGACTGCCGGCCTAGAAAAACATGTGGTGAAAACTAGACCTTCTGGGGGTTTGAGGCTTTTCTGGTCTAGCGACCTCACACGGTTCCAATGTGCATTTCTCCCCCTTGTAACTGGAGTGCACGCACCATCAGCAAATATTAACGCCCAATATCTTTATACTGTTAGATTAACCCATCTAAAATATGACAGTGAAAACATTACAAGCAACAGATGGAGGAAGAATTAGAATTAGCCCATGTGTGACCATTACCTCGATCAACATAGCACGTTCTGTTTTCATTACGACCTCTAACAAAGGCTTGACCAGAGTTTGAGGTGCAGCTGGGATCAGATGAAAAAGGTTTATGATTGCCGAACAAATTTTCATTTCCTAATGAAGAAGACCAGAAATTATAAAATAGGCCAATTAATTTTGCCAGCAAGAGATACCAACATGACTACAGACCCTGCTAGGCGCTAGCTACATCTGCAAGGTTAGCCAACAGAAGCAGAGTTAACATGTATCAATAGGAAGCCACAACTCGCCAATCTCAGATTACAGCTGTGGCCTAAGGAAACTACCTGCCCTCGGCCTTCAGATTTCATCTGTCAGCGGAGGGGAGCGGGAGCTGACTGTGCACCTCGGTGATGGGGCCGTCTTTGCTTTCACGCACACTGACAAGTGTTGGAAGTGACCTTTCGGGCTGCCGAGGTGAGCCCAGCAGGGGCGGGGGTGGGGGGGTCATGCCCGTGGCCATGAGCGTTAGGATTCCCTCACGTTGCCATGACATCACGGGGTCTTCCCAATGCACTAAGTTCTGAGGGCACAGACTTCTTTTACCCTCAAAACTTAGCACAAAGTCCTCAAAGAAAATACTTGAAGTATTTACCCTGGAAATTAATTATCAACGTAAATAAATGACTGACTGTGGTTCTAAAAATTTGCCAACCAGGCCTGAAAATAAAGCTGACAAACTGCTTTACGGAATCATATGCAAAACGTGGGATGCCAAGAATTTTGCATTTTTTAACGTGCTAACAGCTCAGCGGCCAATTACTGAGTGTCATTCCGACTTTCGGTTCACAGTGTCAGTTCCCACGGTTTTGTGTCTGCCATTCAGGCCACGGGGAAGGGAAGACTCCCTGATGTCCCATCCTGGGTGGCGGGTAATAGGATACCCATGACTCTAAACCAGTAAAATGGGGATGATAAACACCAGTCAGGAGGGACCACGTCCCGGCAGCACTGGAGATACTTCTCAAAATGTCTCTTTAAGCCAAAAGGCAAAACGGGTAAGAAATGAGAAAAATCAGCTCAGCGTTGCTCCCATGCCTCCTCTAGAGCTCTCTTCTACGGTGTTTCCAAGTTTTCAGGCAGATTAAGTTCTACCCTGAAATTAGAATAACCTTCGAACAATGGTACTTTCATCTTAAGGGTTTTCGTTTTCAAAGCACTGTCATGAAATCACTTCTGGCCTTCGCGTCACCACCGGAAGGCAGGAATGACAGGTATTACCATCCCCATTTTACAGAAGAGGGAAAGCTCAGGGCTGGGCTGTTCAAAGTCAGTGTCGTGACCACCACAGTGTGGTATGCGTGAGAGACATACACAGGGGCCTGGGTGCAGGGGGAGCAAGGAGGTTTCAGTTTGAGGCAGCTGGTCAGTCAGAGGAAATAGAACTCCTCCCAATTTCTAGCAGGTCTAATGTATTCTTTGTGGCATTTTCTCTCAAGAGGTTGTTAGATGCATGAGTTCATACAAACATTATGAGAGCAAAACCCGGCTGGATCAGAAATATTGAGATATTGCAATTCTAGCACGTAGAAAACCAAAGAACTTAGAATCTTGCTTAAAGACGTCCTAATAGAAAACATGCGTGGCACCCGGACAGTTCACAGCAATGGTACTAATACAACTCCGCCACAGACAGACAGGACGGCTCACCGCACTCAAAGGCACGACACACTCTGTCCAGCACAGAACCACAGGTCACAGCAAAACCAAGCACAACAACAACCCCGCCTGCACTTCCACTGAGATTCTCACCTCTACCCCTTCCACGGCAGGCTGAACCAAAACAAAAATTACAGCATGAAAAAAGGCAACGGAAAGGTAAAAAGAAAAGAAAAGAAAAGAAAATATAAACTGTTCTTCACATTGCAAGTCATAAACTGACTTTTAATAGGTTGTTCTCACCTCAAACTGACAGAATGGAGACAAGGAACATCTCCCGCACTCTGAAATGCTTTCCTGAGGATGGGGAGGAAAATCATCTTTTTTCTATTTATGTTATTTACACAGAACTTCCCATATACTCAATACACAGTAAGGATTATTGGGGTAAAACAAGACAGTAAAGACAGAATTATCAGAAAGCACATAATAATTAACAGATGCTCAACAGCAAAAAATACACCTTCCACCCTTCAGATGTCAAAACAGCCCTTCTGATGGTGTCACATGGAGTGTATTCTTCCCTAAATCAAATTTTTAAAAAAGGAGTTTTGGAATTCTTGTCTAGGGGGAGAAACTGTAAGACCCTGTTGTATGCAAATACATTAAAAAAAAAAACTGTTTTGTTTAGAGTGAATAATTCAAGATTTTGCGTGAAGTGCTGATATTTAAAAAAACCTCTTTCCCAGATGGAGTTGGAAGAGGACCAGGGGGTTTAATCCCCATCAATTAGGCATGTTTGAGGCCAGAAGAACCCAGAGGCCGTGATGCCACTCACTGGATACTTAGGTTATCCTGAGAAGGGGTGTGCGTGTGTGTGTGCGTGTCCGTGTGTGTATGTGCGTGTGTGTGTGTGCGTGTCCGTGTGTCTGTGTGTGTGTGTGTGTACACAGACATAGTGTAACAGGTGGTCATGAGTTTTCCCCTGTAAGTTCAATGCCAAACAGGTAAACCTTCCTAAACATGATGACAATGCAAAACTCTGATCATTAGGGGTACCCGATGTTATGGGGAGCTTTTATTTATTTTTATTCAACTTTTAACATGTCATCGGTTATAGTTTCTCAACTGGGCAGTGTTATTTGGGGATCTAACCAAATAAACAAACTACTTTCCAAGACCCATTCCTAATCTGTGGAGCATTCATAAAAACTATCGGAGCTCAAGGGCAGAAAGGAGGCTTGGCCCTGAGCTGAGGTCATGAAGCTGTGGCCACAATGCCTTGGACCCCAAACACCATAGCCCCTGAGTTGAGAGCCGCGGCCTCTCTCAGCAGTGGGACGTTCCCAGGCTCTCGGGGTCACGCTCATATGCTGATTGACAGGCTTCAGCGGGAAGGGGCTCAGGGACCTCCCAGTGCCCACGGCCCCACCCCCTATGCAACTGACCCCCCATCCCACATGAGCTGCAGTAAAAGTTTATCTTTTTGATCTAATGGAAGTCATTCATCTACCCACTAGGGTTTAAATGTTTATTCTAGAACTGGCTATATGTTTCAGAGAATTAACAGCTAACTGTAAAAACAAATAATAAATTTAGAGCAAAAATACCTAACAGATGAGAGACGGGGAGGAAAAGTACAGAGGCACTTGCACCTACTCCCAGGAGCTTAGGCTTTTAAAATACACTCTGCTGTCCCCCATGAAGATTTCCTGATTTTTCCCCTATATATATGAAAATAACGAACCTTCAAAGAGGTCATGGATGGTTTAACACTCCTAAAAAAAGTTTAAGATCCTGTTTTAGTTTTGCTTGTTGGCTGTTTAGAAGCAGCAGAAAACAAGACTCACATAAACAAAACACCTTGACATAGAATGGTCAAAACAAAGCATAATAAAGCCAAAATAAGTAAATAAAATACAAGATGGGATGAAACACAGCATCCAACAAATAGGCACAGGAGGACAAAAAGCCACATTAATTATGCCTCTTAAGAGCTCAAGGAATCCCCTCATTAGGTACTGCTGTACAATTTCACTGGGCGTAACAGGAGCTTGTGGAAAACACAATCCCACTGAGAGGACAGTCATCAAGTTTAAAAATATCTTAAAAGAATATTAACATATACAAATAAGACTAGATTCAAAACAGCAAGAACCATTCATTTTTAAGAGACAAAGTCTTTAGTGACCAACATCGGATACTTAAAAAGATTTAACTAAAGTGGTTTTCCCTCAAAACCGTAAAAAAATGTGTTTTGAAGTACTGGCCATTTGGACTTTCAGCAAACAACTGGGGTGGGGGATTTGGACCTAGAAAACATACATGCCAATATTTATGCGATGCTTTATTACATTCTCCTTAATGCTTTTACGAAGTCCTAAAACCTCTACTTGGTTTATCAGGCAACGATGACGGAAAGCAATGGAAAACAGCGGCTGAGGACTGCAGCCTGTGCAAACAAGAGCTGCCAGAACAGTCTAGAAAGTACACTTTACTCACTTTCAAGAAAAACTAATAAAACTGAAATACATTTCAAGCTTCCCAGAATTCTCATCAACAAAAACATCATGTTAAAGTGAACAAAAGGGAGATTTTAAAGAAACATAAAAAGGAATGTTCAACAATTAAGAGAAATAAAAGCAAAATGTAATGCTAACAAAATATGTTTAACAATTTACATGGACTATAGTCACATAAAACTAGATTTCTGACCGGAATTTTAATTAAAAGCACCGCTCCGATATTAGCATTGGTAACGGCAGCGTACAGTGGGGCTGCCCTCCCAGTAACAAACAAGTCACTCACGTTTCCGTCGCTCCTCTGGCCCCCTTTGTGGGTGAGGACCACCACTTCCATCCACTTTCGCAGATGTTGCTGTGAAAAAATATATCCTTAGCCATTTTTTCTTGACAACAGGAGCATCTCAATTCCAAAATGCAGCTCTTAGGTGAAAACTCATATGTAATCATTACTTTCCGTGCTATTTAATGTGAGAATGGCAGTGATTCTACTCCTGAAATAGCGCAGCCATCGAACTAGTGATGAGAGTAACTGGCATTTGTTTACGTTCTATAAATAGAAAGGCTGAATTCACCCTGATACAACAACAGAAAATGTGCTGCAACCCGGCCATTCCAATACCAGGACTTTTACTCCTGCTACTCTGTGCTGCAGCTGTTCCCGGAGAGCTGCCCTGAGCCAGCACCAAGCTAGCCGTCGGGGCAGAGGCGTGAACAAGCAGACACCACCCCTGTCCCTGTGGCGCTCCAGTGACAGCGGGGGAACAAGGTGAAACACAGGTGCCTGCTGTGTAACAGAAGAGCAGGAACCAGCTACAGATGAGCGCCGAGGAGGCAGGCAGGGCCCTGCAGAGGCAGACAGGCCAGAAGCACAAGGAAGAGCACTCCAGGCAGAGAAAAGGAGGGAGGCCAGAAACGGAAAGGGTGGCCACTGCGGCTGAGGATTAGTGGGCACAAGGGGAACCCCGGGGGAGGGGCTGGTGAGATGAGCATGGATCCCACAGCGCGTGTGGGCAGCGATTCCCTTCCGTGCGGAATGAGGGCGCTCGTTCTGTGGAAAGACTGTGCCGCTGCAGGAGCAGAGGAGCGATCCCCGGGCCACAGCAACTCGGGCCGACCCAGCCTGTGGCAGCCGGGCTCCCGCCTTCAACGGGGTCCAGCAAAACCCAGCGACACGCGCTCAGAGCCCAAGCTAAACCACACAGGGGCATCCAAACAACAGCTTCGTGATCCTACACTGTCCAAACCTGTTCTTCAAAACACTGCCCTGCAGGAAGTTAACAAGCTCCTTTAAAAAGGACTCCTCAGTCACAAACAGGCTTGGGGACAGATGGTTTCAATACATCCAAACACTTTTCTCTGAGCCTTCAGTGTCCACAGACCTTGTAAAGCTTCAAGAGGGGAACACAGTAAGTGGTGCGTCCCAAACTTACTTAGTTACTTACTGTTTTTCACAGAAACCCTACATCTTCTAAAGCCAGTGTTCCAAGGAACACACATTGAGAAACATTAAAATAATATATATTTCTTCAAAGAAACTAAATACACTCACAAGATTTTACCAGTAAAATTCCTTGAAGGATACCATCAGAATATATATTCAAAAAACCTCTATCTTACTAGAATAGCTATTTATACCAAAGATATGAGAATAACAAAATTAAAGGTACAGAAAATGGCCAGCTGCTTTCAGATTTCCCAAAGGAAAAAAATAACACTGACTGGTGGTATATAAAGTTCACTTTTAGTTCAATAAGGAGATTTCCAAAACAACTAACCATATAAGAAACTTCAAGATCAAATGTCAAGCAGTTGAAATTATAAGAAAGGAAAATGTTCAGGGGTGTCTTTACGAATGCCCACCCTAGACAGTAAGGTGTCCTATCTCTTAAACTTATGCTGAAGGCTTGAGCTGTTCACCCCAGAAGTGTATCAAATGAGGGAAAACAGAGGCCGAAGACTGAGCACAGTTCTGAAGGACATGGCTCGGTAAGGACGAACGTGGCAGACCACAGGGTCCACGCGCAAGGCCCGCACCACAAACGCAGAAGCACCACAGCACGGGACCTGGCTGGACCTGGGCGAGATGGCTGGACAAACAGAAGCCTCAGTTATTCTGCATCCAAGTACATCAGCACTCCCTGCTTTCAGAGGCATTCAACCACTCAGAAGGTGGCTAGAATGTCAGAGAAGGAAAAAAAAAAAATCCCCTCAACAAACCAGAAACACAAAACCCATGTACTTTATTTTAGGGAAAAAGACTCTTGGCCTTAGTCAGAAACTACAGATGTGAGACAGTTCTGTTTTTTTTTTTTTTTTTTTTTTTTTTCCGGCCGTGCTGCACATCTTGCAGGATCTTAGTTCCCCAACCAGGGATTGAATCTGCGCCCTCGGCAGTGAAAGCTCAGAGTCCTAACCACTGGACCACCAGGGAATTCCCTGTTTACTCTGTTCTAAAAAACTCTGGAGAACAATGTTTACTGAATGAATTCCCAGCTCACAGATCTAACGGGTAAGACTGGAGTGAATAAAAAAAAAAACACACAAAAAGAAAGTTGTTTCAGGCAGGCATGCAAAGGCAGCAAGAAATGATAGCCAACAGAGGGTAGAGAGAGACTAGTTTTAAAAGGAGACAAACATAAAAACACTAGGAGATTAGAACACACGCACAGATCTCATACATGAAAGAACCAATAGTCATAAGATGAGGTAAGATAATGTGTGTATTTGATCTGCTCTGACTGGGAAGTGATATAATTTCATTTACTTTAACCATGCTTATGAATGTTTGTATGCATGTAAATTGATGGGTGTGTATGTGTATTACACATGGAAGCTTAAAGGGAAAGAGCCTTTCAATCTGGAAAATTACACTCTACTATTAGGGCATCACTTCAAAGTTTTAGGACCAATCATAATACTATCAATTCCCACTTAGGTATTTGGGCCATTGTTCATTTCTTAGGCATCTGTAGATACGAAGAAACCAGCATGTGAGGTTAAAAAGCTGCATAAAAAACACATGCATGTTTGCAGTAACGTAGCATGAAATTAAGTTAATAAATTATTTACAAATGTTTATTTACAGAATGCAAAATAAAGCTAATACTTGAAACCCTCTTTCATCTGTTTACACCTCATGTTTAAACACTGTCAGATCTTTTCTTTGCATAATTATTTCCTTGATAACTGTAAAAACTCAAAGGACTTCTAATGCTCTTACAAGTTTTTCACCGCATCACTGTCTATAAAGGCCAAAGACTGGGAAAAAGCTAGATGTTCACCAAGTGGGGAATGATTCAGTACATTCTGGCATGTCCCCATCATGAAACATCATGTAGCCATAAGACAGAATGAAGAAACGCTTTATGTACTGATATGAAATGATGGGATGGTAAATGGAAAAAGTAAGATGTATGTATATATTACACTTCCCTTTGTGGGAACTAATAGACATATGTCCCACTACAAATGGGAAACATCTCTAGAAGGACACACAGGAAACTTAACACTGGTGGTCCCCCGGAAGAGGAACTGGGTGGCTGGAGGACGGGGGTGGGAGGGAGGCTTTTCACAGACACCCTTTTACACCTTCTGAGTTTTAAACCATGTAAATGCGTTACTCATTTTAAAAAAATAATTTAATTTTTCAGGTTTATCATAGAATTTGTATGCATTCGGCTTACCATCATCTGATCACAAAATTTATCATTGAAGGAGTTTGGGAAGAGCCTGGTCACCGAGGTCAGACGATTCACGACGTTCAGTGTCAAGCTCCGATAATCCCCCAGCATCATCAGCAAAGGTCTCATATGAGTATGGATTTGATCTACTTCTATGGTAGCACCTTCTAAAAACTATTTTAAAAAAAGGTTACAAAGGAAAACAGATATCAGAGTATACTTCACAACAGAATGGAACTCATATTCAACTCTAGCAGCAAGTTTTTGCTTTGCTTGGGAAAATGGAGTATTAAACCATATACATTCCAGAAGTTTATGATGAAATGAGGAAGACTAGTCATTACTGTTTACTTTTTAAAGGGCTCAGGATGACTATGAAACAGACAGAGACACTATTCCAATCCAGTATGTTATTAACCACAGGCCGACTCCCAGGATACAGACAAGGTCAACAGGAAGAACTCAATGCAGAATTCACACCCGCCCAGCCCTCGCTCACCTTTCTCATACAGGCTTCCCCGGCCTCCTGGAGCTCACTGTTGGTTGAATTAAGGGCTTTGAAGAGGGCAGCGATGATCTTCTCTCTGGACTGAGGAAGGTAATTGCAGGCAGCAAGCGCATCTTTAGGGAGAGAAATCAATATAATTTTCATCATTAGCCTGAAAAACGTACAATTTCCTAGTCTAAAGGCTCTTACCAACCAACAAATATATGAGTCACTAAACTTCTTTCCTAGTATCTGGCCTCTTGAAAGACAAAAGAACGCACTGCCTTCTAATCACAGGCTCACTATTATCTAAGTGTGAACACTATTACCGAAGAACGCAGCAGCCTGCCAGGAAGTCCATGATAAACCTTACTGCCCAGATAAGATGAACAAGGGCTGAAGGAGAGAAACAATGGGAAAACAGGGGCTGAAGGGGGTCCCCAGTGCACCCATGCCCCCAAGACATCCTCACAGGTGAGAGCACGGCTGACCTGTGGGCGGGTGCATGCTGAATTAGCCCAGGATAGAGCCTCAGATTCTGGTGATGAAGGAAGCAGACACACACAGCCCAGCTGTCTCTCCACTATCCAAGTCTAATCAGATGGTCTCCTCCCAACTTGGGGGGGTTAAAGGCTTTGAAAATGCAAATATCCTTAGGCAACACCACATGCCTCCAGCCTCTATGTTAAAGGTTAGTTAAGGGGTAACATTGTAGCAAGAGCAATGCCCATGCCCGCTGACAGGAACGCCTGAGAGGCACCCACCAGGAAGCGTGAGAGGCTCCCAACGCCCCACCCACCACAGCTCTGGCTAGCTGTGTCTTGAGCCCCATCCTCAAGCTCAAGTATTATGGTCTGCCTCTCAGCTCCTCTACCTCTAATTCAAGGAGGATTCTGGTAATATTTTATTAAGTGTATAAAAGTCAACAAGAGACAAAGTCAACTAAGCAACTTGTATTGGGTATTTATCAAAAAAGGGGGAAATGACTGTTTCTAAGCATGAGGATGAGTACTGATCTAGTATATGTTCCTAAGCTATGTACAATTCCTGTGCTAAACAATGATTAACACATTCTTAATGAAAGCCTAGAGACAGCAGGAGTCTCAAATGCTTCTGAATCATTAAAAAGTTTGAAAAGGTCTAAATACTCCGATTCAGATGAAAATGGCAAGATAGGAATGGTATGACAACTCTCTTAAACCAGAATATTAGAGAGATACATACTTTAGAGTTATATATAGTTCCCATAAGACAGCTATAAAGAGTTTACTATAGGGCTTCCCTGGTGGCACAGTGGTTGAGAATCTGCCTGCCAATGCAGGGGACACGGGTTCGAGCCCTGGTCTGGGAAGATCCCACATGCCGCAGAGCAACTGGGCCCGTGAGCCACAGCTACTGAGCCTGCGCGTCTGGAGCCTGTGCTCCGCAATAAGAGAGGCCGCGATAGTGAGAGGCCCGCGCACCGCGATGAAGAGTGGCCCCCGGTCGCCGCAACTAGAGAAAGCCCTCGCACAGAAACGAAGACCCAACACAGCCAAAAATAATAAAATAAATAAATTAAAAAAAAAAAAAGAAAAAGCAGTAACTTTCAATTAAAAAAAAAAATACACATAACAACAACAACAACAAAAAAAGAGTTTACTATAGAGTGAAATCCAGTTTATTAGAGTAAAAAGAATTATTTAAATCCTAGCAATCTATATAATCCATTGACATCTCACTATGTAGTTTGATAAATATACAAACATAATTTTTTTTTATTCCACCTTAAAAAGACCACAAGAAGTCAGAAAAATTAGACAACAAAAAAACGCCACTGTCTCCCTTCACTTTTGTATCCCGTAACTTGTCTCAGATTTACATGAACTTACTTAAGGCTGCAATTCGTAAAGGTACGAGTGACGGAAGGCTTTTATAGCAGGGCAGTTTTGTTAAAGCTGAATCTTCAGCCTCGCACAAATTCAAGAGCTGCAAAAGATAGAACTTAATTTAGCCTGCTCTCACTGTGAAGACAATAACCTTGCAAGTAACAGAACACAGCGATCTGCCACATACAACATGATTAACAAACTAAACCCAAATCCCAAAGCATTTAAGTATCAAAATGTGCTTGACCTTCCTTATTCTAAAGCAAAACTCAGTCAACCCCTGTGACACTTTCTGACCCACTCTGATACCATAATGTTTTTTCTTTACGCAGAGAATCACTTTATCTAAACGCAAATTCCAAGATGGCGGGTAAAACTCCTCCTTGTTCAGAGCTGCTTCCCAATGCCTTGGGCCAGTGCCCAAGAAACATACATGTTATAATTCAAGAGTTGGAGCAGTTATCCTTTTTTTTTTCTTTCTTTTCAAGTACAGAGAAGCATAAGCAGGAAGTATTTCACTGGAAATACCGTAACGCAGATACTCCAGTGGCTAGCCTTCCAGACACTTTATCAGACTAGTACACATTTATATATCTAATATCTAAAATGTTATATATGGTGTTCTATTACTTCTTTCCCCTTCTATTGACATCCTGGAAAATGGTACCATTTTTTCCCTTAAAGATTCCTACCTAGTAAAAGATTTAAAACAGTAGAGGAGGACATATAGAGAAAAGCATTTCAACCACCCACCCTACTCCACCCCCAAGAGGAAACCTTCAGTAACGCTCTCCTCATATATAACATATTTGTATACACACACATATACAGAACCCTCTATCTATATCTAGAGAGAGTGAGCATCAGAAACTAAGTTAGAAAGCCAGACGTCCAAACGTGGCCACACCAGAACCACCTGGGACGTTTTTAGGCAGTAGATTCCCAGGTCTGACCCCAAATCTACTGAACCTAAATCTTCGGGAAGAGGACTCAAGAGTTTCTATTTTCCGAAAGATCCTCACATGTTTTTATGCAGCTGGCATCCTGATAAACACTTTCAAAACCAGTTTAGTTTCCTGAAATTTAAACACTCACTACCAGTTTCCGGTCTCCAGCTCCATGAGGAATTTTCCACATAGGTTACAACACATCTGCCTCTGAAGCCCCCAAAGGCAAGTTCCCCTCCCATTCTCCAGGGGCTCTCCTGGACCCTCCATCAAATCTTATGAGTGATGTTATACAAGGGATATAACAAGGTATAAATGATCTCAGCTAGAACACATGATCAATGACCTTATGTCCAAGCAAAAACATAGGACTTAAAGAATCAATAGGTAAATTTTTCATAATTGGAAAATTCAGACTTAGCATAGATAAGGAAGAATTTGCTTCCTTATGACTTTTGCCTCAGTTTACTCTGACGATGCCTCCAGAAGTATAATTCACGTCTCATAAAAATTTCAGATTAGGACTGATAATCAACAGCCCATTATGGAGTCTAAGAATTAATGCTTATAATTTGACTGTATTTATAGTTTAATTTCTATTTATCATTGTCTAATTTCATCCCACACTGTAATATTTACGGTGACAAACACTTATAAAGTGCCATCCACCACCGCCTGTTATCTTGGGTCAAGGGGCAAGTCAAGTCCACTAAACAAGAGCCCAGCAGGACAGCGGAGTGATTAGAAACCAGGCTCTAAAACAACTGTGGTGGTTCCACCCTAAGCTCTCCAGCTCACCTGCTCTGTAGTTTTAGGTGTCTAACAAACCCTAAGGCTCAGATTCTGCATCTTCAAAATGAGAATCATCAGTATTTGTACTTCATGGGGTGCTGCCAGAACTAGGTAAGGGCATTCACGTGAAGTGAGTTCTCAACTGCAAACGGCACATTCAAGTGGTTGATAAATTCAGGAAACTGGGCACCTGCTGATACGAGAGTGATTAAGGTAGATGCTACAGTCTTATCTCTAGAATACAAGCTCAAGGTCCTGAAGAGCAAGGCTCCCTGTGGAGGGCTAAGAGAGCTCGAAGGACTCAGAAACCCCCCACATTCTACCGGACATCTCCAGTCACCATGCCTACCTCTTCGCCAATCCCGGACGTAACATACCTGTGCCGGGGGCTGAGCCAGGCGATGGCCGGTTACCATGGTCACCGCCCGTGCCTTCTGAGTGCTGCCTGACCAGTCTTCGTGCACAAAGACAGGTTACCAGACCCACGCCATCACCATCCACACCACGCCGCACCACCACCCCCCTACCTCTGTGTAGAACACCTTATGCTCCACCACGTTAAGGTCCATTGTGAAGAGCCTGGGCTGCAACGTGGTACAGAACGTGTTCCCCTCCATCAGGCCAATCTGCGCATTGGCAGGCTGGTGTCGGAGCAAATGCTTCTTAGGTGGGACCATATCCTGGAGAACCTGGGAGAGGCAGGGAGGAAGCATCACTGACCAGCCGCCCCTCAGAAAGCAAACACCTCTCAACACAATGTTCTAAGCCAATTAGCAGTTTGAAAACCATAACTGAGATCAAAAGTTATCACAGACATCCTTTAGTTAGGAAAGGGAAGCTCCATTTCATACGCTGACACTGGGTCATGGAAAGATGCACGTCAGATACGTTTAATTCCTACGGGTCCAGAGTAACCTCTTTCACGACCACCACCACCAAAACAAGAACAGCACCATCAGGCTGTGCTCTACAGGCCCAGGAAACCAGTACTCTACTCCCTTGACACTCACAACTACTGATACAGATGTTAACATAAGCATGTTGCTGTTTGCATATCTGAGATCAGAAAGAGCATATGTAATAGCACTCTGTTTACTGGACACAAAATTACAAATTCCATATTATCTACAAGTCAAACTTGAAGGAAAAAAAAAGTCTTCAAAGGTTTTGTTCCAACAACCCTAGTCTGGTGACAGACGTCTCACCTCCTTATGGGGTTCCATTATCACGGTCACGCTTTTCCCGGTGACCTGGGCCAGCACCTGCAGGGAGTGCATAGCCTGCTTCCTCACGGTTGAGTTAGGAGACGTGACTTCCCGAACCAGGTCATGGGTCACGTGGTGGAAGGACTTCTCCTGGGCCGCCATGATCTCCTCAGCCCTCTCCTCGTCCTTCAGGGGCGTCGCACACCTCATCAGAAGCTGCTCCAGGGTGGTCTTGGCCATGGCGACTGCCCCATTGGAAACCTGCAGGCCAGGGGCTCCTTAGCGCGAAAGGGGGCGACGCTGCCCACAGCACCCACGTCTCCTGCACACGCTCCCCCCAACACACGCCGTCACCGGGGGCGCACGCCCCTCACGCCAGCTAACGTGTCAAGTCTGCTTCATTAACGTCTGCAAGGTATTCCAGTAGCTAACTCTCCTGCTCATAGGTAATTTCTGTCTGTCATTCAGAAAAGAAAATGCGGATCTAGACTTGATCCTTGTGTTTACCGAATGGATTTAAGCAGGCAATGCCCACCATCTTCTATTTGTTTGTGTTATATCTGCACAGAGCTTCATAAAGAACGCGACTCCTGCAGAAACTTCTGGCCAGTTAAGTACTCTGGCCAGGGGCTGTTCATCATGACAGACAAGTATTTAGATCCTCAGAGAAAGAGAACCTGAGGGCTCTGATCTGTCCTTTCACTGAAGATGCTGTGATGTTTTCTAAGCTTCTAGGAGAGCGTATTTGCGGAACTGTCTGAAACCAGCTGTGCTCCAGGCAAACCAGCGTCTTGAACCAGGATGGTTAGGTTTGGGGTCACCCATCACCTACCTCTCCAGTCAAGTCCATCATGACAAAGAGAAGAGCTTTGAGGAAGGTTTGCTGGTTCTGCAGAACCCAAGTGAGAGGCAGCCGCTCCATGAGAAACTTAATGGACACCACACCCCCCAGCTTTGCGTACCAGGCCTGCTCGTAGCAGCACGCGCACAAGCGTTCCACGATGTAAGAGAAGAGGGGCAGCTGGCACGCCTGGAGAAAAACGCACACAACCCGTACGGTGTTACTCAGTTCTTAAACTATGAGTGATTTCTAGAACGACTACCCTCAAGCACAAACACGCCCACACAGACCTCAATCCTTCCTTACCCTCTCCTTTGAGCCCAGGATGATACTTGCAACATCAAATATCACAGCGAGGGCTACCTCCCCGATCTTGCAAAGTTCCTTTTCTTCATACGCCATACAAATAGCTATCGCATCAATGAGGACCAAGGGGTCCATTCCTTTCGACCCGTTTTCTTCACTGTGAAACATGGCGGTGCTGGGCTGGCTGCCCACCTGGTAGCAGGGGAGCAAGAAGGGACCTGAAAGGAGAGGCAGAGGGCGCGAGGGAAAGTCGGGTTTAGCTCCACAAACATTCTCGTCCCCCAAATTGCAAAACTACCTCGTGTTTTTCCTTGAGGTTAGGAATTTAATAAAAGCCCAACCCTGGTACTCCAGACCACCTGCTGGTAAACTGCAGTTATTTATAAACTAAGTGATCTGACCGGCACTAAGGCTATTTTTCTGAATGTTTTCCATTACACACTGATATTTTCACACTTTCTCAATCCCAATTCAAAGATGTATTAGTTTAAAAGGAGAACCACAATCAGGTATCTTCTTTAAAAAAATCATTAGCGAGGCCAAGAGGTACAATATGGGAATGACCACGGGTTATGCTCTTGACATACAAGTAACAGTAAAAAGCAACAACATCCACCTACAAAACCTAACCCACACACAGAGAACAGTCTGCCAGCAACTATTAATTCATACCTGGCAGGCGCCCAGCATGAGGCAAGATGGGAGTTACTGAGAAGCGTACAGGTCTGCTGGAAACACTGAGAAACAACCTAAGTGTTAAACTGTACAGCACTGACTGTCCAGGCAGGAAGAGTAAAAAAAAAAAAAGGAGGGGAAGTTCTGTGTTCTGCAGTGTCTGGAGAAAACCACTTGTTGATAGAGGGTGAGGGGCCCTGAGGACCCAAAGTGCTACTCAAGTGTGCGTGCCCACTGACCAGCACTGAGATTAAGGTGAGATTAAGTGTTCAGAAACTTAGCAACTGGCGGTGTGGTGAAATTTTTACTGTCTTTTCCAAAATCACCAGTCTGCAGTGGGTTAGAAACACAGAGACAAACGAAATGGGTCCTTCACCACCCAGAGCCTGAGAACCCCGGAGCAGAGGCGAGGGGCGCACAGGCAGGACGAGCCCAGGAGCAGGGGAAGCACAGCCTGCAGACGGAGCAGAGCGGAGGGTGAGCCTCGGAAACACCACCACGGACAGGAGACCAGCCAGGGCTGTGACCACGAACTGTCCCTGTTCTACACACAGAGGGGCCAAAAGTACTCAGCCCCCAGGATGAAAAACAAAGGGCCAAAACGTTAAACTCGGTGTATTTTATAGGTAAAACTTGGTGACAATTTTCAAGTGAATTCAGCACCCACTGCTGACATACCAACTATCTCTGTCAATAGTGGAAAACTATGAAGTGGAAAACTATGAAACAAAAGCCAAAAACCAATCAGCCAGAGTCAGCTTCTCTGAAACACAGCGTCTGACCGAGTTTTTGAAGCTCCCCGAAGGCCTCAACCCACCACTTCTCTGTCCCACTCACCGCACTGCTGGGCAACTGCCACCATCGTGTAGTGGCGAATCAAGCTGGCTACAAAGGGCAGGGCGCTGGGCCGGAGGTCTTTAATGACAGCGGACATGAACGCCCCGGTCAGAGCCTGCTCAAACGTCTTCCGAGCTGGAGTGTCTTGAGCTTTGTAGCGATGTGATATGATGACATTGGGTATGGTCTTTTCTGTAAAGCTGCAAGACAACAATTAAATCCATCATCACGACACTCAAGTCCTGAGCCCATGATTCCACTACAACTTACTTATTTTCAACCTGCCCACTTTCCTCTTGTGCAGATAGGCCTGAGTGAGTTAATTTCTCTGCTTTAATTTCAGCAACACTTTGGAATCAAACATGATGAATTTCATGATGAATGTTTATAGCCAATGGTTCAAGAGACACCAAATATGTTCTACCTAATATGAGCACAGGTAATGAATCAGAGGTAAATTACAAAAGGACAGCACATTCAATATTTTTGCAATTATTTTCTATTTTAAGAAATTTGATGTTTGATATTAATCTTTTATAATTAAATAAGCCAAATTGTAAGAAGTATCAACGATCAAAGAGAGATGAAAAAAGCTATTACTTAAAGGCAACTATATACCTGTTATACGTTGAAAAATCACACCACGAGGTACAGAATCAAATGGGGCTATGGGTCTAAATGGATAAAGGGTTTACTGCCAATTATATGAGATTAACTAAAACCCAAGAAAGCAGAGTCAGGGAAGCACACATCAAACACAAGGATAAGAAACGGTCGTCAATATTTTTAAAATTGTTAGTTTCATCCAACCAGGAACAGGTCCAGATAACAGAAATTTCTTTCTGTGACCAGAGTCTGCCTCTAATATTTGCCCACTCACTCTCTGGTTCTGCCCCCAAAACTAATAAAATACACAGGCCCTTCATTTCCACGTGCAGCATCTTCAAACAGAGGGAAGAGTGGTGGTCACACTCCCCACCCCACACCTGAACGTCTCCTTAGCTCTTTTCCAGGTTGTAATCATGCTCTTTAAAAGGCCACTGGGTCCAACTAATGCAATCAGACATCTGAGTCCCACCATCCCCCCGGCCTGCTCTTCCACACTGCTCCTGACACCCCAGTACATGCTCTTCTGGCTTAAGCCAAGAAAACCTGCAGTCAGCCAGAGTAAGTCACAGCCTTTCATCCACTTCCTGTGAAACTTAGGGCAAAATCCAAAGTCTTCTTGGTGTTCCCCTGAGGCCCTAACTCAGCCCCATCCCACCCCACTCTCCCTCCTGCCCAGCGCACTCCTTAGCCTGAGACGCGCAGCAGCACTTATCACTAGCTGAAGTACTATGCATTTGTTTCTTTCTGCTGTTGTCCGTCTACCCCACTAGAATATAAATTCCTTGAAGGCAAGGATGCAGTCTTGTACACAAGCCTTGAACAGAGCCTGGTTCTAGCAGGTACTCAATCTATGAATGCAGAGATGGAGAACGAACAGTCTTAAAAATAAGTGGGTCCTGAATCTCCAAAGGGCAAAAAGTAAACATGGACCCCTACTCCACTCCATTCACAAAAGTTAATTCTAGAGGATAAAGATCAAAATGCAAAGGACAGAACTACAGAGCTTTTAGAAGATAATACAAGAGTATCTTCACGATGAGGATGCAGAAAATGATTTCTTACAAACAATATAAAAAGCATAAAACAAAAGGAAAAATTTATCACCTTGACCACAGTAATATCATGAACTTCTGTTTATCAAAAAATTCGGCTGAAAGGCTTAGAAACAATGAGCACACCTAGCAGAGAGACCTTGGTCTGTGTCCATTTCTTCAGGAGCCCTCATTCCTTTGATAGGGAATGGTGACTCCAGGGCTGGGGGAGAGAGGGCACGAGGTAAGCCAGAAACATCCTGCTGAGCTACAAAGGATGCCCAGAAACTGACGGGGACACGACACAGGAATACAGGAGCCAGCCAAGAGGGGCTCTCAGCGACTCTATCTAGACAATCTGGTCACCAAATTAATGGACTGTCACCCTTTAAATAAATTAAGAATCCATGAGTCCATACTACTATAAACAAATATGAAAGGAGACAGAAAAAGATCTTCCTTTGTAAAAAAAAGAGCACATGGAGGTAGAAAATCACCATTTTATATCCATACAAGAGAATATGATTCGGCAATGAAAAGGAGCAAACTACAGACAAATTTTGCATCATGGAAGAGTTTCAAAAGCATTATGCTGGGACTTCCCTGGTGACGCAGTGGTTAAGAATCCACCTGCCAATGCAGGGGACACGGGTTCAATCCCTGGGCGGGGAATATCCCACATGCCGCAGAGAAACTAAGCCCATGTGCCACAACTACTGAGCCTGTGCTCTAGAGCCCGTGAGCCACAACTACTGAAGCCCGCATGCCCTAGAGCCCACGTGCCGCAACTACTGAGCCCGCGTGCTGCAACTACTGAAGCCTGCGTGCCTAGCGCCGGTGCTCCGCAACAAGAGAAGCCACTTCAACGAGAAGCCCGCACACCGCAATGAAGAGTAGCCCCTGCTCACCACAACTAGAGAGAAAAGCCTGCATGCAGCAATGAAGACCCAACGCAGCCAAAAAATAAAAATTTTTTTTTCAAAATTATAAAAAAAAAAAAAGGAACCGTACAATATGCAGCCCTCGGTTTGGCTTCTTTCCCTTAGCCTGGTGTTGGAAATGATCTGTTCATCTTGGAACACGAGTCAGTAGTTCATTCCTTGTTACTGCTGAGATTTCGTTGTGTCCACGCACCACGGATGACAGACATCTGGACTGTTTCCAGTCTATTATGATTCTTAAGGCTACAAGTTTCCCTCAAAATATAGCCTTAGCTGTACCCCAATTACATCTGACCACATATTGCCCTTTTCTTTGCTCTTCGTTCCTGTGGGACTTCAAGCAACTATGCCACTTCACACTATTCTACATGTCTCTTAACTCTTTTTTAAATTTTTTATCTTTTTCTCTCTCTGCACACATTCTGGATAATTTCTTTTGACTTATCTCTTATCTAAAGATTCTCTTTCTGCTTTTTTTTCTTTAATCTGCTTGGGCAATTTTTATAACGTTTGTAATTTCTTGGAGTGTTTTCAAGTTTGTCTTTCATTTATTTTAAACAGAGCAGAAGCATAGTTATAACCTAGCTGTGGAGATCCTCATATCTGCAGTCTGAGCAGATCTCTTTCTGCTGATTCTGTGGGCTCTTATTCATGCTGCCTTATTTCCTTGTGCACTTGGCTATTTCTCACTGCTCTCTCTCCAATGCTCTTTTAACAACTGAGCACCTACTATATATCTGGCATTATCTTTGACGCTGTGAGAGACGTAAAAATACAAAGGAAAAACCTCTTCCCTGAAACTTATAACACAGAAAGATGACAGACATACATTACCACAAAAGATCATTATAAAAAGGTCACAGCCTTAAGTGATATGAGCGAAATAAAAATGTCACACAAAAGGATCACTCTGGACTGGAAAAGCAAAAGATCCCCTGAACACCTATCATGCGCTGGCGCTGCACATGTAACGGTGAGCCGAAGGGAGAGAGGACTGACCCTTGATTCCTGAAGCTTGCGACCTAGTGGAGGAGGCAATACTAAAGGAGGATTATGACTGAGAGAAGTTCTAACTGACAAGCGCCCAAGGTTCTTCCCATTTTCTCTAAAAGGCAAGAGAAGCATTGCTGGGCAAACAACACGTCATTTTCCTGAACTGAAGGAACATACTTAAAGCACTAAGAGATCTGGGAGGTCCCCTCCATCCCTAATTTTCTGAAACAAGTTATGTCCCAGCACAGAGAATTGGACCGTCAGCATACTTAGGGTGTGCCAGGAGCTGGTAGAGTGCGTGTTTATTGTCCTCCAGACTCATCATCGCCACCAGGAAGCACCTGATCACTTCCCACGCCTGCCTCCGGTAGCAGGGCTCCGTGTTGGCGCTCTTCAGGCAGTCCAGAGCCGTTTCGATGGCCTACAGCAAAGAGACGCAAAAACTGTAGTCTCTGCTGAAATGACATAACTCTGAGAAGCTTGCACGGAAAGCACGTGCACCACCCAGAAGAACCTGAATGCACGCTTGCTCCTGAAGAGAGCACAGGGGGCCTGCAGACAGGCTAGCAGGTATTCTCCAAATGAAACCTCCAGAGAAGGCGACAGAAGTATTATGACATAAAGAGCTGCCATGGTTCAAACTGAAATGGGATGTGGAGTTCACTAATTTCATGCTTAAGTAGCCAATGGGAGATTCCAAAAATTAAGTGAGCTCAGAAGGCCTCTTGTGGTAGATTTTGCTGGATTAAACTACAATCTGAGTCATCTCGGTTCAAAACTAAAAGATGACTTTCCTAAGCTTTTACTAAATTCTCTCTTTAAAAGAGGGTTTACTTCATTTTTTCAGAAAATCTACATAGCTACATACACATTTTATCCTTTTCATTAGGTTGACCAGGAAGGCAGGGAAGGAACAATCACACACAAAAAAACACTTGGAGTCTTTAACAGCTAAGGTATTAATGTTAAAGATACTTATATACCTAGAAAGCAAAGCCTTAATCTGTGTTGAAGATTAAAGATTTATCCCGGCCCTGTGTGAGGAACCAGAGCTGACAGGGGACAGGGGCCCCACCCTCCAGACGCAGCCAGGCAACACAGCACAGAGGGTGACAAGGGCCCCTCACTGCATCACCCCCAGCTTGCACGTCCGAGCTCTTCTGGGGCACCACAGAAGTGCCCTTTCTCCTGCTGCCTCTGACCTGCTCAGGGTTATGTAATAAATCATGCAAGGATTGTCTGAGAAGTGTTATTTTTAAGAATCAACATAACCTACGAGCCAATTACCTGTCCCTTCCCTGCCAAAAGAGGGATTGTAAAGTGTGCCAAAAGCAGAACTGTTGTCACGTAAATCCACTGGCACTCGCCCTGCTGGTCATCCCCTTCCCTGCTGGTTCCTTCAGCCCTGCAGGGTGTGCCACGGCCCTCAGGATGCTGCTACCTGCTGGGAAAAGGGCTCCGAGAGCACCACGGAGTCCCTGGGAGGGTCCAGGAGGACCATGGAAGCTTGTCTTCAAAACCTGGTTTCTTCCATGCTTTAGATGCTTTGGGGAAGAACTACTTATAAAGGGATTTTCTTGCTCTGCTTAATGTATGCAGAGGTCAAGTAAAAGTCAGATGTCTTAGTTTTCATTCTAATACCAACCCTGCCACTGACGGGGCTAAAGCAAATACAATCCTAACTTAAGGAAACGACCTAAAACGTGGCAATGGGCTAGATTCACAGTATGTTCACTGTGGTAATTTTCAAGGTAAAGACAGAATTTTAGTTGTATTTTCTTACAGGGAAACTAGTGTTTATTTGGCAAGTATTTAGATAAAGGTTTTGATGAGAAGCTAAGACTGGAAAGGGCAACACCGTTCTATGGGGCGGGGCTGGGAGAGGGGTGGACACAATTTGTGTGCTTGAGAAAGTTGGGGGGAAAGGTGTGTGTGTGCAGGGGGGACAGGTGGACTGAGAGACGACGACAGGAAACGACTCCAGAGTGACATTACCCATGATGGGTACCCTTCCTCACAAATGTTCAGTAAAGTCTGGCTTAAAAAAAAAAATTACAGAAATCACTACTGTGTAAACTCCTTATTACAGAAAGGTAAACAAGCTGAGTTCTACCGTACAATGCATCAGGACGGAATAGAATGAGCCTGAGCAAAAGGAGGGCTTTGACTGGTTCCAGGCCACAGGACACTGTTAAGACCAGGCCTGCAAGGAGTTCAAGAATCCCAGCCAGCGTCTGGCTCACTGAAATGGCTGAGTCACTCAGATACACGTGAAAGGCTTCTATAAAACCCTTTCCAAAAATGCGCATTATATTAACGGCTAGATAAGTGTTCTGAAAAGACATGGTAACAACAGCTGTAACGAAGGCGGGAAGGCTGGTCATATAATAAAAAGGGGAAAGTCGAACGTGACAACGTAGATTGTAATAAATACAACCTTAGCTGTGTGACAAAGGACCAGGAGGGGTCAGTAAGGTGAAGGGGCGGTGCTCAATAAGGATCAAGCAGAAGCAGCTGAGTGCTCTACAACACGCTGGGGACAGTCTGCTGATTTTTATACAAGGGCAGAGGCGTTCTAAAGGGCACACAGAGAGAAACCAAAGAGCTGTCCGTGGTGCAATAAGGAGCCACGTCTGGATAGAGACTGGGAGAGAATCAGGTACTCAGGAGTGACGGAAATGAGACAGGAACGGGACTAACCTGGGTTCTAAATGACACAACGTAAAACCTATTGGACATCAAAACAGACTAAGTGCAAGGGTGGGGTGGGCTGGGCGACACCTCCCGGTCCATCAGGAAGGATGGCCCTGCCCAGGGTCCAAAGTCCTCAGGGGCAACACCACCCACTGGCCTCCTGGAGTGATGGAAGCTCCAACCGACCAAGCTGGGCCCCAATAAATCTTCATCTTCTTTGAGTTAGAAATTCCCACCCCAAAAGTATATGTTCTATTTCCATGTTTTCAAATAGAAATTAAATGTCTTAAAATGAAACTTACAGTATCTTTAAGAAACTCCCAGAGACTCCAAAATTTACCTTCTCCATCGGGAGCTGAAGAGATGCTTTACAGTCGGAAAACTCCACTGTGATACTGGGGCCTTGAACTTCAGTCACGACGTAGTGCAGCTTCTGGGACTCCTTCAACATCTTCCTGTTACTGCCACCAAATTTACCAAGGACACGATAGGCCACGTGCGAAATGCTGTCTGCAGGGTTGCGTAAGGTGCGCCACAAAGCCTGAAAGTCAGTGCGCTTTCATTAACCCTCCGAGGCGATGCAGTCCCACGGTCCCCCAATCCCAACTCAAAGGTTATGAAAGACTACACGGCAAAAACTCCTCCTCCGACCTCTGGCCCCCAAACACACAGTTCCCTTCTGGAAGCCAACGATGTTAGTCTGGTGTGTCCTTCCAGAGAAGTTGTATGCCTTTACAGAAAATGCACATATAAATATAAATGTTCTTCCATGCTCCTGCAGTACAAATGGTAGCATGTCATAAACAGTGCAGAGCTCAAAGGCAAGAAAACTAAACAACACAGTGTTTGGGCAGATATCAAAATGGGATGGGGGAGCAGAGAGGAAAACACAATTTGCTGGCACAGTTCTTGACCTTGGGTTAGATGGTGCCTTCTCAGGTTTTTACTTCTATTATTAGACTTTACAACTTACAAACATGATACATAAACTACCTTGTACATTTCAAATCTGATATTAGAAAGCACAGTGAAGAGGGAAAACAGTGATCATAAAGGGACCTGCATTACGGGACAAATGAGTCACTGTGTACCTTGTACTCACAATTAGGATAAGGAACAGAGACGCACTCAATTGCTCCAAAACACTGTCAGTTTTCCCACACTTTTTCACCTAAATTATCCTAAGTCCTCAAAATCACCATGGCTCACTATTTAAACCTATTTTCTTAGACCACCTTCTGTAACAATGCCAGGTATTAGTGGCCAACGACAGTCAACATAAAATCTTGGAACTCTTCTTAAAAGTAAAATTCCAATTTCTCTTACATTCCCGTAGGTCCAAAGAGGCTTCCCTTCATGACTGTCGAGAGGTGTAGTCTAAGGCTCCTTGCCCCCCACCTGGCCCACCCAAAGCTCAGGCCTCCTCAGGAGAGGGGGGTCTTCTGCTTACCGTCCCAGGAGGGGGTGGCACTGGGAACGGGAGGGTCCCATCTCCCGGCACTCGCACCGGTTCTTAGCGGGCTGACGGTACTCTGCCAGTTGTCCAGCAGGTAGGGTAACTGTGCCTCCAAAAGCAAGCAGCAGCCCTGACCCAACTCTCCCTGGGGCTGTCTGCCTCACAGAAGGGCAAGAGGCCCAAGAACCCATCCTTGCCTCCTCTTCCCACAGGGAGCTCACCCAGGCTTGGGTCGGGCCCACGGTCTGCCTTCCAGAACCAACGGTCCTGTTCTCCGCTCAGGCTCGAGAGTCAGTCAAGCCTCCAAATGACTGGACTTGGACTTGGAGGCTCCAACCCAACCTCTAGGCCACACTCTCCTGCCTAGATGGAGCCCAAGGTCTACATTTCAGGAATGGCAGGCGAGTCCTGGTTGCATCTCCAACTTACCGTCCAGAGGCTCCTGTACTTGAGTTACCGCCCATCACAGAAAGCTGGCATTCGGACCCCCTACCTGGGGCCAAATACTCTACACCAAAGGGGCAGGTGAGTAAGCAACAGGCAGCCTGAATCTCGAACAATTACCAACCACATTACAAATCACTACCATCAGCAAAACATGAAGGAATAACCTGATATTTGACACTGAGCTCTAATGACCACAAAATATAAACTGGTTTCAAAACCGCCTCCTTTCTTATCTGCTCTGTTTCCTTTGGGGGTGGCCAGACAGCTCTACTTCCTTTACAAGTCTGCATCTCTACTGTGTAACTCGACATCTCTCCTGGAGAAAGAGAGGATCTCCCTGGAAGAAACAGCAGCCATTTAACACCTGCCTTCCCAAGTCATCAGCTTCACGAGAACATGACACTGTGCAAGCCCTATGAAAGGGGAGCAATCCTGCAAAACCAATATTCACTCCACACCTGCAGTATTTCTTTACATCGTTTCGTAAGCCAGAAGACCCACACAGCAAGTTGAAGGCTACACCAGTAGCCCACCAGGGAGCAGGGAGCGCACCGCTCCGCACGGGAGCTCAACAGTGGCCAGCCACTTCTGAAACCGCCAGCCTAAAGTCCTCAGTGAGAACCAGATACGTGAGGCCCGGCGCCCTCTGCTGGCGGCACGGAAACGCAGACTGACCTGCATGAGCTCTGCGCGCACGGGCTGGATGTGGTCGTAGAGGAAGTCGGGCTGCAGGTTGTCCACACACAACTCCAGAGTCCTCAGGCCTTGGCTGACCAACGTCTGCGAGCCGTTGAGAGCCGACACCAAGGGGTCCATCAGCATGGGCAGATAGGGCAGGAGCGAGCTCAGCCGCACGGGCACCGTGAGACACAGCTCCACAAAGAGGTCCTTCATGTGCTGCTTGTGCAGGCCGCTCTGCAGCATGTTTAGCCCTGCGCACAGGGTGTGAGGCCATCGGGGGCGGTTACTTCCCAGACACACGCCCAAGTTAACTGTACAGAGTAAGTGACCCGCCTTTTCACGTAAACGTCAACCTGATAATAGGAAGACTTTTTACGCCTTATAATTTCTGTATTAGCTAAATCTATTCTGTAACTGCACCCTGTGACCTCTTCCGTCTACCTTATTCATGGTGACAACAGCAGGCTGCACATAGTTTCAGTTACAATTAATATTATTTAATCTTGATTAAATTAATTTAATATTAAGGACTAATAAATATTATACATCAAACTTTTAAAAATCATGTCATGCTATGAATAAGCCTAATCTAAAGAAACAGACTCCAATATGACGTGTCCATATCAAGCTTGATGTTCATAACCTTATGTGTTTTTTCAGATTTCCAGTAAACCACAGTTGATGTCTATGCTCTAAAATAAACATTTTTTTAAAAAAAAATCCACTTTCAGTTTTTATAAATGGGAGGAGCTTCCTGCTTATAAACACAACCCCCCCCACGTTTCACGAGGGTAACCAAGTATTTACTGAGCCCCCTCCTAAGACATGTCAGATGAGGACCTGCCCACAGAACCTTAGAGACAAGTGGAAAGAGAAAAGCAAGTAACAGTGGCCGCAAACAAGGCACATCCCAGGCAGCTGAGGCTGAAGAAAGAGGAGCTATCAGGGAAGGCATCACACAGCAGCCACACCAGATCCAGAATCCAGAGATGAAGGTGGATGAGGAGAGGGCACGGCGAAGTTCCCAAGGAGGGGATGCACTTGAACAAAAGCAGGTGGGGAGAAGGAAGGTTGGGAAGAGCGCAGGAGAGAAAATCAGACCCATCAGAGCAGAGGGCGCAGGTCGGGGAAGACAGGGGACGGGGTCAAATACGGATGACAGAGCCTGACTATGGGCCTCCTTAAGCATCTGGCCTGGGGGACATAGGGCCATGTTACACTCAACTTTCAAGGATTTCCCAGTTGCGAAGATTCAATCCCTTGCCAAGCGCTCACCCTTATCAGAAAAAAAAAAATTCCTAGGATAGTGTTTCTAGTCAGTTCATACCTGTAAACATTCACTGGACCCAATATCCCCTTTAGTTATGTATACCTTGGAAGCATTCCTAACACACAGGAATAAAAGAATTCTGTCTATGCAAGTTAGCAACTAGATAAAAATAGAAACATATTTTTATGTATTTTATATAAAGCTTATATCAGCTTTATAACTTGTTTTTTTCCCTTCTTGTTCTGATTCTCTTTCAATCTAGGGATCCCTGATCTTACTAAACCACTTTCTAGAACTGCTTACCAAATGCTACAAAAATGTAACAAAGTCCTAACCGGGGTAACTAAGACCTTCCAACTCCCATTCAACTGAGCAGGGAGAAGAACCCCTCCCTCTAAAGATCCACTGCCCGTAAAGAGAGCAGGACACAGGGATGGACACCCACATATACACGCTGCAGGGGACATGTACATACATCGCCTCACCATGACCTTCACCAGGTGCAGAGCAGGAACCCCAGCAACCAAGGGAAGCAAGACCCATGCACGCACACAAGACTAAAAGGCAACCGACATCACCGCGCTGACCTTGCAGTAGATTTGGAAGGAGAGGCAAAAATTCCTGATACAGGAGATCATGGCTACCTCCCCCGATGGAGCGGAACAAGGCTCGAAGCAGCAGGAAATAGTTATAGGGTTCTTTGGCAGTCTGGGCGAGCTCCATTGAGCTGTTCACAATCTTGTGCAGGTGAGGCTGCAGGATGGAGAAAAGGCAGGTTAACAGGCTCTAAATGAGGAGGGTTCACTGCAAAAAGATAGGAATGGAAGGTAATTTTGATGAATTTATTCCAAAAGGAAAAACAAAACAAAAATTTTCCAACTTTTACTTGACTCAAATTAATTTATCTTAAAACATATGTACGCTTCCACCAGTTTGGCTGTGAAAGAAGCATTTACTAGGTTCCTATCTTACTATGTAGGTACATGATGCCGAGCAGACACTTTGCAACAGGAACTGGAGGGCCTGTGAGCTCTGCTGTTCTTGTGAACAGTCCTTCACGAGACCAAATAATCAAACAAGATGAGGGACTTCCCTGGTGGCACAGTGGTTAAGAATCCGCCTGCCAATGCAGGGGACATGGGTTCAATCCCTGGTCCAGGAAGATCCCACATGTGACGGAGCAACTAAGCCCGTGAGCCACAACTACTGAGCCTGCGCTCTAGAGCCCACAAGCCACAACTACTGAGCCCATGTGCCACAACTGCTGAAGCCCGTGCACCTAGAACCCGTGCTCTGCAACAAGAGAAGCCACCGCAATAAGAAGCCCGCGCACCACAGCGAAGACTAGCCCCCGCTCACCACAACTAGAGAAAGCCCGCACGTGGCAATGAAGACCCAATGCAGCCAAAAATAAATAAATAAATAAATTTATAAAATAAAATAAACTTAAAAAAAAAAATCAAACAAGATGAAAGAAGCCTGATCCTTAACTATCAGAATGCAAAATGCAACCTAAAGGAACTGAAACTTCACTACCAAATACCATACATGCAAAGTTTGGAAGAACCTCAAAAGACATTTGAGATGGTAATGTTTTAGAAGACTTAATTGAAAAATGTGTTCATGAGCGTTTTATTAGCTTATAGTAAGTTTAATCAACATTTTAAGACAGATTAGTTTTTTATCTTGTACTTCAAATCCTAGTTTTGACATGTGACAGGTTAAGTTTGATGAGAATTTTTTTGCAGGTGTATTTAAAGTGAACTGTGAACTGTAAACTACCTGTATAGTCAGTGATACAATTACAAGTCTGTTACTGTATATGGCAAGATATATTTCTTTTATGGATAAATCATACATATTAGTCTCATGACAAAACGTTCTATGAAATTATTCTTTGAACATCTTTCTTGAACAATATTCCAAAACCCCATCATTAGACTTGTCTAATCTATTAGGTTTTATTCTCTTTTTTGTTGGTTGTTGTTCTTCATAGTTGTCCCAGATATTGGCAAAAGGGGAATAATTTGAAGATACCAAATTATGCGGACAAAGACTCCTATTAACTATTTTATATCTTTCTAAAAATTTGAATATTTTCTTTTTATACTAACACAAAAGTAGCATCAAGGTTGTTGACAACTGATTACTATATAACTGAAAAAGTGGAGAAAACTGTCACATAAAAGCACAAATTACTGGTGCTTTATATCACCACCTATATAGTTACTTCAGAAAAAAATGGATCTTTTCCCCTATGGGAAAACATCTCTCTTCAGACAGAACTGATGATAATATTCAACCTTCTACAGAAATTAAGTGGAAGAGAATTTTGATAAGGTTTTTGTTCCATCTGCTGCCTTTAGTGGATGATGTAACCATGCACTGGTTTCTGCCATTTGCTAGAAATCAAATAACTGATGAGATAAAATTATACGTATAGGATTAGTCATCTATAAAAGTGTTACGAGACACATCCCTCCCAGATGGTCTTAATAAAGGAACACAAATTGGCTAGATTCAGAGGGGAAAAATGAACAAATAGTTCTGAAATGGGATGTTTATGTGCTGCCACAGAAAATATGAACACAGAGAAGATGTGCTGTGGAAGATGGGTATGTGACGAGAACTGTTACACAGCCAACCATTTCCCATTGGATCTGAGAGGTAAGATGTTTTTTCCTCCTATATTCTTTTGCGTCACTCAATTAAAAAAAAAAAAAAAAAAAAAAAAGCACGGTGTGCTCCTACACTACTTGTGTGGTCCACACAAGAAATGAGTTTAAAAAAAGAAAATCAGAGTGCCAAGACTAATGACAAACCCTGCCTACCACGAGGGCTCTGAAGTGTTCATTTTGGATCAGGAGACAAACAGATTAAGCTCTGCTTTAGAAACACATGAAACGTTTTCTACACTTGGCCCTGATTCGTTGTAAACATTTATTAATTCAATATTACAATATTTGTAAATATAAAGAGCCACTCCAGTTTCTGTACAAAATGAAGAAAATTAAAAAGCAACAACAAAAAAACCCAAACACAATGCACAGCTTGGATCTGAGTTTACCTTCAGCATTTGTTCGTTTTCAGCTGCGAAGAGGGAGACAGAGCCAAAGACCAACTTGAACAGCTTGAGGTACAGGTTGGAGAGCTCCACATTGGAGCCCATTTCTGGCAGGCGGTCCAGGAGATATTCCACCAGAATTGTAGCAAACAGAGCAGAGGTAGTAGGATTTGCCAAGAAGGAATTGGCAACAATCTATCAAAACAAGAAACACATGTGACAAAAATCATTACTTCCAAAAAAAAATCCCACAAGGACTCCGAGGCAAAAAATTATACAAATCAATTTTCACTTCAAAGTAAAGGAGCTGTTACAGTGGAGGATTACCGGACTCAATGTCAATATTATGACATAGTATGAGTGTGTTTCATGTTTTGGTAACTGCAATCATTGTTGCTTTTGCTGTGGTCATCCATGTACGATGCTTGGTGTCAGTCTATTTATCTCTTGTAAAAATAAATACAGTGTCTGTGGGTGAGTTGTGAAAAAAAAAAAAAAAAAAAAGAAAACTACCATATGGCAATTGTATCAGTTACCTATTACTTTGTAACAAATTACCCCAAAGTGCAATGGCTTAAAACAACACACATTATTTCACAGTTTAAAAAAAAAAAAATCATTACTTCCCCAAAGCGGATTCAAGAAAAAATAATGAACTTGCCAAAATTACCAAATCAAATCTGTATCAGACACTTCAAGCAATGAATTATCCACCAAAAGAAAAAGAACAAAACCGATCTGAGCGCTGAGTGGAGCAGCTCACTTAAGTACTTAATCTGTCATTTCATCGTCACCATCAAGCACCAAGAGCCTACATCTAACACGTATTTAATTTCTACTATGAAAGGAACTGGTCCAAAGCATCTTAAACTTTTGAAAATTTTTTTTTTACTACAGCCTAATAGTTCTCTAAATTTTGCTCTACAAGCACTATCCTTAGGCATATCACTTAGAAAATAAAAGGAATACCAAGTATTCGACACATGTTGAAAGAACATAAGAAAAGAGTGTCATACCTGAAGAGCGTAATTTTTTGAGATTCTTTCCACCATATAAGGGACTGTAGTCTGAAAGATTTCTTTAAACGTTAATGGGTTCATCATCGTGAAGACGCCGGCAAAGTGCTCCAATACCTCCTTCTCTTCCTTCATTCTAACAGTTTGGCAGTTTGCTACTCGAATGTATGTCTGTCCATTTCCTGCTATCTGGACCTAGCACAGGAAAAAAAAAACACACGGGAATTAAAACTGAATATCTCTGAATATATTCCAATACACAATCAGATCAACTGCATACTTAAAACAGAGTATTTGAGATAACAAATCTCTGCCACCTCCCCCCTCCCAAATCTTTTTAATTCTCTATTCTCACCTTAAATTTGCAAAAAAAAAACCTCAAAAAACAAAAACCTTCGTTAGGTGTTCAAAACAGTAAGAAATTTAGTAAAATTAAGTATCGTTTCTATTGCATTCCCTTTACACCATCTGCCCCTCAAAATACACTGACACCTACAGGAATTCTCACCATAAATGCAACCCTATGCTACAGAACAAAAGCAAACCTGGGTATATGAATACTCTAGACCATCCAAATAGTAACAGATTTCTGAGACCCCTTCCATCACTAGCACCTCTAATTCTAAGAGGCGTTTTCCACACTCAGGAGCCTGGTTTGAGGGCACTCACTGCCTTACCTGATAAATATCTAAAGCCTGCATTGCATATTTCACAAGTTTTATGTAAATCTGCGTCTCTTTGGGCTGCAACTGCTTGTTGGGAATGAACTGAGTTTCTGGAAAAGAGATAGCACAATAAGTTAATGTGAATAAAACCCACTCTATGAAAAACATCATTTGTCGAAATGATTCAAGAGCACAATTACCACCAAGCGCTTTGCACGACGTTATGCCCCACGTGATTGTCTTGACGCCACAGACCAAGGTTTTTACCAAACTCCGGCAATCCGTGACTTGGAATGTCTGCTTGTCTTCCTTGTCCTTTTCTCCTTGCTTCTCAAAGGGAGGCACGGGGGCTGGCGTCACAGGGGTGGCAGGGGTGGGGGGCGGGGGCGGGGGCGGGGCTGGGGCGGGAACGGGGGCTGGAGAAGGGGCAGGGCCGGGAGCTGCGGGGGCCGCAGGCACGCCCGGCAGAGCTGCTTCCACGGCTCCGAGTTCCGACTGAGGCTTGCACTTCTTAAAAATGGCAGAGAGCTGGTACCTCGCAATGGTGTGGAATTTGAGAACAAAAACCTGTCAGGAAGAGAAAGTGGAGGGGAGACAAAAATCATTCCTCTTCAATAGGCCAACAACCCTTCCAGAAGACAGAAAAAAACTCTCTCTGAAACCACCTGCTGAAGTTGGTGCTTTTCCCCCACAGGTACTACAGCAAGCGTCACCATCTCCACTTCACCCGTGGAGAAGCAGCTCAGGAGAGCTGGGTGACTGGCCTGATGAGCAGGGCCTGGATGCGACCGGGGACTGCTCCGGGATCCACACTATCTCCCCCTGACCCAGGCACCCTGGGTATCTCTCCAGAGAAGTTCACAGATAAGGTAGCACTTGTCGAGGCGGTGTCCCAGAAAACAACTCTCCTGATTACTCGCCAGGAACTATGCTAAGAGCTCACGCGCTGCCTTACTCATCTCAAACAACCTTAGGAAGCAGACACTGTGACTGTCCCTGGTTAGAAGACAGGCAGACCAGCAGAGGGTCAAGCATCTCGCCCAAGGATCCTTGGCTAGTTGATGGGGTAGTGGGGATTTGAACCCAGGTGGTCTAAACACCCAGGACCAAGCTGGCAACTGGGCGGCCCGTGAACTGCCAGCAAAGCGCTCATGTGAGCGGAGCGCCGTGCGGTGAAGACGCGGAGGGAACAGGTACCTCCAGCATCCGCATCAGCACGTCCCGCCCATTGCCGCTCTCCTGCTCGCTCTTGGAGCGGATGCAGTCCACCAGGTTGAGCAGGAGCTTGCAGGACATGGTCTGGATGCTGCTGGGCAGGGACTCGTCATCAATATTCTTGGCGAAGAGCTGGACGGCGAGGGAGAGGTCACTGAGGGGCAGGTGCTGACGGACGTGGTGCACAAGGTCGGCCAGCGTGCTGTAGGCGAGGGGCCTGCGGGCAGAGACCTCTGCTAGTTCGCATCTCAGAGGCCCCACCCGCCTCGGCTGCGGGCCACCATCTCCACCACTACCTGTGCCCCAGGGACACCCCCAGTGGGATGGCTCATCTGGGGCACGCTTTATAGGGTCCCAGTTTCCCCCTTGTTACTTCCTCCCAGCTACATGATTAGAAGGCTCAAGCCTTGTCTTTTTGCTTAAATCTTTACTTTCTAAATTAAAAAGGTTAACTTTGTGCACATCATGTTTATACCAGCACATCTAGTTAACCTGAGCAGAAGTAACTACCAGCTTGATCGTGCACTGAATGGGTTCTGTTGCTCAAAGCTAAACAGCCTGTGTCAAATAACACCTTATATACCATATATTTTATCAAGCCGCAACAGCAGTGTTCAGGCCACCCAGCACTTTCACTCACTGAACGTCTGGACACCTGCCATGTGCCAGACACTGGGCCCAGCACCAGGGATACCAGTGACCCCAGTAAATAGAGCTCCTGTCCTTAGGAAGCTTATTTCCGGGGAGGGGGGCGGGGGGGGAACACACGAGTAAAGAAATCAACTGTGCAAGTCGCTAAGTGTTGCAGAAGATGTGAAAAGGCACCAGGAGAAAAACTGGTGGGGGCCAGAGAAAGCCCCTCCGAGGTGACATCGGCTCTGTGACCTCAGCCAGGGACATTTCCATCTGGAAGAAACAGGCAGGTCAAGGCCCTGAGTGGGAACTGCCTGGAGGAGTCAAGGGGCCGCAGAGGCCCGCGTGGCCGCAGCAGGTCAGGCAGAGAGAGCAGAGTCAAGCCCCGCGGGGGCCGCATGCCATGGTCGAGAGTCTGGGTTTTGTCTAAGGGCGACCGACAGAAACCACTGGAGGGTTTCAATCTAACATCCATTCAGGCGGGTTCAACCCCAAGTTATAAAAAATGTCTTACTCGATATTTTACAACAGTGTTTTCTATAGAAAACACAGTGAACGGTCTACACCATATTCAGAATATTCTGCATATTTTTCATATGATCAATCACACCTCCTTTGTTAGAACCAAAAAATGACTAATGTTGATCCATTTTACATGGTAAAAGATGATTAAATGTTAATTCTCTCCTTTAGAAATAATAAGCATGATCACAGCTACATTTATTTTATAAAATGCATAAGAAATAAAGACTAGGAGGAAACAGTTCAAAATATTAGCCACGTTAGTTGATCTCCTTATGGAGAACCAAAAAGTTTTCTCTCCTTTCTTCTTAGTAGGTTATCAAATCTCTTTTTTTAATAAAAAGGTGCATTTTTACTACTTAGAAAGCAAAAAAACTAACACTAGTCAGATAGTTCTACCTACAATTTAAATCAAGACAACTACTCTGATTAAGCCAAGGCACAAGAAGCAACCTAAGGCGTTTCCGAAACTTCCCGCAATTCTAAATCCAGCGGGAGAGGAAAGGCCCAACAGTCCACGCTCGTTGAAATGCTAACGAAGTGTCAGGATCCACGGTCCCTGGCACTGAACAGACCAGATATCACGGGTTCAACATCATACCTGAGAGTCTCTCGAGCAGTATATCCTGAGCCAATTAGTATGGATTCATCAAACAGCTTGTCCATGCAAGGAATGAACTCTGGAACACAAACATTCATTGCATACATCACCAACCAAACCAGGTGTGCGGTAAGTCACTTAACAGTACTTTCACAGGAGCCAGGCTGTACCAACGAGCAATCCAGATGTGGGGCAGCGTGGGGAGCAGGAAGGCACACGAGCTACTTTAGTCTAAGACGCTGGCTGTGCTGGGCCACACCAGCCACGTGTCACAGAGACGCGGTCGGGATCACATTCAGTGTCAGAGAATAAACTAAGAAACCGTGAGCCTCGTATCCCTGGCGGGGAACTCGCCCCCAATGCTTCGTGGGAGGTGCTGTCCATTGTCCTTAAAAGCTGGCACGATCCACCCAAGGGGGCAGTATTCCCTAAAGGCCCCTTTATCCACTGCCCTGAAGTCGTCCTTCTTCAAGACTGTAAGGTAGTCATTATGGAGAAATAAGGATACTTCTCTATAGGAATTACAAAGGTCTAGGACATCCTAGTGTTCTCACAGGCATGGGTCCCAAGTTAGGGGTCCTGACTCTTGGGATAAGACTGACTAGAGACTCTGTCCCTCTAATCCCCCAGGGAGAGCCACCACCAAACCTCCCCCTGCTCCTCTGCAGGCTGAGGCCCTCACGGGGTGGAACAGCTGGTCCCCACTCAGGGACAACCGATGTTTCTGAGGATGCGCACACAGGGTGGCAAATAGTAGAGCAGACAGTACATTCTTTGCCAGCAAACAGCTACTGAGGATCAAAGATACAAAAGACACATGCACACTGGAGAGACGCCTCCTACAGCCAGGCAGCACAGGAAGAAAAACGAGAGAAGCCACGAGTAGTCCCTGAGGTCGGAGGAGGGGACGTGCCCCGTTGCCCACGGCGAGGTGGCCAGGAGGAAGGAGGCACAGAGGAAAGATGCAGCGGGCTGAGACCCCACATGCCGGAGGGCCGGCTGCGGGGATGAGTGATGCATGCAGAGAAGAAATTAAGTTGCACGGCACTGGCTTCCAGATCACCTCCAAGACCCAGAATCAGTTTCTAGGGAAACAGGTAAATCTGTTAAACAGTCAGGTTTTTCCAAACTACTGCTCCTCAGGATTAGCACAAATGGGTGACCATCTGATATCATTTTGGATGCCAACAAAGGAATGTTTTCACTAACATTTGGTAGTGGATGTGTAAATTTTAAATATATGCATACATGTTTTGTATTTTATAATATGGCTAACATTTAACATGATTTTTTTTTTTTAACTTTTTTTTGGGGGGGGGTTATTTATTTATTTATTTATGGTTGTGTTGGGTCTTTCGTTTCTATGCGAGGGCTTTCTCTAGTTGCGGCAAGTGGGGGCCTCTCTTCATCGCGGTGCGCGGGCCTCTCATTATCGCGGCCTCTCTTGTTGCGGAGCACAGGCTCCAGACGCGCAGGCTCAGTAATTGTGGCTCACGGGCCTCGTTGCTCCGCGGCATGTGGGATCTTCCCAGACCAGGGCTCGAACCCGTGTCCCCTGCATTGGCAGGCAGATTCTCAACCACTGCGCCACCAGGGAAGCCCCTAACATGATTCTTTATAGGTTTCTTTCAATGAAAACTTCTTGAGATGTCATGATGTTACCTGTTTAAGTCTGGGAACCACTAGGGGCTTCAAAACAAAGTATCTTGTTTAAAAAAAAAAAAAAAGCAACAGCAGCCTCTAAAAACTGAACTCGACCAGCCTAACACGATCTAACCTTGGAGAGTAGCATCTTGGAAATCTGTCAATCTTTGTAGCGTTAACAAGACTGAAACCAAGTTTTATGGTCTCAAAAGAGGGCCTAGTTGTGTGTGACGGATCAGAGGTTATCTGATAACCATGAGAAGGCTTTTTAATCTGTCAGCACTTCAACAAGGAGAAACCTCCTGCTCCACGGCTCCCCAACGCACCTCCAAAGTCCTTATTATTCCAATGGCAGGAATACCGAAAGTTAATCCGACAATGGTGCTCCAGACACAACTCAGTCACTTCAGTAAATAGATTTTAAAACATCCCATTTAAAACTCTTCCATCATTTTCACAACATGGAGAAAGAAAACACTGTTTTCTTCTCACCTTTTAAAGACTGCTGGCTGTGAGTCAGAAAGCAAATGGCTATGTGCAATGTCAAAAGACAGGCAGTCAGAAGGCAGAGAAGTACTAAGAGATACCCAGACTGTAAACTGTGCTAAGGAAATTATCACATTAATTATGAAATTGTTGAGAAGACAAAGGGAGAACCCTGGTGGCAGGCAAAAAAGATGGGCAGACAGAGACAGAGAGAGAGACAGAGAGAGAGAGAGAGAGAGAGAGACAGGGAGAGAGAGAGAGGGAGGGAGGGAGAGAGAGGGAGGGAGGGAGAGAGAGGGAGGGAGGGAGGGGGAGGGAGGGAGGGAGGGAGGGAGGGGCAGGCAGGGAGAGAGGATGGTAGAGAGGCAGATAAAGGCGAAAAAATACACCCAAAATAGCAATTAAGAAAGGACACATGGAGCCAAAAATACGGAGCGGGCTGAAGGCTCAGCACACGATGGCCGCCAGCAGCAGGCCCACATTCACAGACAGGCGAGCGGCCAGAGGCAAGACAGACGTACGGTTTCGCAGCTCGGTAGTGAGGATGTGCTTCGCGGCGATCAGAAGCTCCTTTCTGAGGTGCGCAGTTTCTGCTGGACAATTTGAAAGTAGCTGTAACATTCCTTTCACCATTTGCTGAGAGTACTTAGTCACCAACTCCTGTAAAAGAAAAAGGAAAACAACACAGTTATACTGATAGGCGGTTGTTAAGAAAAACCCAAGTTTTATAAACTTTAAAAAAATTCAGTAAGAGTAAGCTTGGCTCAAAGGACCCTCAGAAAGTAACAGGCCTAACACACAAGTACTATCCAAGAAGTCTTAGCAGTTTGTGTGCACAGCGCCGCCCTGGAAGGAGGGGAAGCCACATGGAGCAGTTTCTTTTACGTCATGGGATCATGGAGGCCTTCTTGTATTTTCTGTATTTTCCCAACTTTCAACAGTGAATATGTATTGCTTCCCTGTTACAGGGAAGGAGGAAGAAATAAATATTGAAGTTAAAAAACAAAACTATTTACTGAGTCGTCCCACTGATGTAAGTTGTGAATGACACCAAAGACACCTTTAATCAGCTCAGAATGAGCTCCAGTCACAAATGCCTTTTGAGGTGTTTCAGGAAGTTATTCACAATAACTCAAGCTGACTAAAATATCAAGGGGTATCTAATTCAGATTTTTTTTTTTTTTTTTTACAGATGTTCCATTTTCTTAGTGTAAGTTATCATTATTGAGATAAATACATTAAAAAGGGAGTGGGGAGAAGGCTACAAATGTTTTCAAAGGTAGTTTAGAATAAAAACAATTTGACATACACATTTTCATTTTTACTTTCCTGAAATAAAATCTTTAAAAACAATGATCAATTATAATACCATTCCATTGCTCTAGAATAGACCAGGACTAAATTTATTCCATACTTTAGAATAACCACCTCTATACAAGAGTTTTATTCAAAAAAACTGTAAGACTAATGAGAGAGAAGGCATCAATTTTTTCCTTCAAGTTCTTATGATTTAAGTAAGAAGAGACCACAGCTCCAAGTGGGAAGAACAAAAACAAAAATAAAACTACTCTACAGGTGCCGCAAAAAAGCCTCCAAAACCTCTTTCTCAGTTTTACTTGATAATGCCATTTTTTGAAGTTCCAACCTCTCCCACATAATTCGCTATAACACACAACTTCCAATAACAGCAAAAGTCAATATACCTCATACATCTGCACAAAAATCTGTGTGCAAATATTTATATGGCTTTATTAAGCCAAAAATGAAACAGGCAAGTCTATAAAGACAGGAAATACATTAGTGGTTGCCAGGGGCTGGTGGGTCAGAGAAGAACGGAAGTCACTGCTCATCGGTACAGATTTCTTTTTCGGGTGAAAAAATTGTTCTAAAATTGAACAGTGATTATGGTTGTACAAATCTGTGAATAAACTAAAAACCATTGAACTGTACACTTTAAAAGGGTGAATTTTATGGTAAATGAATTATATCTTGATAAAATGCTTTAAAAAAATTGGAAATGATCCAAATGTTCATCAACTGATGAATGGATAAACACCATGATTACACCCATACGACAGAATACAACACTATGGCCTGAACCGTGTACCCCCCCAAATTTCATATGTTGAAGCCCTAACCCCCACTGTGACTGTATCTGGAAATAAGAGTCTTTAGGAGGTAATTCAGGTTGAATGAGATCATACAGGTGGGGCCCTCGTCCAGTAGGACTGTAGCCTTATAAAAGACGAGAAGGAGATCTCTCTCTCCCCCTCACCACCATGGGAGGACACAGCAAGAAGGTGGCCACCTTCAACCCAGGAAGAAAGGCCTCCCCGGAAACCAAACCCTGCTGGAACCTTGATCTTGGATTTTCCAGGCTCCAGAACTATGAGAAAATAAATTTTGGCTGTTTACACCTAGTCTACGGTATTTTGTTACGGCAGCCTGAGCAGACTAAGACAACTAACCACGAATAAAAAGTAACAAGTCACCAATTAAATAACAAGGATGAATCTCAGCATTACTGCTAAGTGAAAGAAGCCAGACTCAAAAGGTTACAAATACTGTCCACCAAGTGATTCATCTCTATGACATTCTGGAAAAGGCAAAACTATGGAGACAGAAAACAAACCAGTGCTTGCCAGGGACTGGAGGTGGGAGGAGGAAATTGACTACAAACGTATAAAAGGAATTTTCTGGATGATGGAAATGTTCTGTATTTTGACGTACTGGTGGTTAGGTATGCATTTGTACCGTACACGTTTGTCAATCAGCAAACTGTACACCTACAAAAGGTGAATTTTACTGCATGTAAATTATATCTTAGTAAACCTGACTTAAAACAAAAGTCAATGAACTTACCTGGTAAATTCTGATGATATATGCTAAAAATGACAATGTTTTGATCTGAGCAGCAATGAAATCAGCATACAACTCCTTGTTGTAAAGCTTATGTTGCCTAATGAGAAGTGAACAAAATTAACAATATTAGCTCTCAACTCTTTCGGTGATGTTACTATTAATTAAAAGCCTATAGTAATTACTAAGCCCAAATGGTTGATTTCTACACAGCAGCAACAGTAAACGCGCCTACACTTTTATGCAGTTCCGACTAACTTAAAGGCCTTAAAGGCATAAAGCAGGCAGATCTCCAGGCCGTTGGGCAGCAGCCACAATCTGAATCCCCACAGCCAAGGCGAGACTGACCTGCTTCCCCAGAAGACAGCATGAGGGCACCTATTTGACCAGTGGAAGACCCATGCTGTGGCCACAGAGGCCGTTAGGGCTGATCGACCCTCAGCTCTTGCTCTCAAGTGACTTAGAGCTAGATAGGCTGCAAGTCAAGAGAGCAAGTGACAAAGATCTTAGGAGGAATGCTGTGAGGTTGGAGAAAAAGCTTCACTGGGAGGCTTCCAAGGATGAACAAGTCAGTGATTAAGGGTGATGGGTGAGGAAGAACGAAGGGGGTAAGGGGGTAAAGAGCTTTCTAGCCCTCGTGCTGAGAGGAACAGCAAGAACAAAGGCTTGAAGGTGAGAGAGCCTGGAATATCCCAAAGCTGTAATTGAGGACAGTAATGCCTAATGATAGTTCTAAATTTACAAGACACCAAAGACTAAGACATGTCACCCATCATCGAAATACAACTTCAGAAAGCCAAAAATACATATAAGTTTAACCAAAATTTTATCACTCAAAATTTTCTTGTCTTACAAATGACGACAGCAAGTACATTTTTACTTGGATTAAAGAACTATGGTAGTCAGCTGCATCACTGACCAAAGAAATCTCACCTGGCTTGTGCAGATACCTGAATTGCAATGGTATTCATGATCAAGGGCACAAATTCAGCAACAACATTGTGGATATTCAGTTTGTAGAGCTAAAAGCAAACATATCAGATTGTCATGCTTTTACACTCTGCTTATAGCAAAATAATCTGGCATACCAAAGAAAGTGTGATGAGATTCATTAGTTAGCACATGTGTATCATACACATCTATTTGCCACAGAAAATTAGGTGTAAACTTTCTTGTAAAATAGGAAGCCCACAACCCAAGAAGCTACTAAGCAATATGCATACCTGATACATTAAAACAACAATGATGGGCAATTCTGCCAACACTTTCAAAGAAAGAGATCCTCTTGGAATGATGGAATGCTGCAAGAGAGGAACAGGAGGACTGAGGTTATCACCGTGGCACTTAAAATAGCCCTAATCAGTGTGCCACTATTGCACATCACCCCACTGAAATAAAGGGAAGGGAAAATACTGACACATCTTCGTAATTATCTGTGGTGAAAGAAACAAACTATTTTGAAAACAAAGTACATAGAACTGTTATTTAATATAAAGGTTTTCATATTTTACAATGTCATCACCTGTAGTAAAAACCTCAGGAAAATTTGTCAAAACTTAGAGATTCAAATCACCGGAGAAATTTAAAAAAATTTTTTAACCTATTATCTTGCTTACTTGAAAGAAAAACAGCAAGAAGTACAAGTTTACCTAGTTTTATTCATACATATTTATAAACAGGAAAAATGCTTGCAATAAATGTAAGAAAAAATAGTCTTAATATATAAAAACTCAAACAGGTAAGGAAAATGTCAGACTCAAAATACAAATGGGTGACAAATGGATAGGAACAGACAAGCAAAAAAAGAAACACAAGACTGATAAACAGAAAACAAGTTTCTAATTCAGGAAGAAGAAAGGAATGAAAGCTTCATTCAAAATGTAGCTTCCTGTTTATCCTAACTCAAAGTGAAACATTCTGCAAAACCATTTCAGTAAAACAAATACAGATGATAGCCTTGATTCAATCATAAAAATACAGTCATAGTAAATGCTCAATACATGTTCCCTACGTGGCAAATACTACAAATCTAATGCATTAGCTGCAGACAGTACCAGCGTTCCCTTCACAAAACTCCACGAGACTGATTTTTCAGATGAGAGGGAAAATAAGGTCAGAACAACGGTTCATGAACTTTCCTACAGTCAAAAAGTGCAAGTGGTAGAGCTGCAGCATCATCCCAGAACTTCTGTCCCCAGAGCCCACACCGTCAGGCACTGAACTACAAATTTATATGCAGTTTAAAGGGACTTCTCTAATGTTGAAGCTAAGGAAAGAACGGAGGCCCCCTTGCCGGGTCAGCTGCTCTTTCTGGTTCTGGATTTCACCACGATGCTATCTTTGTATCTCTGGTGAGCAACAGCTCACACGCATACCTGCAGAGCACATGCATACCTGCAGAGCACAATCAGCGACGCTCTCGCGCACGCACGTTTGTTTGCTGATTCTAAATCCCTCCATGTGTTTAAGAAAAAAACAAAAAACTTAAGTGGTCTAAGAAGTCAATACCTCATTTCTCCTCTACTGAGGGCAGGAGATGCGGATAAAAGCAAAGCAAAAAGCAAAACAACTGAAACGCTTACTGTTCTCGTCTCACTGTCCTCACGCTCAGGATTGACTTTCACAGCAATCGTTGTGATCATTCCGACCATTTCTGGGGGAGGGACTGTGTTCTCGGGGATCACCTGAGGGTTCTCAAAGTAGCGGTTCTACAGAAAAAAAAACCAGAAGTCATTTACACCTGACGTGTGGTGAAGAAATCGAATATCCTACCCTTTTGTACTGTACCAACCCCACAGTACTTGGTGTTCTCTTTTTCCAGGACTATGGAGATAACATGACAGACACACCCGCCACCTCCAACAACAGAAAACAAACTTGCCTGCAGTATTTTCTACTATTTTTTCCCGGCTGATAAAAGATGAAATATATGTCATGTTATACTACCACCTCAGTGAGGTGGGGAAGATGTAACCCATCTCTCCAGTGATAAGAAACTAGGAGCTGATCCCTACTGAATTAACTTTCCAAATAGTCTCCTAAATAGAGGTCAAGTATGGAACAGAAACAAAGTACAGAAAACATTTTAAAAGGCCAGGACCTCACTGGCATCCCTAGTTCTCAATGAAATTTGGGCTTCATGTTAAAAAAGACAGCTTCGTATGAAAAGTAGCTCTTCTTTGATCAAAATGGTAGTTGACACAATGATAACTTGATAACTCAGAACGCAACTTAAGTTTTATACACTATTAGCAGGTTAAAATCCTTAAAAAACCAAAAAGTCAATTTTACCATGTGTCAATTTAAAAAATTTAAGCTTAAAAAAAATTTGAAAATAGAAACTCTGAAACATAAACACATTTACGCACAATGATTTTTACCAAAGCATTATTTGTGACAGTAATGAATTGAAAATGGGGGAAACCAGCAAAAGGGAGATGGTCAAGGTACATGCATATGACAGAAAATTATCGGTCACTAAAAATTATGACTGCCACAGAAGAGTCTGGAAGGACGTTCCCTCCTGTAACAGTGATTCCTTCCAGCAAATGAGAGCAGGGTAGGGATGAGCCTTTCCTCTTCCACTCCACACACTTTTATATGGGTGGCACTGCTTGGAAACAGTTCTTTCAATACAGGAAAAAATTTTCAAGATATAGAAAAATGCTGAAAGTATGCACCACTCCCCAAAAAAGCTTCAAGAATGTGAGGGCAACCATCTCTACAAAGCACAAAGTTAAACTCAAAACAAAATATCAATGTCAATGGTTGCTTACAAGTGAAAGAATACTTATGGATGATTTTCCTTTTTTGCAAAATTTCTACAATAAGAATATATTGCTTTCACGTCAAAAATACAGTATTTAATCTAAACAATGAAACCAAAAGAACTCTTTTTTTCTAAGGGCTAATTTATCAACCTAGATTTTAACCATCACTAAACATTCCCCATTGTAAAATTAGCATCCCTCCGATTATTCCTTCAACCCTTTGGAATGAGGAAGTAATAAATAAATATAAACAGTAAATTCAAATAATATTAAAAACAGCATACCACTACTTTTGGAAGCTCCTTGTAAATCTGTTTCACAAAATCTAAAAAATGATGAATCTAAAAAAAAATACAGTATTAGGAAGATATTTATAAACAGAAAATGCTTACAATAAATAAGAAAAACATCAATAGTTTCCATATGTAAGAATTCACAAAACAGGCAAGAAAAATGTCAGACTCAAGATAAAAATAGGCAATGAATGTGAACACACACACACAAAAAGACTGATAAACAGAAAACAAGCTTTCTAATTCAGGAAGAGCAACGGAATGAAAATGATAATAAATGCCACTTTTAGCCTTTCAAAAAGTAATAGCACACCATGCTGGAGGGAGTGCAAATAAGGAGACTCCCTCCACCCCATACTATACTATACTACTAAGGGAAGCTTAAACTGCTGAAGCCTTTCTGGAAACCAATGTAACAATATGTATCAGAAGCATTAAAACATTAACACCTTTGATCTGGTAACTCTACTTCCATAAACCCAGTCTACAAAATCATTTGAATTGTGAACAGATATTTGGTTTTAGTCATAAAATAAAAATTTTGAAATACCCTAACTATCCAAGAATATGAAAGAATATTATATATCCATTAAAAATTAACTTTACAAAACATTTTCTATCATTGGGAAAACGCTTACATATAATGTGAAGGGACACGATCAGGATATGAAATGTCATCCACAGTAGTATTGTGATTATGTAGAAAACATACAATACGTAAGGTGGGAAAAAGGAAAAGAAATCACCAAGACATTAAATAGTTTTCAAGGTGGAAGGAATTCTACTTCGTCTTTCAATTTCCAAATAATCTACAACAGGCGTTTACCAAGGTTATCATCAGAAAAGATACTATCTTAATTATGGCTAACAGAGTGTTTAATGCTGACTCTGCAGATACCAATCACTATGCTAAGAACTTTAACTTTTATATTTAATTCTCTAAGCAATCTTTGAGGATATACTGTGATTGTCCCCATTTTACAGAAAAGGCTCCAAAAGGCTCAGAGCTTACCCACTGTCACACAGCTACTGAACTGCACACTGAGATTCAAACCCAGCTCTGACTTCAGAACCCACATCTGAACCCTTGTATAAAAGCGATTGGAGCCTTGGGGCATCTCAGACCTGTAAGTACCAGAACCACCCAAAGAGCCCTGCCAGTCTGGTTGGTTAACACATTTCAAATACTGAGCAAATTCAGCAAAATATTCATGTACACATTCAGAAAAAAGTCACTGTTTAACCCACAAAGAATTTCCCCCAACTTAGGCGATATTTTCTATGACTGAAAGCAGCATATGTTCTGTCAACTCTAAAAGAGGGTAAAAGATTCACACAGAAGCAATTTGTCAGCACAGTTTATAAATGCTATCAAGATAAACACTCACTTCTTGGGTGATGGGTGGCCTGAACTGTTTGTGTAGTTCAATAATTATTCTTAGACAAATAAGAACATTCTCTTCATTTTCCGTCTTAAAAAAATAAAAAGCATTTAAAAAGAGTTATACTTCTGAAAACTTATTTTCATCTAAAGACTATTTTCTAAGCGTTTTCTGCATATACACCCGCCATCAGCCAACTTAGGTTTGGTTTGTAGAAAATTCATGAACCCACAGAACACAGCTGACCCGGAGAGGACGCTGTCGCAGCCTTTGCTGGGCTGTCTGAAGCACAGCCCGCCAGTGGGTCCTGTGAGAGGAACACTCAGACAAATGAGTAACTGGCAATTAAGGCAAGTCACACTACGAAGCAAGGTCTTAACGGCCCAGCAGACACGTTTCACTGTTTGAAAATATTGCAGAAGAGCCATGCGTGAGCGGCCACCATGCACCGGGCCCTGTGCTAACACTTCACACGGTCTGCACGGGGGCGCCTTCCACATCTTACCAGGAGGAAGCGAAGGCTCGGGGCAGGAAGGAATGGGGCTGACATGACAGAGCTAATACATGGCAGAGCCAGGATCCGAACCCAACTCAGTCCCCCTACAGAGCTCATCTTTCCAAGGGGCCCAGAAACATGACAGAATTCTAAACACCCCAAGACTAAGGACAACAAGAAAACAATTTCAGAGGTTGGCTTAACAGGTACCAAATGGATTAACCCCAAGAATTTGAGCAACTCTTTGACTACTATGCATCTACTGTGCCCGACACACAAACATAGAGGCACGAAGCCAATGACCCCTGTCCTCGGAGTCTGTTGACCACCACCCACTTTCAGATTCCCACTGTGTCTAGTCAATCCCTCAGTGACTCAAAAAAAAGACTTTCATTTAATAATCTTTCTTAGTAATCTGGTTGGCAAAATGGGAGGAAATGGACATTAAGAAAATTTCTACTCATGTGAATCAGAACTTTAGTGAAAGGGAAAAAGTTGTATAATACAGGATTTTACAGTAAGAAAATCATTAAAAGTTTTGAATGTGGCTAAATAATAAAAATTCTCAAAAGTTACCTCCAGAAAGCGAAACATAACAGACAAAACATTTTTTGTATGAGGACGAAGATGTTCATTGGTTGGTATTCTATGAATTATTTCAAGAACGAGCTTCCGCAGTTGCTGTTGAAGAGAAACAAAAATGTAAATATGAAATCCTTCCAAGAGTTCCAAGGTAACCCTTTTGCATCCTACAAGTGTCACACAGCTGTACCCAGCACTGGTAACCACCATACAAGAAGATGGAGCCCATTTTAGAAACGGTTCTGTAAATTATTTAAATGTAATCCAAAGCATGTACTGCAAACCAGTATTTTCAGTATTTCTACAATTGTGTACCAAATCAAGTAGCCAATTTTCCTCTTTCACACCTTATCAGTATTGCCAGGAGGAGGACACTAATGTGTGCACGTGGGGTAAATTTAAGATGAAAAGAGCAAAACACCAACTGAACTTCATTTGCAGTCTCCCTTCGTAAGCTCTGTTTAGCTCCTCTGACGTGCTCTCCAATTACCTTGGGCCTAAGGACTAATTACATCATAAGCTGTGCTAAGCTTTCATGATTTTGTCTATGGAACTGACAACTAAAAAAGGTCAAATAGGTAGATCTTGAACTGGTACCACATAAAAATGCTTTGTTTAGCAATTAACTTTCACTAGTACTATGGTAATTTTTAAAGTTATTTTTAAGGGATATATGCTGAAATATTTATGGAGAAAAAGTTATGATGGGACTGTTTTAAAATAATCAAGGTGAAGAGGGGGGAGCAAAGAGTGGGTGGGGGTATAGATAAAACAAAACAGGCCAGAGTTACAAGAACTGAAAATAGTAAGGTCAGAGCTGGGCAACAGGTACGGGAAGGGTCATGAAACTGTTGCTCCCTCCTATATATACACATGAATTTGGCTGTAATACATAGCATATGCACACGTCACTGGTCAGCAAATGTGAGGAGTTTAAATTGTGAAAGAGATGGCTACGAGGAAATAAAACCAAGATATTTAGCTGAGGAGGCAATGGCCTTGGACAAAGTTATCCTTATATGACAAAACTTCTTTTGTTTTTAAGGGGAACCATAAGTTTTTTGAGTTGTTTTCATTCTTAAGTGCTTGCGCTCCTACAGCAGGACATTTTTTTCTCATTATATTTTTGAACAGGTCACCTGGGCTGGTTTCTCCTGAAGGAACTGAACTTCTCCATCTTGAAGAAATGTAAGAAATCGAGGGATGATGTGCTCCAGGAATGTAGAATATTGAGGAGATGAAGTGACATTCTAATTATGCAAAAATAAAAGAAAACCCCATAAAGGTTTGTGTACATATTCAAATTCACATATTATAATAACCTCAAAAGGAAAAAACTGTAGAGCTGATAATAATTTTTAATACTTTCAGATGCTTTAGTGATAACATAGTTTTAAAGAAGTTAAGATGATTGCTGCTTCTGATATCCAATTAGAGAGAACTAAATGCTAAAATTTACTGGTAAACCTAGAAATAGTGGCACTGTGGAGAATGTTCACTTAACTAAGGGAACCGAACAATGGGACATAACTGACTGGATGGAACCAACTGCAGAGACCACCTTCCCGAAGAAGTGATGCTGATACTAAAACCTAAAAGGCCAGCAGGAGTTAACCACGGGAGAAAGTGGGAAAGGTTCTAAGGAAAGCACATGCAAAGGCACAAAATGACGAGAAAGCCTGAGTGTAAAAGGCACATATTGAACTTTTTTTAGTTCAATATGGCAGGGATGGGAGTCTAAGAGGAAGGAATTTAAACTTTTATTATCATGAGTCTGAGACGCTGGTGAGTCAAGGCATGTGGGCAGCTAAATGCGTCTGGAGCTCCAGACACTGATCTGGGAGGAAGATAAAGACATGGGGTTGTCCATTACCTGAGGAGTCTATAAAGAAGGAAATACAGGCAAAAACCAGAAAAGTGTGTGCTGCCACAGGAGCAAAGAAAGAACCGCCATTCTTGGGATGCGCCCCTGAGCACTGGTCTCCCACGGCCAACCCGGAGCTCAATCCCAGGGGCCCCGTGCCCACAGCGCGCTGCGTGTGAAGAGGCGCCCCCAGGAGCCAGGCAGCGCCTCCCCAGCCCCTCCCGGAGCAGAATGTGAATCCACTGGGGACAAGAACTGTATTTGTCACCTTCCAACCCCAAAGTGTAAGACTTTTTACGAAACACCCACATTCAAGGATTGAAGGAAAAGAGGGCTGAGAGTCATGATGGAACATTATCAAGGTTATCAAGAAATCAGGCTCATCTGCACGTCAGCCCTATACCATCCAGATTCCACTGCCTTCAAAACACCTAAGTTTCAAATTTCTCCCACAGGAAAGATTCAACAAGTTGCCCAGTTATTCTGCCAGTATTTCAACTTAGCCCCTGGCTTTTTGATCCATACGAATGCTTCCTGTGATTTCTAACTTCAACATTTCTTTATTTTCTGTCCTGGGAGATGGCCCATGTGATATTTACTTAGCCTGGAATCTTATTCCTAAGTGGTTAATGAAATGAATTTCTAAGATTCCTTAAACCGCTGAGAATTCTTAATTTCACTTAAATATTTTGTTCTGGGGTAATAGTGGTGGTAATTTAGAATTACCTACCGGTGGTCATTCTAGTATTTCATCCTTCGAAGGACTCAGTCATCTGAATTTCATTTAAGGTAAATGCCTATCAGATTTCAAAAGGCACTATTTGGAAAAGCCCCAAGTGTATTACTTTGCTAACTTTTAATTCTGTTAATTTAATCACTGCATCTGAGACCAAAGCCAGGAACTAACTTGCTAACTGCCAGACCCTAAACAGGAGAGAAAGGGTTGAGACACTTAATTGAAAGAGCCCCACCACACTCGGAGGATCACAGGCAGCTCCAAGATTTCAGCCTCTCAAATAAACTTTGAGGGCTGTGGCTCTCTCCTAGCAGTTCTTCCAGTAAAATGCAGAATGCAGGCCTTTGCTGTTCTACCGCCCACCTCTTTTTTTTAGCTTTATTTATTTATTTTTTAACAGTCTGCACTAACAGCTTGGGTGGAAGAGAAAGCTCTTTAGCTCAATCTCTAAATATCTCAGGATTTTTTTCCACCTCAGTTCAAGGCAACAAATCCTGGAAAACATCTATTTAAAACAAAACAAAAAAACCAAAAAATTCCCCCAGCAAACAAAAATACCATCCATTACTATAGACAGTAGGGTATCTAATTCAATCCCACGAACATTTATTTAATGTTTAGTGATTCAAATGACCATGACAGAGGCTAGGAAACATTGTATCTATTGTTCTTAATCATATTAACTCTGAGAAAGGTTTTATCATACCCACATTAAAAGAAAAGCGAGTTTCTCTTCGGCCTATGAGACTAACTGGCACCAGACTAACCATAAAGTAGGACAAAATATGAGAGAACAGTTTCAGGTGCTGGACCAGAGGCAGTGCAAGACCGTGATCTCCAGAAGAAGGGGAACTCACCAACTGCGCCCCACCTCGGCTCTCTGCCTGGGTACCGTTTCCCAACCAGGCTCAGCAGGCTGGAGCCCAAGGAAAGCATGATGGTCCTGCTGAGCTGAGGAGCACACACCAGAGTTTGCAACAGCTGAAGTGGCCAGAATCTGCAGGGCAAAGCCCCAGAGAAAAAGGAACTACAGAAGGGGGTGTGGATGGTCTCCTGTGAGTCCTTGACTGAGGACTGAGCTGTACTTACAGGTAAGGGGAGGTAAGACTACCTGAGGCTTACCAGGGAGTGGGCACTTGAGGACTGAGAAATGAAGAAAGACATCAGAGGTCTAGCAAGGTCAGAGGATGTTGGGGGTTCAGCCTCGACACAGTGCAAAGACCTTCTTAACACCTTGATAACACCTCATACATTCAGCTGAGGAAGGACCATGCCCCAGAATAAGGCCTAGTTTAGCCCCATCCCAACAAAATCTAAAATCAACCTCTGATGAGATCCACAGAAAGACGGGGTTTGGAGGTTGAATCCTACAAAGTTGGAGGGACTTGGGAAACCCCTTGGGATTCCCAGAGATCCTCTCTACCATGGCATAAAACCAAGCCTACACAAGTTCAGTGAGATCAGCCAGCACCTGAACTGCTGACTCTAGTGAAACTATCAACCCTCTTCCAAGGGAGATGACAGAATCTAGGGTCCCTACATTTCACACACAATGTCTGGTGTACAATCAAAAACTACCAGACATGCAAGGAAGCCAAATAATGTGACCTGAAGTCAATAAAAATCAACCTTTATAGAGGATTGTATTTAGCAGACAAAGACTTCAAAGCAGTTATTATAAATACGTTCAAAGAATAAAAGGAAAACATGGTCTCAATAAATGAAGATGGGGAATCTCTACAGAGAAGTGACATCTAAAGAAGAACCAAATGGAAATTCTAGAACTGAAAGTACAATAACCAAAATTTTAAAACAAAAATACAAATAAACTGGAATTTAAAAATAACATCCCAGCAGATGCAGAGATGACAGAAAAATAGTCAGTGAATCTGAAGGCAGATCAGAGAACAAAGAGAAAAAAGATTGAAGAAAAATGAACAGAATCTGAGGGACCTATGGGTCAATATAAAATTGTAGAATGTAAGAGCCAGAAGAGAGAAACTGTTTGATCAAAGTTGCAGAAGTTATAAACAGGAGAGCCAAAACTGCCAGCCAGCTCTCATTCCCATACCATCCATTACCTAACATAACAAATCCACAACAAAAGTTTGAGTGTATCCTGAAAGCATATGCCTAAAAGGGCTACCATAGTTGAAAATGAAAAAAAGGTCAAGGGGATTCCCTGGTGGCACAGTGGTTAAGGATCCACCTGCCAATGCAGGGGACATGGGTTCGAGCCCCGGTCCGGGAAGATCCCACATGTCGCGGAGCAGCTAAGCCCACGCATCACAACTACTGAGCCTGCACTCTAGAGCCCACGAAGCACAACTACTGAAGCCCGCACGCCTAGAGCCCGTGCTCCGCAACAAGAGTAGCCACCGCAACAAGAAGCCTGCACACCGCAATAAAGAGTAGCCCCCGCTCGCCACAACTAGAGAAAGCCCGCATGCAGCAACGAAGACCCAACACAGCCAAAAATAAATAAATAAAAATAAATTTAAAAACAAAAGAAAAGAAAAGAAAAAAAGGTCAAATAACCAAAACAAAAGCAATATTCCTTAACACTGGTCGGGAGTCACTATCACTAGTGTGAAGAAGCTGGACAACACTGTACAAATTTTCAAATTTCAATTTTGAAGTACAACAAATTACATTAACAAAGATAATTTTTAAGTTACTAGTAAAAAGACTGACAGGGAAGCTGTAGGAAAGCACATGTGAATACTTATCTCAAAATGAAAAGCTCATACCTCAAAATTTAAAGCTTTATGAAATATAATATAAAATAAAATATAAAGCTCATACCTCAAAATTTTCACTAACTTCTTGCATCATTTTTAACTTTGTTTCATCAGCTGTAAATGGCAAAACAAACCATCAGATAATTGAAATTACGTTAAGGATGTTCCTAAAATTACTGGATTTAATAATTTAAGAGAAGCAATCAGATCTTATCAGTTTGACTGTCATGGTCTAAAAGCAGGCACATAACTAGTTCCCTACAACCAGTCACACTCACTCGTACTCCCAAACATACATGTGCATGCACAGACAAGGACACACATACACACACACACACACGCGCGCACCCACACGCGTGCCTCTTTGGGGCTCCAGCCAGTAATGCTCATCACTTTGCTTCTCCACGAGGTAGAGAAAGGGGAAATTAAGATAACAGTTAATGTGACTACTTATCTCCATGTGCACATCATTTGAACTGAGATGAAGGAGTCACATCAACACATTTCTTCATGACGAAAAGCATCAACTCACGTGTATTTACATCCGTGAGAGCTGCCACAAACTGAAGGTATTTTTTCATCAGAGTGGTTTGGTCAACCACCGTGGCCCCTTGTGTTGCAACAAACGCCATTTTTCTTTTGAGCTAGTTTGTTTCTCAAGAGAAAAGTATTATAACCATGAGTTTGCCCGGCCTACAAAAAGAAGCATATGATTAGCCAACTTACTGAGGGCACAGGCTCATGATCGCTAGGAAAATCTTACCTAAATGCCTGTGTTAATCTAAATAGTTTTCCATTAATTCAGAAAACAACACTACTCCCTCTGCTTTTTTGAAAATAAAAGTTACTTAAGTCCATTCTATTAATTTCTAAACATGATTTTTACACACAGATGCTTTTCTTTCCTATGGTATGTCCATCTTTCCCTAGGCTAGGGGCCAGCAAACTCTCTGTAAAGAGCCAGAGAGTAAATATTTCAGGCTCTGTGGTCTGTCCCAACTCCTGAGCTCTGCTGGAGGCACAAAATAGCCACAGACAACTTGTAAGCGAACGACCATGGCTGTAATCCATAAATCTTTATTTACAGACACTGAAATTTGAATTTCATTTGAGTTGTATCATGAAACATTATTCCTCTTTTGATTTTTTTTTCCCCCAACCGTTAAACAAATGTAAAAACCATTCTTAGTTTTCGTGCTGTATAAAAACAGCCGCCAGGCTGGATTTGGTTTGCTGACTGTAGTTGGACCACCTGTGCATTAGGTGATGGGTTCTCAAACTTCACTGTGCACTAAAATCATCAGGTGCCAAAGGTGGACCCCCAAGCACCACCCAGAGACCTCGGTTCAGGGAGGCGTCCAGGAAGCTGTCAATTTTGCTTGCATCTGACATACAATAGGCTAAATGCTTCAAAAAGCACCTCAGTGAGTTGGAAACAGGTGTGGATGACCACACTTTGCGAACTGCAGCTCCAGGCTGACAAACAGGAGACTTGGTTTCTATTTTAAGAGCCCTCTTAAGAGAACCTAGTGAAATTGCTCTTACCCATCCTCCCCGCGAATGTAACAGTCACATTTCACTCTACATTAAGGAGCAGTTTCATGACTTGATTTTCTTCTTTCTTCAACAAACACACCATTAACTCTTCCGCAGGCCTTTCAACGGCCCTGCCTACCAGATACGCTCCCTTGCAGCTCACACTCCTGCCCCAAGCGATGGGGACACCCTGACGCCACAGATCCTCTTCCGCCCGCCCTCTCGAGACACCAAAAGCAGAGAGGGTGCCTGCCGCTGTTCCCGCGCAGCCCGCCGGCTCCAGGGGCAGGAAGTCACTAACGAAACCAATCGGAGGGATTCTGTCAGCCCCGCTGGATGACCCGACTTCTGCTTCCTCTTCACCTCCCATCCCCGAGACCCAAGACTCAGGGTCACGGCCTCTCCCTACCTAAGAAACTTCGGGTGGGTCGTGCCTAAACTTTTTAAAGGCTTGGATCCACTTCTTCACCGAAGGCGTCAACCCCCCATTTTCCGAAGCCCCGAGAGGCCAGGCTTCGTTCTTCCCTGGCCCGGGGGGGGGGGGGCTGGGGGCCCCGAGGGAAGACGTCCCATCCCGCCTCCAAGCTGGAGAGCAGCTCCAAGACCCCAGAGACCAAGGGCCCGGGCCTGGCTTCGGTCCCGCCCCCGCGTCCCGGCCCAGGTTGTGGGGGACGGAGCCGGTGCCCCGCCCGCTCCCGGCAAACGGCGCCGCCGCGCCGCCCCGCCCCGCCCCGCCGCGCCAGGCCTGAGGTGGCGCCGCCGGGCCAGAGGGGGCGCTGTCGACGCCGCTACCTTCGCTCTGCGCGCCAGGCCAGGCGAGCCAGGTGCTTGCGTGGAGGCCGAGAGGGGCCAGGGCGACAGGAGGCGCCTCCGGGGAGACGGGGCCCCAACCCCACGCTCTATCTCCCCAGCCTCAAACAGCGCTCGGCTTCCCTCCTTTTGTCACCCTCTCCGGACACCCAGCGCCCGCCTCCTGGGCCGGGCTACGGCGGGCGCCGAGGGTCAATTCCCGCGCCGCTAGCCTTCCGCCTCCCGGCGCTCCCCGGCCAGCCCAGGCAGCAGCGGCGGCGGTTTGAGGGCTGCCGCCGGCCCCCGCCACCCGGACTGGGCCCCGATGGGGGGCGGAGGGACCCCGGGGCGCTCGGAGCCTCTCTCCATCGCTGTGCGCTTCTCTCCATCGCTCCGCGGACCCAGGCGCCGCAGAGGCCTCCCCACGCCCGGGCCCCGCCGCACCCGTTGGGGCTGCCGCGCGCGCCTCCCGGGGCCGTTCCGCCGCCGTCCCGCCGCCGTCCCGCGCCTGCCCACACTTACCCCGACATCGGCGGCCGGCTTCCTGCAGCCCCGGCCCGCGACCCCACCTAAGCCCTCTCAGCCGCCGCCGCTGTCGCGCCGCAGCACGCAGTCCCGCCCCCGCTTAAAGCGGCCGCGCCCGCCGCCGGAGGAATAGGCCCCGGCGCACCGCCTCCAAGTGGGTGCGGCCTGGGCGGGCGGCGGGAGCGGGGAGAGGCGTCACGCCCGGGTGGGCCTGCCTGGCCCTTTAAACCTCTGTCCACGTGGGTGGGGCCGCAGGCCGGGAGGGAGGCGCAGGCAGTGACAAGCGTCTTTGGTTCGGCTCTTTCTGCCCTTAATATCCTCGTAGAAGCCAGGAGGCTGGGGAGGGACACTTGGGGGCTGCTGCGGGGCGGTGTGCACCCGCGGGGCTTTCTTAGCAGACGGCGGACGGGCCCGGGAAGAGGCCACCCCTGAACTGAACGTGGCATGCTGGGCGGGGTTTTCTCCCCAGCTTGAGCCCTGGGGTCCTTCTTAGCCCGGGGAGGGGGAGGAGGTAAGGAGGGTCTTTGGGAAGGCGAAGGCTGCAGACAGACGGAGACCCTGTAAGCAAACGAGAGCCCAGGTGTTCTGCCTGGAAGAGACCGGCCTGATGATTTGTTGCAGCTGCATCACCCCGAGGCTAGACCGCAGTGGACCGCTTTTCAGCTCCTACGCGACGGGGCAGATGCCTTGGGTCAGAGCAATGATGAGAGGGAGGGGAAAGTGGGGCCCGGATGCCCAAATGAGGTGATGGCTGAACCAAGAGGCCCTGGAAGAGAAAAGTACTGTCAGGCCTCACCTGCAGACCCCATCTATGAGACTGGTTGAATGACGAGCTGTTCCTGGAAACACGTGGTGATAGTGGTAAATGGCCAGAGCGTGAAAGTGATAACCTGACCTACCTCCAGCCCCTCCAGGACCTGGCTCCACCTCCTGCCCCTTCCTGACAGTACTTCCCCCCTGCTCCCCCCGCACCGCCCCTCGCCACCCCATCATCACTAACTCACCAGAATCTTTGTGTTCCCTTCTCAGACAGATATATTTCACACCTGGTAATAAATAGAGCTTGCAATTCCTACAAGATACGTTCAGAGACATGCTCCTTGCCTTTGTTTAATGTTGCCACTCAAGAACAAGCCTCAGCTGAAGCGCTGAGATTGTAAGTGGATATATTTAGTGCCAGTTATTTCTGCCCCAGGAGAAATATAGTGGGTCAGAACACTCCTTCCCCCATGAAAGAAGTTGCCCACCTGCAAGCAAAATCCTCTTTGCTCCTACCACCGCCAACCCCAAAATTTAAGAGGTCCAAAATTGGGTAAGGTTGAAAAATCTAAGGGCTGGAACCAATGTGCCATCCAAGGTTATTTAATATTGTTGCCGGGGGGGGGGGGGGGGGGGTCGAGAAAAAAAGCAGCAGTACACAAATCCTTTGATAAGTTTCCATTTAATTGCATGTGATAAAGACCTACAGTTGGGGGAGGGGCGGGGAGGTTAACACTGGTGAAATTCATATGCTTTCCCATGGCCTTAGCTTCCCCTACGAAAGTACCCATCACGCTGCTATGATTTTTGCCTGTTTTCTTGTCTGTCTCCTGAATTAGAGGTTGGGGACAGTGTCAACTTCATCTCTATCAGATAAATGAGATCATGCCCCTCCTCTGCTTAAAACCCTCCAAAGACTTTTCAACTTATCCTCAATCCCTGGGCCTGTGCACCTCCCAACCTCATTCTTCATGTTCCAGCCGCAATGGCCTTGCTGTGCCTCCTGCCCACCTAGGACCTTTGTAGCTAATTCTCCTGTCTGGAATGTTCTTCCCTGAGAGGCACAAAGCTGGCTCCTTGTCATTCTTGATGAGCTCAAATGTCACCTCCTCAGAGAGGCCTTTTTAAGGCCCAATATAAGAAAACCATTGCCTGCCGCCCCCCCCCAACTAGCTCTCATAATACTGGAATTTTCCTTAGAATCTGAAATTATATTTACTCATTTATCATCTTTTTTCCTCCTAGACAGAAAGCTCCTTTTCTTTTTTTTTTTTTAATATTTATTTATTTGGCTGTGCCGGGTCTTAGTTGCAGCACGCGGGATCTTCGTTGCCGCATGCGGGATCTTTAGTTGCATCATGCAGGATCTAGTTCCCTGACCAGGAATTGAACCCAGGCCCCCTGCATTGGGAATGCAGAGTCTTAACCACTGGACCACGAGGGCAGTCCCTCTGTCTTTCTTTACCAATGTATTCCTGTTGCCCATTGGGTGTTGTCTTAGTCTGCTCAAGCTGCCATTATAAAGTACCACAGACTGGGTGGCTTACCCAACAGGAATTTATTTCTCATAGTTCTGGAGACTGGGAAGTTCAAGATCAAGGTGCCACCAAGGTAGGTTTCATTCTGAGGCCTCTTCGCTTGGCTTATAGGTGGCATCATCTCACTATGTGCTCACATGACCTCTTTGTGCTCTCTCAAGAGAGAGATCTCTGGTGTCTGTTCCTCTTCTTATAAGGACACGAGTCCTATTGGATTAGGACCCCACCCTTATGACCTCATTTAGCCTTAATTACCCCTTTAGAGGTGCTGTCTCCAAATACAGTCACTTTGGGGGTTATGCCTTAACATATGGATTTCTCAAGGGACACAATTCGGCCCATAAACAAATGTATAAATTTGTACCCTGTTTGGAATAATACTGTATGAACCTATAGGATAGGAACAGCTGGAACACTAAAAAAAAATACAGGGAGCCCCAAAATATTCACTCTGGTGGGCACGAGCAGTCTGCACAAGTGGTCTCTGCATGGAGTGGTTCAGGGCATGAGGCCTCAGTCTGACCTTCTGAGAGCCACCAAGAGGCCATCCTCCCTCCGCTGTCCCCTGGTATGCTGGAATCCCTGCTTACCTTTGCCTCACCTGTTGGGCTTCTTGGAGGCTGGCCCTAAGGGCTCCACCCCTATGAAGAACCTTCCCCCGTGATGAATTAACAAGTCTTCCCTCGGTCTCTTGTGGGTTTCAACAGGGTGACTGGGTGTCCTGTGGTCGAAAAATTCCAGGAGAAAATCTGGTAAAGCTGAGATCTAGGCCTGGAGCCATGGTAAATTCAACAAAGGGATCACGCTAAACTCCCTTTTGCCTACTTCAAACTACCATAGAATTTAACCCCCAAAGCCTCTCCAGAGCTGATCGGGGGTGATTGTTATCAGCTCAGTGGCCCCCACTTCCCACAGTTACATTTCCAATGCAAGATAATGAGGATTTGTGGTAGGAATATTAACACTAGGGCTGCTGCCCTTCTGTTACCAAAGGGAAATCAATTATACCATTTTGCTAGGGCCAACAGACCGACTAACCTGCTTTAGAAAGATTTTCAGTGACAAGAATTTACATCAAGACAGGTGCTGTGAGAGCCCAGAAGAAGGAAGGTTTCTGGGGGAGGTAATACCTGTGGGGAATTAGACAAAGAAGGGTCACATCAACATCAGCTTCAGGGTGGCCTTGCAGGTGGCTTCTGTGACATAGATGTGACCATCTATGGCTACTGTATAGTTATTCAATGTAATAATGTTACACATGAAAAAAATGTAATAAATGTTATTCTATTTATGCATTTAGTACATTACAAAAACCACTAACAACCAGACCTTTGAATAATGTGAAATAGTCAAATATTTGAAACTCAATTTATAATCTTAATCTACTATTTTCTTCTCAAGCACAATTTTCTTCTCAATTCCTGATGGACAAGTGAAACTCTCCCAAGCCCTTAAGCAATTCTAATGATGACAGCCAACACTGATTGAGTACTTACTATGGCCAAGCACTGTTCTATGTGTCACATCATTTCATCCTTACCACGGTCTCATGGGGCATTATTATTATTTTAAAGAAAAGTGAACTGAGGCACCAGGAGAGTTATGTGACTTTCTCAAGGTCACACAACTCTCAGAATCCAAAGTCTCCTGGTTCCTAGCCCTGGTATGTGTCCCCACAATGGTGACTGATGCCACCAGGGAGTGGCCAGCACTTTTAACTTTCCTAAGGGGACTCACTCAAATCTGTTCCCCCCTCCATCACAGTGAGATGGCAATGGGGCCAGTGGGGCCTGTTCTCAGGGGACCCCACAGCTGTCCCAGAAGTTCCTTCACTCCCATGCAGCCCGTCCTGCAATTGTGGTCCCATCAGTGCCGGCCAGGTGAGAGGAGCCATCCAACACCCCCTCTGGGTGGGCTCCCTTGCCAAGGATAAAGTAGAGGCAGAGCTGGGACCAGGATCCAGGCTGCCGGTGTCCAGTCTTTAAGGTCAGCTAGGCCGGCCACCTTCTCGGAGAAAAGACACGCTCTGTTCCGTTATGGCAGATGGAAGCGCCTGCTGAGGCCAGGGAGTGTCCAAGGAGCAGCCTGGTCACTCCTTATCTTGGTTGTCTGAGTGCCCCAAGGCCCTCAGTGACAGCGCTGTCGCTGTGGGCCCAGGTATGAGCACAAGCCCCATTTTACAGCAGGTGCAGAGAGGGTAAACTGAGGAATGGCATCAGTCCCAGCGCCTGCACCTGGGCACCTGCACCCAAGCCCTTCTCTCCGAAGGGACACGAGACGTTCCTAGGCCCACTGCCCAGCGCCTTGCACACAGTAGGTGCTACACTTTTCTTGAATGAAGAGCCGCATCTCCAAGCCGTGTGCGTCATGAGGGGAGAAGCCACCTGGAGAAAGAGCCCAAAGGGGCCTGCTCGGGGCTTCACAGCGGTGCGCGCTCCTCTAGGGACGCTGAGTCAGGGCCGGCGGGCGCGGGCACAGACGCAGGGAGGGGAGGGGGCGCAGACTGGAGGAACGGGGACAGGGGAGGGGAAGGGAGGGGTCGAGGGGAGAGGAGGGGCGCGGCGAGGGGAGGGAGGGAGGGGAGCAGATTGGAGAAGCGGAGACCGGGGAGGAGAGGGGAGGATCGTGGGGAGAGGCGGCGTGCGGCGGAGTGAGGGAGGGTGCGGGGAGGGGGCGCGGCGCGCCTGACGTGGGTCGGGGTCGGCGCGGCGGGCTGTGGCCGGCGGCGGCGCGCAGAGACACGGCGATCCGAGGCGAGGACGAGCCGGCGCCGCGCCCGCACCTCCCCGCACAGCCCGTGCCGCGCGCCCCACGAGCTGCAGCCGCCGCAGCCGAATCGAGCCGCATCCCCTCCGCGCTCCAGCCGCTCCCAGCGCCGCCATGGCCCCGGCCCTATGGCCGCGCCTCGGCCGCATCCTCTGGCTGGCCTGCCTCCTGCCCTTGGCCCCGGCTAGGGTGGCTGCAGGTAAGGCGCTGCGCGAGCCGGCCGCTCGCCCTCCCCGAGCCGCAGCGCGCCCGGGGCCTCGGGGCGGTCCCAGGCGGGCGGCCTCGCCGGGAGCCGGGGCTGCGGAGGTGGCGCCGTGCTCCCTGCGCGCACCTCCCTCCTCCCCGGAGGCCGCGAGCTGCGGAGGGGAGCACGGCCTGCCGGGCGCCGCGCAGCCCTCTCCTCTGTCCCTTCTCCCCTCTCCGCTGAAGTCACCGGCACTTGAGGGGGCTCCCCGCGCCCTCGTTCCCGCTGCCACCTCCAGATCGGCCTTGCCCTAGGGACCGCGCGGTGGCCGGCGCATCCATCCCGATGTTTGGAAACCTCGCAGCCGCTGGAGGTGGGGGAGGACGCTGAGGGGAGTCTGGGAATGCTCGGGGTCGGTCGTCTCGCCACAGCCCCCAGGGAGCGCGGCCAGGTTGCCCGCGGAGCAGCGTTTTTGCCTTAAAATGTGGCCTTATCCAGAGAGGCTTTCTACCCTGCTTGTGTTGACTTAGGGGAGTATGCGATTTTAGCGCCCAGGAGGCCGATCTGCCATTTCCTCTCGGGGAATGATTTCCAAAATGGACCCGGAGCTGGTTCCGCTGGGTCCTACCCGGTGTCCCCCGGGTCGTGCTTCTAACATCCCCACCTCCTCACCGCCCGAAGGCCAACGCCCACTTTTCTGCCCCATTTTGGCGACAAAAAAGGACCCAGGGTGGAGAGTTTTAAGGGGACAGTTGGGACGTGGGCAGCTATTGGGTGGGTGTTAAATATTATCCAATATTTTCATTACCCCCCCTCCACCTTAAAAGAATGGTAGACAGAAGAAGAGATCTAACGCAAACTTGTGAAATAAAAGCCACAAGGTAAAATAAAAAACCTGCACGTTAAGGATGAATTAAGGGAATTTTGTGGGAATTGGCTTGGTCAGGAGCATCTGCTTGCCCCTGGAAATGGGGTCTCCTGTCCATTAGGTTTACATGTGTCCAGAAATTATCAACGCGGCCTAAATTGCCAAAAAAAAAAAGGTGGGGAGGGTTAGTTCTTTGGAAGTCATGTGTGGTTCCCAGCCTGGCCTATTGCACCCATGATACAGTCCAAATAGCTGGGAATGGGGTTGGGGAAAACCCACAGGAGGAAAAGAGAGATTCAGAAGCCCTTTCCACCCTTCCCGGCTCTGGGTCAGCCTGCACGACATGCTTCCTACACTAGGGGTTGAAGTCAGAAGTCCGTGTCCTGGACCGTTCATTAATTCCAGGTTGTGTTGTCCAGACTTCAGAGGTACCTTGGGAAGTGTTTTGGGCTGTGTACATGTGCGGTGAGAAAAGGCTGATGTAGCCCTTTTCTAGACTGTTCTGGGGCCCTACAGGCTGTGTGGTCAGGGAGAATGTGCATGCTCCAGGTGGAAGCGCTGGGAGTTCTTCCACGGGTCAAGCTTTGTGGCTGCTGTCACTTCACTTTTTGCTTTGGCCCTTTCAGCTCTGGGGCACTGGGGCACCTGTGGCACCCGTAAGCCCCTGACTGGGCTGTTCTGTACTCCAAGGCCATGTCATCTGGGCTCCCAAACTTGGAAAGATGGATTTGCATGGGTAGGTAACCAAACCTGGGCTTGGTTCCTTCAGCCACAGGTGGCAAAGCCTTCCCGGTCCATTTCAGCCTGGATGTTCTGGACGCTTTCTAGGCCCTGAGGACGAGGGGCAGCATCAGCCGGGGGCTGTGAAATACCTGCTTTTTAAAAACAAGCCTGAGAAAAGTGCCCTTGGAGCCTCTGGCGTGTGGACAGGTCGGGATGGGGGGGCGCTCCCAGGAGCTGGGCCAGTGTCTGCTGCAACGTTGGCTGTAGCCACAGGTCCTCCCCACCCCCACCCCATCCCGCCTCCTGGCTGAGCTGGCTGCGCTCCTGATTCTGTTGCCCTGGCAACGGATCTGCGTCGTGCTGACATGCGCCTGTCTTGCTGCAGACGCTGGATGGCCATTAGCATGCAGCTGAATGTCCCTGCCACCTGCCAGCCTCACTCCGGCCCACGCTCCTCTCCTGGGGGGTGTGGGCAGGAGCAAGAAGGGGAAGGGAGGAGATGGCCTCTCCTCTAAGCACCTCTTTCTGCAGCAGCCTGGCCAAATGCTGCCTCCCAGCCAGAGGGACTCATCCTAGGGCAATGCAGATTGCTGTGTGGTCCCAGGCAGTAGCATTAGTCCCTGGGGACCTCTGGGGACTCGGGTCCTTCAATGTAAAATACACACTGTGTTTTCTTGGAGCAACTTCTGTGTCTGGAATTCTCTCTTTGGGATTAATGTGCTGCAGGTCCCTTTTGCAATGCTAGCCCAAATGACTTTATAATCCAAAATATGGCCCCAAGGAAAGGGATTCAGAGCAGGGAATGTGTAACGTGGGTGAGCGGAAAGGCTGGAGCCAGAGTCCCCAGTGGGGGCGGGCAACGTCGCTGCAAGGCAAATGGGGTGCAGCTGAGGACACACTCGCTCACCTCCCGGTTTTGCTGAGTCCAGCAGGTCTCTCGTGAGCCCCCGAAGAGCAGGGAGCACATCCTGTACTTCTGGGTCCCCCCAGCAGCTGTGGGTTGGGGCTCAGTCCATAGCACTTGGGTGAAGAGTTTCCTGGGGCATTGCCATGTGGCCTGGTCCCTCTGCCACACTCTTCTCTCCAGGTGCCCCTCCACAGCACAGTGTTGAACCCCTACTATGCGCCAAGCACCTGGCTAGGCTTGGGGGAGATGGGGATGACCCCTGCCCTGCCCTCAAGGAGCTTGCAGTGCAGTGGGGGAGATGAGAAAACCTTTATCCCAACCCAGGGTTGTGACAACTGTGTGCATAGGCTGTTGGGAGAGTGCCGAGGAGGCGGGGTGGGGGGGGTGTTAGGGAGGGCTTCCTGGAAGAGGTTATATCCACAGACAGATAGGTGAAGAAGAGCAGTGGGGACAGTGTGTGCAAAGGCCCTGAGGCTAGGAAGGACAGAGCATGTTGGGGGGAACTGCAGGTGTTAAAGGGTTAAAGCTACAGCATGGATGTGCTAAGATGTGAATGTGGTCTCCCTCCACCCCAAGGCTGGCCCATGATCAGATTAACCGTGCAGGAAGCTGCCTGTTGGGGTGGCTGAAAGTAGGGCAGGACTGGAGGCCAAGGGTCACATTCAGGATGTATCGGTAATCCATCCGGATGGGACTGAATGCTACCTTAAGCAATGCTGGTAGTAATGGAGAGGGAGAATTAGAGTGGCAGAGGCCCGGGGATTGATTCTTAGGACAGCTGGTCCTTTGACCCGACAGAGAATGATAGGTGAAGAGAAGGGCAGGTTTGGGAGGGGAGAAATCCAGGGGGTCTAGAGCACCACTGGCCAACAGAATTTTAGATGATGAAGGAAATGATCTATACCGGTGCTATCCGGGAGAGCTATGGCTATTGAGCACTTGAAATGTGGCTCTAGTGCAATGGCGGGACTGGAATGTTAGTATTATACATTGAAGTGATTAACTATGATTAATTTATATTTAATTGTGTGTGGTTAGTAGCCACTGTATTATTGCTCAGTAGAAATGAAGTCTGTGTTACTGGGTTCCATCAGCATTTAGGAGGTACTGGAAGCCAAGGGAGGGGGTGTATGTTGCCGGGAAGTGGGGTGGGAGGGAGTAAAATGAGCAGAGGGGGGCTTGTGGGCCCTCCTCCCTTCCTTCTGCATCACCTCTTCTGCCCAGGTGTGCACTGTTAGACATTCTCTAACCTCAGGCCCTTCAGAAGTCTCACCTGAAAAAGAAAATTACAAATCACAGGAAAATAGTTACCAAGACGTGCAGTAGTGCTATTGACAAGAGTGAAGGGTTCTGGGAATTAAGATATACCTGCTTGAGGGATTATCATGCAAATACTGAAGTTCACATTAGTGCCACTGCAGACATCCTTTTGATGTGTTGTCAGGTAGAAATAAAGTAATTCAAAATTGTGTGCAGAGGCTGATTCTGACTGAATTTAAAACTTCCGTGCATGAAAAAGAGCTGGAGGACAGCAATATGATAGCAGCTGTTGTCTTTGGGGGGTAAGGTAATAGGACACTTCTAATATTCTTTATGCATATGTATTACTTTTACGATGGAAACAAATCTGATTTTTAAAATCTTACCTTGTGAGTATGATAAAATCTGCAGCTATCTAAAGCAGGTGAAAAATAATGACTTAGGAAAATGCCTATGATACAGAATTGAAAAAACAGCAACAGCAATGGAATATATAATCTCAGAGTAAGCATCATTTAAAAGAATAGTAGGAAATGCCCCAATATAGTAAGTGGTTGTTACTAATTATTAAAAAAAATTTTTTTTAATTTTATACCTTTCTCTATTTTCAGATTACAATTAGTCTTACCTTCAATGTGTTGGTCAGATGGGGAGTGTTATTTAAAAGGCCTCTTATTTGGTCTCCATTCCATGTGCTCCAGGCCCTATTCTCCGCTTGCAACCTAGAAAACTAATTCCTGGGGCTTCCCTGGTGGCGCAGTGGTTGAGAGTCTGCCTGCCAATGCAGGGGACACGGGTTCGAGCCCTGGTCTGGGAGGATCCCACATGCCGCGGAGCGACTAAGCCCGTGAGCCACAATTGCTGAGCCTGCGCGTCTGGAGCCTGTGCTCCGCAACAGGAGAGGCCACGATAGTGAGAGGCCTGCGCACCGCGATGAAGAGTGGCCCCCACTTGCCGCAACTAGAGAAAGTCCTCACACAGAAACGAAGACCCAACACAGCCATAAATAAATAAATAAATAAAATTTAAAAAAAAAAAAGAAAACTAATTCCTGGGTTCCCTGTAAGAGCTGCATCCCCAGTATTTCAGCTCAGGTTCCCCAAGGAGTTGACCCAGCTGGAATCACAAAGCTCCAGCGTTGGCCCCTGCAGGAATCCTGGAGGTTCCCTAGAGCAGTGTAGTCCAGTGGAACTTTCTGTGATAATGAAGATCTGTATCCACAGTGTCCACTATGGTGACCCTCGGCTACACGTGGCTGGCCCTTGAAATGCGCCAGTGCAACCGAGAAAGTGGGTTTTGTTTCACTTTAACTGACGCTCAAGGAGCCACACGTGGCTAGTGGCTACCATATTGGACAGCTCAGATCTAGAAGCTCTCACTTTACAGATTTACAAACTGAGACCAAAGAGAAGGGGGCTTGGCTTGGATCACAATGGCCCTTCCTCCCAAGGCTGGCGTACCACCATCAAGGTATTAGGCCTTAACGGGGTCCAGACTCAGCTTTGTGTTTCCAACTGGAATTTTGTTTCACATGTAAAGGTTAGTCCAAAAGAGTGGGCGACGGGGGGCACTTCTTGGCATCAGCTGCGGTGGTTCCTCCTGTGACATGCACTGGCCGTCATTTTCACAGCTAAGACGCCGGGCCAGGTCAGCATACACATGCTCTGTAAGGCCCTGCTTGGCTGGCATGAAAAAATAAAACAAACTGGAGACACGGGAAAGGGCGTGGGATTTGGAGTCAGTTGGGCCTGGGTTTGAATCCCAGCTGGGCAATGAACTAATCGTATGACCCTTGGGCGGGTCACTTGACCTGCCTGGCCCCCAATTTCTCCACCTGTAAAAGAGACTCACAGAAGCCGGCCCAGAGGGTGGCGGTGGGTTTCCTGGCCACGCCCCTTCGTGAAACGCGGCCTTTGTTTCTGGGTTCCTAGGCCTGTATGAACTTCACCTCACCACCGATGGCCCTGCCACCACGGGGGCAGAGGTGACCATCACGGCCAGCCTGGTGGCTGATGACAATGGCAGCCTGGTCCTGCCCGCCAGCACCCGCCTTTACCGCTTCCGCTGGATTCACACCCCACTGCTGCTCACGGGGAAGACAGATGAGGCTTTCAGCTCCACCATCCGCGTCGTGGGGAACGTGCCCGGGGACTTCCCGGTCTCCGTCTGGGTCACCGCCGCCGACTGCGGGATGTGCCAGCCTGTGGCCAGGAGTCTCCTCGTCCTCCCCATTACAGGTGAGGACCTTTCCTACTTGATTTGTCTTCAGACTCTCGGTGCAGAGAAAACATCCAGCCTGGCTGGTAATCACATAAATGCAGATTAGACCCATGGTTCCTTCGCGGCTGTCAGTTGAGTTAACAAAGGATCAGAAAACGGTAATATGCACTGCTGGCAGGGCTGTGCTGAAATGGACACTTAAAGAACATATTGCTACTCGGGTGTAAATTAATACAACCCTTTGGAGAGCAGCTGATACATATGTATCAATGGTTATAAATTATTTTAGTCTTTGGCCTGTTCTTTCTCCTTCTCTCTCACTCTCTCTCCCTCTCTCCTTCTCTCTCACTCTCTCTCCCTCTCTCCTTCTCTCTTTCTCTCTCTCTCTCTCCCCCTCCTCCTCCCTTCCTTCCTCCCTCCCTCCCTCCCCTCCCTTCTCTCTCTTTCCAAGAAGTCCCTGCTTTCTTGGAGTTTACAGTCTATTAAAGAACTTACCTTCAGGAAATAAACCTCCATTTGGGTAATGGTTTATGCACGAAGATGTTCATCACAGTTTTTATAATAACAGAAGAAAATAGAAACAAGCTAAGTATGCAACCATAAGGGGACTGGTTAAGTATACTGATATAATTTGTATAATGAATAATAATGACGTTTACAAAGAGTTTGTTGTAGCCTGGGGGAGTACTCATGGTTGTAAAATTTTAAAAATCAAAACAAAATTCTATAACCAATTTGATCAACTGTGTTTAACATGTGTATACCTTAAATATGTACACACGTATACTTTGCAGTTCTTCAAAACATCAACAATGCTTGTGTTTGCGTGATAGGCAGTTTCTTTTCTTTTCATTCCACTTTTCAGCAATTTCCAAATGAGCTTTATTGAGCACACCTCACTTTCTGCTTAAAGAATCAGCTTTTAATTTTTTTTTTTTAGAGGAGCAGCACGGAATGGTGTTCCTCACCCAGCCCCGCACGTGGGGTGTGGACCTGCGGTCAGTAGAACACCCAGCCCAGCACATGGGGTGTGGACCTGCGGTCACTAGAACACCCAGCCCCGCACGTGGGGTGTGGACCTGCAGTCAGTAGAACACCCAGCCCCGCACGTGGGGTGTGGACCTGCGGTCAGTAGAACACCCAGCCCAGCACGTGGGGTGTGGACCTGCGGTCAGTAGAACTGCTCCTTTTTTCTAGGCTCATCTAATACTTTGAAATATTTCCCAAGAGTTGCTTTCAAAGCCTGTGCATTTCCTTCTGGTCCTGGGCATCTTTTGTGCCAGAAAGTTCAGGGTCCTGGTGAAAGGGGTGCAGGAGCAGAGCTATGCATGTAACACATGAAGTGAGTCTTCACCAGCGTCCACGGAGGGGACATATGCCTCTGTGTTCGGTGACCTGCAGGGTCCCCTCTTGCCACCACCTGGCTGTGACAGCCAGGAGGTCGGGTGGGGGAGAGGCTGCCCTGCCAACTGGCACGTGGCTCTGCCCTCCTCCACTTCAGTGGACTCACCCTCCCGTGGTCTCTGTCCCAGAGTTCCTCGTGGGGAACCTCGTTGTCACCCAGAACACCTCCCTGCCCTGGCCCAGCTCCTACCTCACCAAGACAGTCCTTAAAGTTTCCTTCCTCCTCCACGACCCCAGCAACTTCTTCAAGACCGCCTCGTTTCTCTACAGCTGGGACTTCGGAGACGGGTATGTCCTTACCCCCCTTGATGCCCCAAAGTCTTGGCTCATGGCTGGTGGCCCTGTCGTCCCAGGCGGAGTGCCCTGTACTCTCCCATCTTCACCTGCTCACTCTCTCTCACTCCAAACATGCCTTGTACACCTGCTCTGTGCCAAGCTCGGGGTCCACGGGGACCAGTGTGAGCCAGTCATGGGACCTGCCTTCAAGGTGCCTGCAACCTAGTAGAGGGGTCATTGGTGCCCAAAACAGTCCTTTAAGGCAGGTCAAGGTAGGTAGGATTTTTCTCTGTTTGACTCTGGAGGGACCTGGCCAGCCAATGACACACGCTATTATACTCACATGGTAGAATTCAGGTGTTCCAGCTTCATTCTCCTAACACCTCCTCTCCAGACAAGCCAATTAGGGGAGGCAGGTCGGGAAGTGGGGGTCGGTCAGGCATATCTGGAAATGGGCAAGATCCTGTGTGAAGAAAACTACAGAGCTACTGAGAAGTAGCAAAGATTTGTTTTTTTTTAATTTGTTTCATTGAAGTATAGTTAATTTACAATGTTGTGTTAATTTCTGCTGTACAGCAAAGTGATTCAGCTACGTACATATATACATATATATATTCTTTTTCATATTCTTTTCCATTATGGTTTATCACAGGATACTGAATATAGTTCCCTGTGCTATACAGTAGGACCTTGTTGTTTATCCATTCTATATATAATAGTTTGCATCTGCTAATCCCAAACTCCCAATCCATCCCTCTCCTACCCACAGAAGTAGAAAAGATTTGAGTAACTGGGTATGTACACCATGTCTGGGATGGTGAGTCTTAATATTGTAAAGATGTCCGTTTCCCCCCAGTTATTCTTTAAGTTTAATGCAAACCCAATAAAAATCCCAATAAGAATAATTTTTGGAACATGACAAAGATTTTACAGTTCATCTAAATTTTGTGTATAAATATACAGTTTTACACATATGTGCACATACATATATACATATACGTCACATATACACATATTGTATATACATACATATATACATACTTGTATACAAATACACATATACGCTTATATATATATGTATATATATGGTTTTATAACGTAAAGAATATTTGTCTCAAACCAGGGGACAGCCTCCATATTTATTAGGGGCATTTATTTTCACGTTAAAGAAAGTTATATTCACTATTTCTTTCTCCTTTTTTTTTATTTTGGCTGCGCTGCAGCCTGCAGGATCTTAGTTCCCTGATCAGGGATCGAACCCAGGCCCTTGGCAGTGAAAACGCGGAGTCCCAACCACTGGACCACCAGGGAATTCCCTATTCACGATTTCTATTGCAATTGAACATTTTTGACTAGGTGATGAAATAAAATAAGAAAAAGAAATGAAATATAAATGTTGTAAAGGAGGAGACAAAAGCCATTGTACACAGATGACAGTACTGTTTACCTGGAAAACACAAAAGACTCAACTGAAAAATCTTAGAACTAAAAAGATTTTAGTAATGTGGCTGGTTACAAAACAAAGATTCTTAGCTTCTCCATATAATGGCAGTCGAAAAAATCTTTCATAATATTTATAAAAACGGAGAGAATAAACTTAGCCTAAAATTGTAGGATTTATGTGAATAAAATCACAGATTGTACTGAGAACCTTAAAAAGACTTGAAAAATGATGAGAGAATTTCTCAATATTGTAAGAAGAAAGAGAAATGATCAGAAAAGCAGAATGATGATGAATGGTGATCGGGAAAGGGGCTAGAAATACATACATAAATGTATTTAGAAAGCTGCAAATAATTTTCAGCAAGAAAAGGCAGCTCAATGGAACAGAATACAAAAAGCAGAAAAAAACACTAAGTTTATATATACATGTAGTGTATGATAACAATGTTATTTCCAGCCAGTGCATAAGGATAGATTGTTTGATAAATGATACTAGGGTAGCTGGTTAACTGTTTGGGAGAAAAATAATCTAATCCCTAACAAAAGCTATTCCAGATAGATTTAAAATAGTAAACATAATGAACCAGGACTAGATTGGAATGTAGATGATCCCCTGAGATTGGATAGTTTGGCAGTGGGGAAGGCATCTCTGTAAATAAAAGGCAGAAACTAGAATGGAAAAAATGCTAAATTTGGCATCATCAGATTTAAAATTTGACATGAAAGAAGTAAATCAAACCAAAAGATAAAGGTTAAACTGGGAGAAAATATTTGGAAGATATGTAATAGGTAAAGGTTTGATAAACTTCATATATAAAGAGCATCAACAAATCAACAAAAATATTTTATTGTTACTAGAATTCCTTTTGAAGTGATTCAGGTAATTGTAGGGAAAAAGCATGATGTTACACACTAATATGTTATATCATAACCTGTGATGGAGGTATGACTCTTCCTGTTTTTCAGATGAGAAAAGTTAAGGCTTAGAGTTAGGTAGATAGGAAATCTGGAGCTGAGATTTAAAGCCAGGTGTGTCTTAACTCCAAAGTTCATACTTCTCCCCTCCCCAGATTGTCCTTGTCTAACACGCAGCCTTTCCCAGTTTCCTGGCTCGGGGTGCAGAGCACTTCCTGGCAAGTGACAGGCACCTGTTGCCAGGAGTTCTCCTACTTGTAACTTACAAATACAAAGACAACCAGCAGCCACTCTACCAGGTACAGCTGACCTCATGCCCTGGCTGGCTCTGGGGACTGATGCTGGGATGACGTTTTTGCTTACAAGGCATTGGTCTGAATGTGTCACTGTACAACCACTCTAAGAGGGCACGTGAGTCACTTCTGTCCTCTCCTCCCTGTCACCTTATAGCACCCAGATGGTGACCAAAGACGCTACGGTCTATTATAACTATTCCATCGTTGGATCCTTCACTGTGAAGGTCAAGGTCGTGGCGGAGTGGGAGCAGGTAACACCGGACGTTGGGAAGGGCTTTCTGCAGAAGACGGGTGACTTCTCTGCCTCGCTGAAGCTGCAGGGTGAGTCTCTGGGGGTTGGTGTGGGTTGAGCGTTTGGCCCATCAGGGAGCCCTGGGTACCACTCCTTCCAGGGCTGGGTCACTTGCAGATCGGAGTGGCTCCAACTGGGCACTGGGCTGAGCTCGGATGCACAGCCTCTCTTCTGTTCCCCTGGCAGCCCTCTGAGCGGGTCTGTCATTCCCCGCTTCCAAGGGGGCACTGCAGGCCATGGAGGAGGTCAGGCGGCCACCAGGTGGCAGAGCCCAGACACTGCTGTGATTTGGTAAATCCCCATCACTCCTCGTTCCCGGCTACATCTGCCTCCCGTCAAGGACCGTCCTGTCGGGGCTGGGACAGCCTCAGTCGGCTGCACAGGGAGGGAACAGCCAGTCTTCCCTCTCCCGGCTTTGGCAAGAGGGGGTGCTGGGACAGCTGCAGCAGATTTCTTGGTCGTGCTAATGGGGTGCTGCTTCCCCCACCCCGCACACGGCACAGATGACGCGGGGAGGAGGTGGTACCCTAAGTCAGCCCCAGGTCCTGCTCACCAGGGCCCTGCTTGCTTCCTCCGGCTCCGTCACTCTAAGCTGGCTCCAGTACCTGCTGCTGACAGGGACGTGGGACCCGGGTGTGCCCTGGATGTGACCTGTGACCTGCCCTTGGGGAGGGCCAAGAGGAGGACGGGGTGGTGGTCACACAGCCTCGGGACTCCGCGAGCCCTGATACAGCTGTCGTCAGCCACCAGATATAATGAGGTCTTCTCTGCCTTTCAGAAACCCTTCGAGGCATCCAGGTCTTAGGGCCTACCCTAATTCAGACCTTCCAAAAGATGATAGTGACCCTGAACTTCCTGGGGAGGTGAGTGAAGCCCAGAGCACACTGCGCATGACCTGTGGTCCTGCCCATACTCCCCCTTCAGAGGCTCCTGACCTTGCTCCATCCCTGAGGGGCCCCAAGTTAAGGAGCTCACGGAGGGATGATGCCACCCTTGACTGTGCCATGGGAGAGTCACGGGCATGGCTGCGTTCTCAGGGTCCAGCGGAGGGAGCACTGGCCTTTTGGGGCTGTCTGCAACATGGGCATCAAGGCAAAGGCAGGTGAGGGACCACTCCTGTGAAAAGACTTCCGTATGTGCCTTGGGCCTGCTTTCCAGCCCCCTGGAAAGCAGGCCATCTTGGGTAGAACCTGGCTCAGCTCCTGCCAAGAACACCATCAGGCTGAGTTTGTAGTAAGTGATGAGATGGGGAGACGCTGGGTGTGTTCTCCCCACAAGGGAGCCCCTCTCTGGGGCCACTGGGATGGACGGGGCTGCAGGAAAATAGTGGTCAGGGCCCAGCCCTCCAAGGACTCTAGTGGGGAAGACCAACCCCGCCCAATCCCCCGACAAGGGGAGACGTCAGGGGGAAATCAGGCTAGACCGGGAGGGGGCAAAGCAGCCAAGGAAGGAGGAAGACAAGCCAAGGGGCTGGAGGTGGCTCCGGAAGCTTTCAGGGGGCTTTGGAGATAAGAGCTCAGTACTTAGAGAGCAGAAGGGGAAACTACTTGTGGTTGGTAGACCTGATCATTGAAGTGGCATGAGTGTGTGTTTTACTCTGGTCTAGGTCATGTGAGATAGGAATGCTCACTTGGAATTCTTTATATGGACCTGCATTTTCCAGATTCTGAGCCTGTGCTGTGGCAGGTGGATAGCTTGGAATGCCCTCACCCCTTCAAACCTGTCAAAAGCCAACTCATCCTTTTAGGGCCTACCCAAATGCCACCTCCTCCAGGAAGCCTTCCCTGACTTCCTCGTTAAGAACACGCTCCTCCGCCCCCTGTGCTTCCACAGTGCACCAAGTGTGTCACTGGGGCACTCATTCTGCCTCCTCCAGCAGTCTGTGCACGTCCCTGTTTGCCTCACTGACCCCCTCGGAGTCCCGAGCCATCTCTTATGTACCGTTGTGTTCCCTGCAGGCCAGGGAAGCTGGGTGTTCTGTCCCGGAAAGGACACTGAAGTTCATGACTGCCTGGGCTTTCTTGGACTTAGTCTATGCTCACACTCCTTGCTGAGCCATCGCTAAAAAAATGCCCCCATTTCCCTGCAGCCCCCCTCTGAACGTGTGCTGGCGTCTTAAGCCCGAGTGCCTCCCGCTGGGGGAAGGGGAATGCCACCCTGTGTCAGTGGGCAGCACGGCTTACAACCTGACCCACATCTTCAGGGATCCTGGGGACTACTGCTTCAGCATCCAGGCCGAGAACATTATCAGCAAGACGCATCAGTACCACAAGATCCAGGTGTGGCCCTCCAGTAAGTGACACTTCGCCCCTGCTCCTACAAAGGCAGCAAAAACCAGTCAACCCTGCCACCACCGCCAGTGTGCTGCCACCAGCCAGCTCCCCCGACAGCCATCAACAACCAGTCCCAGCAACACTAGCATCGTCAATAACCCTACTGTCCCCAACCAACACCACTGACTGACCACCCACAGCACTAGCACCAAACTCTGTAGTGCCATCAACAACTGCTCTGGCCCCCACTACCAGAACCCCTCAGTTGCACCACCACCACCCTCCACACCAACACCACTAGCAGTAACAACAGACAGCTCAGCTACTGCCAGCTAACTTGCCCAGCACCACTGCCACCATCACCACATGCTACAGACAGTTCTTCTAGCATCTTCAAGAGCCAGAGACGGCGCTGCCATTGCGACCACCCTTACCACCATCAGCACTGCCGTTAACACCCCTGCCACCAGCCCCTGCGCCGACCATTTGGACCGACACCATCCACACCGTGCTGCCCCAGCTTCAGCTCTCTTGTTGCCACCGCCACTGACAGTGGTCAGCGTCCCTCCATACGTTAAGCACTGCCACACTTGTCCCCAACACGAACCCTCCCTCCTTCACTGCTGTCACCGCCACCCCATCACCTCCATGCAGGCGCTGTTGCTGCCACTAAAACAAGCATCTCCAACGGTGACTGTGCTGGACTCACAGGGCTGTTGTGAGTCTCCCAGGGAGGGTGAGCAGCTCAAAAAGTGTGCAGTACAGTCTCTCTCGTTCATAAGGCTGCCCAACCATCGCCCCTGGAATACCCTTTCCCAAACACATCATGAGGTCCCGCCACGGGCTTACAGCCACAGGATTGGCTGATGACAGCATCAGGTCCTACCCTTCATTTCCGGGGGGGGATGCCTGTTCTGTGACCCCAGAAAAGAACTTTCTTATGTAGAGGAAAAAGTAGGATCCCAGAACCCTAGGGATGGTCTTTCAGATGCCCAGCCAGGTTCCATGCCATACAGAACAAAAGGGGACACCCTGCCAGCTGCACTCATCCCCAAGGTTGGCCCTGGAAGTGCACCAGGTGCTGTCACTGCCCCCTCCAGTCTTTCCAGTCCCTCTGAGACCTTGAGCAGACACCACTCTCCGCTCCTGGCCCTGGCTGATGTTGTGGGCCAGGCAGACTCTGTGACCTGTTGACATCATCAGCGGCCTTGGGCCCCACCTCCCCCAATATCTCCTGGGCACTGAGTGTCCGGGATCCCCCTGAATTCTACAGAGAAAGACAGCACTGCAGGTAATCAATGCCGCCTTTTCTTGGGAGACAGATCCTCTTGGCATATGATGGTGGCTCTACCAGGAGGAGGGTGGGGGAGGAGTGAGAAGGAACCCACACTGGCTGATCGCCTGCCTTGCACCTGCCTCACCTGGTTGCATTCCCGTGGCAGCCTTGTGGGTCAGTATTGCCATCAGGTCACTGGTCAGAACAAGGATTTGAACCCAAGACCCCCTGGGCTCTTCCTGCTCTGCCATGCTGCTTCTTGGTAACAGGATAAGGGAGTGAGCCCAGAGCTGCCAGAGGTCACAGGGCTGTTTGGGTGTCCTCACAACTTGGCTTCCCTTCCCCAGTGCAAGTCACCCAAGAGAGACCAAGGGGGAAGCTGCTAGGTCTTTCACGGCATAGGCTCGGAAGTTGTACATCATCACTCTGTCTTATGCTGCTCATTGGGAGCAAGTCACTGTAAGTCCAGCCCACACTCTGGTGGGAAATTTGGTTGCACCCCTTGAAAGTCACTATCAAGTAAAACTTTAAAACCCTCACATACCCCAGCTTGGTTTTTGTGAAATCCTGGATTTGCCTATTGGTGTTGCCTAGTTGGGATGCATGAACACAAGGAGGAAAAAAGCTCTGGTGGGCTTTGTTCTCTCCCCTGTGTCATCTCCTCCTGAAGGCTAGTATTCAGCACCAACTACCCAGGCTCGTGACTTCACCCTGTCTCACTCCCAGGCATCCAGCCTGCTGTCTTTGCTTTCCCGTGTGCCACACTTATCACCATGATGCTGGCCTTCATCATGTACATGACCCTGCGGAATGCCGCTCATCAGAAGGACATGGTGGAGGTGGGTGCTTGGTGGGGTGGGGGCTGGACTCCTGGGCCCTGACAGGATATGCGGAGAGGGCAGGGGGGCCAGACCAGGGAGCCTGGAGGTGGTCTGGATGTCAGAGCAAGGCCCTGAGGCTGGGGGTGATGTGCCCAAGAGGCATCCATAGATGGGGCCCGATTGATGATTTAGCTGCTTGCCAATGTGACTTACCTCCTTCTATGCTCGCCCTTTGCTTGGCAGCCGTGCCCATGAGCTGGTAAGGGAGAGGGCAACCGAAAGCAGGAAAGACCCAGACAGCAGAAAAGCCAAAGGCACAGGGAAGCGCTGCGTGGCTCCAGAAAGGTGTTTCTGTGCACGCTGCCAGCAGGCAGCTGAGCTCGTTGAGGCCACCTAGCCAGGCAGCTGAGCTCGTAAGGCCACCTAATGGGACTCCCAGTGGGTGGGCGGGTGATTGACCAGTGGGGTTTTGTTCACCATAGGTGGCTGATTTTGACTTTTCCCCCATGTCTGACAAGAACCCGGAGCCGCCCACTGGGGTCAGGTGCTGCTGCCAGATGTGCTGTGGGCCCTTCTTGCTGGAGACGCCATCCGAGTACCTGGAAGTTGTCCGCGAGAACCACGGGCTGCTGCCGCCCCTCTACAAGTCTGTCAAAACTTACACAGTGTGAGCGCCACCCCCCGACCCGGTTTCAGCGTTAACTGACTGCTGACTGGGAGTTTCGGGCAGGGGCGGGCAGGGTGGTGCACGCTGCCCAGCAGGAGGGGTTCATGTGTGCAGGGCTGTCCACCCTGGACGGCCATCCGTTTGTACAGTCCAGCTGCCTCCACAAGCCCCCTTCCATCACACCCCCTAGCCATCCATCCATCCATCTATACAGTTGTAAGCCCCTCTCAGTCAGTCCCACTCCTTGCCTTTGAAGAGGCCCCAAGTGGGACTGCAACACCAGACGTGGTCCTTGTTCTCTCCTAGGTGTGCCTGGCAACTCCTCGTCCACTCCTCCCCTATTGGCACATTTGCTGTCTATCTGGGGTTCACAGTTCCCTCCCCCAGGCAGCCCTGCCCAGGTCAGAGAGCTGGAAGGAAGGTCACAAATGGATAATTTAAGGCTACATCACAAAAGGTCATACATACAGAGACAAGCGTGCACACACGTCACACAGACATTTCAGATGATTTCCTCTGTATCAATTAGTTGGTTGCTGGGATGTACCCTGAGTCAGCACTAAAATGAAATCTGACCTTTCCCACATGGCCCTGACAGCTCCTGGGCCTGGCTCCTCCCTTTGTGCGCTGTCCCTGTGGCTACTGGGTCCCTTCCTAAGGACACCCTGTTCCCTCTCTGCTTGCTGGGGGTTGGGTGGGGGCAGGGCTAATGCTTTGTGAGTGCAAAGTGCTTTATAAATAGCACCTTCTTTTATTGAGTCCATGTTAAACTTTCATTGAGGAAAAGGCTTTGCAGCAAAAGAAGAGTCAAGCCACGGGGACTTGGGGACTTGGGTACCCGGAGGGGGAGGGGACAGTGTTCTTGTCCCCCCAGCTGCTCCCAGGGTGGCCTTGAGAAGGAAGAGGCAGGACTGGATGGAACCTGGGGTGGGGGACCAGCCCACTCCTCTTTCTTTGTTGGCCCAGCAGCCTGGGGGAGGCAGAGGGTGTGCAGAGAGTGTGTTATGGGTGCAGAGGGAGACCACAATTAGGCCCCCATAGAACTGTGCAGGATTAGGGAGCAACCTGGGCCTGCCTGGGGAGGGGAGGCAGGGCCATGGGGGCTGAGCTTTGTTGCTGTAATCGTTTGCTCTCAGACTTTGTGCTGAAAACAGCATTCCCACTGTTGTGCAGCTCATACTCATGAAATACTGCCATTATTGCCGAATAAAGCTTGTGTGCTCTGAGTATAGCCAAGCATATGCCAGGTGGCCAGAGTCTCTTTCTTTTCCGTGCATGGATGTTTGGGCCTTGCAAGCAGCAAGAGCATTTCTTGGATGCAGCAGGACGTCCCCGTCGTGTTCTCTGGCAAGTGCACTGGACGGAGCCGCTGGCTACGACCTCAGGTCTGGGTCAGTGGTTTGGACCAGTGGTTCTCAAACTGCCTCTTAGGCTGCATCACAGACAATCTGGCTCCTGAGGGCCTCCCGGAAGTGGGTCCAGGCACCCCAGGTAACTCCAATGTGCAGCCAAGTCTGAGACTCTGGGGTGGACTCTTGATCAGAAGGGGATGTAGGGCACACCTGGGAACTTGGAAATGCAGATCCCTGGGCCCCATGCCACACGTGAATCAGCTCCCGGGGAGGGGGCAGCCCTGGTGCCTCAAGTGTGAGAACCTCCCATCTCCAGCAGGGCTTCTTGAACTTGGACGTGATGAGAATCACCGGAGGTCTTGTTAAATGACATATTTTCATGCAGGGTGTCTGGAATGGGCCCTGGGATTCTGCATTTCTAACAAGATTCCGGATGCTGCTGGTCCCAGGACCTCACTTTGAGTTGCAAAGCTCTGAGTCTACACCCTTCCTGAGCTCTTTTTCTTCTATAAGAGGTTCAGGATTTTTTCTTAATTGCCTCTGCTCTCCTGTCGCCCCCACCACCCAGCACCCAGCGGGTGTGCCCCAAGATTTGAGGAGCTGGACATAGGTGTGCATAGACCCTGACCCCACCCCTGCTGTGCCACCCTGGAGGCCCCACTTTCAATGCGCAAAGTCATTTAGGGAACTTTCCTGGACTTCAGCATCGCTGGCACGTGGGGTGGGTACTGCCACACACACCTTTCCTCTGGTCGCCCACCCAGGGGTCAGCTATGTCATGGTTCAGGGTGGGAAGGAACCTGGGTGTAGCAGGGCACCCTCATGCCCTGGATAACTGGTTAGAGGATCAAATGAAACCTTGAGTTACTTTAAAGTATTCTTAATAGACAAGGACAGAAATCATCTTAGAACCACTTCCTGCTGGCAGAATACACAGCTCCCCATCTCCGCATACCTTCAAGAGAACCAGGATAAAAAAATCTCAACTCACCCAGAGGAATTTAGAAGTGGTGTTTCATGCTGTCAAGGGAGCTACATCTCTGCAAACATGGGGGTAATCAGGTGTTTGTCTCACAGAAGTTAAAAAAAAATTTTTTTTTAAAGAAACAAATCGTCAGCCACATTTAAGAGGTTGGGTAGAAAGAACCCCTGGGATAAAAAAAACCCCAAAAACCTGCGAGCTGGAGAGGGAAGCTCACTTTGCCAAGCAGATGCACCAGCTGCAATGCAATTCAGCAGAATATTTGACTTGCAAAACTTGGGAGCACGCAGGCTGCTGGGCCGTCGGCTGGGTCAGGCACTACAGGCTCCCTCCTAACCCCGGGCAAGGACACCTTCCAGGGCCGTGCTCACTGATTTGCTAGGCTGTCTGGAACGTTCCTCTGGAGGATTGCAGGAGGTTTCCAGAGCTGTAGCCCAGGTGAGGAGCCTGTGGGGAACTCACTGTGTTTCCTTACCAGCCCCTGGTCACTGACCCATTCCAGGCCTGTAGCAGCGAGTGTCCAGCTCTGTCCAGCACAGCTACATCTCACCTGAGCGTCCTTATAAGCACTGTCATGATTCTCATTAGCCTGCCCCCCACACCCACACCCCAGGCCCAGATGGCAGGAGGGCTGGGCAGCTGCTCCCACCAGCCTACAGTTCCAGGCGGGACCAGATTGTTGCTGATGAGAGGCTGTGGGTTCCCATGACCACAGGGTGTCAGGAGCAGAATCAATTGAATGTATTTTTGCCGGTACCTGATAAGAGCCATGTTTTCCTTTAAGAAGCCCATCACCCTGGACAGACTCGGGTGTTTTGGAAGGGTTCTGAGGGTTTAAGCCTGATAGGATTAAAGTGGGTGTCCAAGGAAACGTACATGAACTCACCTATACTGGGTTGAATAGTGACTCCCCCTAAATTCATGTCCACCCAGAACATGTGAATGGGACCTTATGTGGAAATAGAGTCTTTACAGATGTGATCAAATTAAGATGAGGTCATACTGGAATAGGGTGGGCCCTAAATTCGATGATTGGTGTCCTTATAAACAGAGAAGAGACACAGACAGGCCATGTGATGGACCCAGAGGTTAGAGAGATGCATCTACAAACTAAGGAATGCCAAGGATTGCTGGCCACCCCGGAAGCTGGAAGAGGCTCGGAGCAGATTGCTGTGTATTGGTATGCTCCTGCTGCCAGCACAAAGTATCACAGTCTGGGTGGATTAAACAACAGAAATAAATTTTCTCACAGTTCTAGAGGCTGGAAGTCACAGATCAAGGTGTTGGCAGGGTCGGTTTGGTTCCTTCTGAGGCCTCCCTCCTTGGTGTGTAGACGGCCATCTTCTCCCTGTGTCCTCACCTGGTCATCCCTCTGTGTGTGTCTGTGTCCTAATTTCTTCTTCCTATAAGGACACCAGTCAGATTGGAGTAGGCCCACGCCAGTGACCTCGTCTTAACTTAATTACCTCTTAAAAGGTCTTATCTCCAAATTCAGCCACATTCCGAAGTGCTGGGGGTTAGGACTTCAACTGATGAATTCTGGAAGGTCACAATTCAACCCATAACACCTTGATTTCAGACTTCTGGCCTCCAGAACTGGGAGGGAAGAGATTTCTGTTGTTTTAAGCCGCCCAGATTGTGGTATTTATTTCCGCCACGCCAGGAAGCGAATACACTTTGCAACATCTATTCTGGCAGCTCTCTCAGACTCTGCATCCATCCAACAGGAAGTCCTTCAAAACAGATCCAGAATCCAACCACTTCTCCCTGTTTCCGCGGTGCCCCCCTCCCTGGCGGGGCCATCCCCATCCTGTTGGCTTCCACTACTCCTCATCTCACCCCAGGTGTGTTCTCAGACCCACATGAAGTCCATGTCCTCCTCTACCCAAACCCTTCAATGTCTCCCAGCTCAGGGTCCTTCCAGGGGCCTTCAAGGCCCGCACGACCTGGCCCTCTGACCTCACTTGCCTCATCCCCTGATGCTTACTCCTCCGGCTTTGTCTTCCTCAGGGCTTCCCTAGGGCTGTTCCCCCTGCTGGGAGCTTTTCCCTACACATGCCTGGGGCTCCCTCCTTGCCTCCTTCACATCTGCTCCAAGGTCACCTGCTCAGTGAGACCGACCCTGACACCCCCCACCTCCCGTACCCTACGTCCCTTACCCCCAAGAGCACTGATCATTTGCTAACATACTATTAATTTTACTAATTCATTTATTTACTCTGCCTCCCTCCATAAAATAAAAACTCCAGGAATGAAGGGACTTTGCCTACTGTGTCCAATATTTCTATTTCCAGCACCTAGCATAATGCCTGGCACATAGTAGGTGCTCATTAAATATTATCGAGGAAAGGAGGAAGGGAGGAGAAATGCCACTTCCCCATTCAAATGTATGGCCTGGCAATGTCTAGGATTTAGGAGAGGTGTGGGAGGCATACAGTCTTAGCCGGAGGTAACTCCTGGAGGAGACAGTATGTCTCTCACAAAAAGCAAAGCCCTTACTCTTGACTTGGAATGCACTCTTTTTCCCAGGCCTGAGGAATGTAAAAGAGATTAGCAAAGCTATCTCAAGCCAGGAGACCTCAGGGAACTGAGAGTCCTGGTTGTTCCCTATGGCTGGGGGCTGTGTGTGCGCCTGGTTAAGGGAAGATAATGTTCAAGGATAGTTGTTGTAAACTTGTTGAGGTCCTGGTAGTGACTGAACTGAGACGATAAGCAATTCCACGGGAATATTGTCTAATAATGAGCTCCTCTTCTGTCTATATAAGATTCAGTAAATTCTAAATAAAGTGCCTTGCAACCATCAGTTGTCTTGGTCCTTCTGACCCCATACTCACGGTGCTATTCAGTCCCTTGCCCCTCTCCATCGGGACCTGGAAGACCCCCTGCGGTGGCTGGACCATCGCATAGAGGAAAGAGAAAATGCTGAGGAAAGGACTCAGTGTCTCCCCAGATTCTCCAGAAGGACAAATGGCCTGGAAGCCCTGGTTTGGGCCGTGTGGTGATGTCCAGGTGACAGGATGCTGAGGCCTCTGCACCTGTATCCTGGAGAGAAGGACCACTGTCTGGGGGTGTCCTTCCCTGCCCGGAGGACCTGAAGCTGCCCCAAGGTGTGATGGCATTTCGGAAACCAGCTCTGGTGCTTGTTCATCATCAGAGTGGGAAGCGCCTGGCTGTCCTCTGAGGATGATGCCTCATTCCGTGTTGGCGGGTGGGGGGGGGTGGGATCAGAGGGAAGGGGGAAGCCAGGCTGTGGAGGGTACAGCAGGGGCCGAAGGAGCAAGCAGGGTTGGAACCTGGCTAAGGGGCTGAGGAGGAACTGGGGCCACCAGGCAGGATCCGCGCCAGGGGCTCTTAACCTGGGGTGCCCGACCCCCAAGGGATCCATGGAGAGAACTCATGAACTTGGATGGGAGAAATGACATCTCCATTGTTACAAACCTTTAATCCAATCGAGGCATTTCCTTCCACCATAGTGGCCCCAAATGGCAGTGTTGTCAGCAGTTCATGTGACTTTGCCATCAGTAACAATCAAAAATATGTTCACATCACATTCCAATTGTGAATCTCTCAAAATGTCATTTGTGCTGATCATGTCTTCAAAATTACCGTTGCTATTAGACTTGCTTTTGGATCTTATTTCACTAAGCACATATATTACAATTGCTATTTTGATAACTGGTTTCCTTTGAAATCCTATTATTTAATATTATGCTTTCAAAACCATTATTCTGATGGCTTGATCTGACTGGAGGGGGGCTCATGGTACCAAGAAGGCTATAAGGCCCCTGTAGCTGTTCTCTGGGGAGATCCTCAGGGGCACAGGGGTGACAGGGGACTTTGTTTTCTTCGGGCCAGAGGGAAGGATCCTTCCCTGGGTATCTGACCCAGGAGACCAGGTGCCAGGTCCCCACAGGCCTGCAGTGCTCAGTGCAACCAGCAGGTGGCAGCCCCGCTCAGCCATGCTTCTGCAGTTTCCTCCTCCTAGTGCAGGCTGTGGGCACCACAAGAATACAGGGGACACGGATAGCGTGGGTCCTGGCAGCTGTGGCACCCACAGACGCACACACCTGTGCACACGCCACATGCATATGCACGCTCACACTGACAGCTGGAGGAGCTTACCTGGGAATCAGCTTCCAGAACATCCTGGCCCTTCCAGGACAGAAGGCATTCCCAGGATTCTTGCCTTGGGAAGTCCTTTCAGAAGAGGGGACCCCCTTTGTTCTTCCTCATCTTTTCCTTCCCTAATATCTTTTCTGAGGCGTCCACAGGTCAGCACAAGCCAATAACTCCAGCCACAAAAATAATCTAGTTGCAGCCAAGGTAGGGAGTGGGGGGAAGAAGTGGAGATCTGAGTTCTGGCCTGGCTCCCAGACCCTGGGCAAGTGACTTAATCTGTCCAAGCTCTAGTTTCTTTGTGTTGCACAATTTGTATAAAGAGTGAACTCTTGGGCTTCCTTGGTGGCGCAGTGGTTGAGAATCTGCCTGCCAATGCAGGGGACACGGGTTCGAGCCCTGGTCTGGGAAGATCCCACATGCCGCGGAGCGGCTGGGTCCGTGAGCCACAACTACTGAGCCTGCGCGTCTGGAGCCTGTGCTCCGCAACAGGAGAGGCCGCGACAGTGAGAGGCCCACACACCGTGATGATGAGTGGCCCCCGCTCGCCGCAACTGGAGAAGGCCCTTGCACGGAAACAAAGACCCAACACAGCCAAAAATAATAAATAATAAAAAATAAATTAAAAAAAAAAAGAGTGAACTCTTACAACTCCACAACTATATAACAAACCACCTAATGAAAAATGAGCAAAGGACTTGAATAGACATTTCTCCAAAGAAGACATACAAATGGCCAATAAACACATGAAGAGATGCTCAATATCATTAGTCATCAGGGAAATGCAAATCAAAACCACTATGGGATACCACTTCACGCCCACTAGGATGGCTATAACAGACCACACAAAACACAATCAAAGCGAAACAGAAAATAGTAAGTATTGGCAAGGATGTGGAGACATAGGAACCCTCGTACACTGCTAGTGAGAATGTAAAATGGAAGACAATTTGGCGGTTCCTCAAAAAGTTAAACACAGAATTACGATATGGCCCAGCAATTCCACTCCTAGGTATACACCTAAAAGAACTGAACACGGATACTCGGGTACTTGTTCATGAATGTTCACAGCAGCACTATTCACAAGAGCCAAAAGATGGAAAGAGCCAACATATACATCAACAGAAGAATGAATGAACAAATTGTGGTAATACACACAATGGAATATTATTCAGCCTTAACAAGGAATGAAGTACTAACCCTGCTGCGATAGGGATGGACCTCGAAAATATTATGCTCAGTGAAAGAAGCCAGCCACAAAAGGCTACACACATATTATAATTCCATTTATATTAAGTGTCCAGAATAGGCAAATTCATAGAGACAGAAAGCAGATTGGCGGCTGCCAGGGGGTTGGGTGGGGGAGGGAGGAAGGGGAAGGGATTGTTTAAAGGGTAGTGGGTGTTCTTGGGGACAGTGAAAAAAGTTTTGAAACTACGGAGAAGTAGTTGCACAACATTCTGAATGCATTGAACGCTACTGAATTGCTCACTTTAAAATGATCAGTTGAATGTTATGTGAATTTCATCTATTTTTTTTCAACATATTTTTTTTTTCAACAAAATAAAGAGAACGAACGGGTGCATTTTCCAGGCCATCACTGAGAGAACGTTCAGGCAGCATCGACAAGCCCTGCACAGGGGCCCAGCAGACCCCGGACACACGCCCTTCTTTCCCAGCACGCTGGGCACATTTCAAAGTCTGAGTCGGTGGTGAGCTAGGATTGTGGCGGCCGTGGCAGCGAGCGGTCCCGGCGCACCTCGCAGGGGGATGCAGCCATTGCTGTCTTTTCATTTCCTTCCCCAAAGCCCCGCTGTGCTTCCAGGAACGGGCAGCAGGGGGTGCTAGAAGCCAGCGGCAGAGCAGGGAATGGAAGGCCTGACCACCCCTCTAGACTCAACTGCTCCAGCTCAGGCTGCAGATTCTGGCTGGTCACCACACCCCCAGACTCCCAACGAGTGTTGACCGGCGCCGGGCCACTCCTAGCCCGGGTGTGGCAGGTGCTGAGGTGCTGCGTCTCCTCTCAAACAGAAACCGCAGCCTTCTGGCCCCAAACAGGTGGGATCAGCTCAAAAAGCTCAAGGGCTCCCTACAACCTTTAACACCAAGTCCGAACTCTCCGCCCTCAAGCTGCTCCCACTTCTCTCTCCAGCCTTATTCCCTATAGTATGGATTCACCCTTTCCCCACGATGCATGTGGTCTAAGCACGACCCCCCGCCCCCCTCCACTGCTGTCAGGGCCCACCTTCATCCATTTGGCACGCGTGCACGATGACCGATGCTGGGTTGCACCCGCCAACCAAGCGAGGCCGGCCTCCTGGGGCCTCCTGTCCTGTAGATGACCAGCATCCGGCCATAAACCACAGAAAGAGCTTCCAGCTGTCAGGGGCTGGTGCCTCTTCTTCATGTCCTGCCTGGGGAGCACGCCTGAAACCTGCCCAGTGCCCAGCATGAGGCCAAGTTTCCTGACTCCGGCCCAGACCAAAACCACGAGAGTTCTGGTGACCACATGTGGCTCTTCTGGCAGAAAATCACGAGGCTTCCCCGGGAGACGCTCTAGGATTCTGAGCTCGAGGGGGTGAAGCAGCAAATAGCCCAGCAGCGCCTCATTAGAAGCATCAACATAAGCTCTACCCAGGACTACTGACGCGCTTCTGCCTGGTTTGAACAGTTATTAGGAAAAAGCTTATTGCCTGTGATCTATTAATTCTTCTGTTTCACCTTGGACACAATTAACATTCTTGCTACCTTCAGCTTCAACCCACAAATGACAATAGTGTCCTCACTCTTGACAATGTTGGATTTTACAGGAGCCTTGAGCTCCTGGGAAGCAGCAGAGGTTAAAGGGACCCCACCCCTGCCCCACACTTTGCGTTGGGCAAAATGGCTTATTGCAAAGAACCACCCTTCTCCGCTCTCCCTCCATTTGCCTATGACAACACAAGGCCAGATGCAGATGCTCAAAATCCCTTTTCTTGCCTCATAATGATTACCTGAATTGCTTGTCTCCGCTGGCCGATCCTTTTGAATAGAATCTCTCTTCCTGTCTCCGGATTTATTTTCATTTGACTTGCTTGGGAGACAGCTGCTGATAACTCAATGTAAGTTTCAGGAGGTCTGAGCAGGTGATATCAGAAGCCTGCCCGCCCACCTTAGGTTCTAAACAGGAGCTTAGGTTGTTGGGGAAAAGTGCTTTTGTGTCCAAACAGGCAACGTTGCTTGATTCCTGGGAACACAGCACAGCTGAGCTGTATCCACCCTCTCCCACCCCCATCTGCCCCAATGGCCTGGCCCAGAGCAATGCCCTCCCGTTCAGCATTCGCCATAAAAGCCAGGAAGCAGGGATTGTCTCATACAAAGACCTGGAGGCAGAGGAACGCAGACGCCTGCTCTTTTCTGGGAACCCAGAAGAGGGAAATGTAACAAAAAGAAAACATAAATTAATCACTCGGTGATTTCTCCTGCGTAAGAAGTTTGCCCAAGTTTGCAGAGCCGGCCGAGGCAGCGGGGCTGGGATTTGACTTCCTAGCTTGCTGGTTTCCACCCGCCCTGGTGGGCTCCCCAGCTGCTGGTCCTCAGGCTTTCAGAGGGGCCCACCTGTCCCAGGTGTGGCCCGGACGGAGGTGGAGCTGCAGGGACTGACCACCAGGGGACACCAGGGCTCCAAGGAGGGGGAGAGGAAGGCCCCTGCTGCTGGGCGGAGAGCAGAAGTGGAGGGTTCAAGGCCCCTCTCCCACATTCTCGCATCCTCCCAACAGCCCTGCAAGATAACCCAGGTGGGGCTGCCTGACTTCAAATCCTTGCAAGTGGGCTTCCCTGGTGGCGCAGTGGTTGAGAATCTGCCTGCCAATGCAGGGGACACAGATTCGAGCCCTGGTCTGGGAAGATCCCACATGCCGCAGAGCAACTAGGCCCGTGAGCCACAACTACTGAGCCTGCGCGTCTGGAGCCTGTGCTCCGCAACAAGAGAGGCCGCGATAGTGAGAGGCCCGCGCACCGCGATGAAGAGTGGCCCCCACTTGCCGCAACTAGAGAAAGCCCTCGCATAGAAACGAAGACCCAACACAGCCAAAAATAAATAAATAAATAAATTAAAAAAAAAAAAAAAATCCTTGCAAGTATGTGACCCTGGACAAGTCATTTTGCTCTTCTGAATCTTGCTTTCCTTGTCTCCTTTGGGGGAAACAGGGGTGCCTACCTAGAGGACTCTGCCACGTGCCCCCTGGTTAGGACCCAGTAAATAGTAACTGCTATATGTATAACTGGATCACTTTGCTGTACCCCTGAAACCAACACAACATTGTAAATCAACTAGACTCCAATATAAAATAAAAATTTTAAAAAATATATAATAACTGCTACTACTACTACTACTGTTATCAACCCACTCTACAGCCAAGGAAACTGAGCCCCAGAGAGTCAGGGTTACAGGCACACAAAAGCTGGAATTAACCTTCCCCACCTGGCTATGGCTCAATATCCCGTTGGCAGCACCTCCCAGGCACAACCTCACATGCAGTTCCAGAACCTTCCAAGTTGCCTGAACCAGAGATCTGTGGAGGGTGAGGGAGCTCCCTGCATTGTGTAAGGAAGGCTAGAACCACAGAGCCCCAGGTTCTCCCCCGACTAGGGCATGTGCAGCCGCTGACGTCTCTGAGCCTCAGTTTCCCCGGAGATAATGCCTGGGAAGTGGCTGGGAATTAGGTGCGGGGATGTGTATGAAATCCCTTTGTTCCCAGGAATGTTGACCCCACCTTGGAGCTCCAGGAGGGCAGGGACCAGGTCGGAGGTCTGGACAGGACATCTGATGTGTGTGTGGTGACCGGGTACCAGTATGTGCAGCTACGTCCAGGGGGGGCAGAGGTGGGGGGTGGATTGATAAAGAGTCATCTGTGTGGCCAGAGGTGGGAACCTGGAGGAGAAAGGAATGTGTGGAGACAGTGGAGCGGGTGAGGCAGTTACAGCATCTCCTTTTGGAGAGCGTGCAGTCCGGCGTGCTGCTGAGGTCAGCAATGTCTCGGGTCACAAAGTACCTCGGCCAAAGGGACCGGATGGGGCTGGGGACACTGCAGAGAACAGAGGGCCATGGCGGGATGGAGCTGTGTTCTAGGAGCCGCACCCAGGACCTCTGGCTTCTGATGGGTCCCAGCCTGTGGGGTCCAGGAGGTGCCCCACCAGCTCCGGCTTTTCCCCTAAGTGCTGGGTGACCTTCAGAAGATTGCTTTCTGTGATTTTCCTCACAGCCTTGCCTGCAGCTCCATCTTTAAAAATAGTTGCAGAAAAGCCCATTGCTTATTCAATGAGTTCTTTTGTTAAAAAACAAAACAAAACTCTGCATCTTTGGTTTGTTTAGCTTCTAAAAGGCCCGAGTATCAAAGTGCCTGCTCATTAAAGAAAAATAGGATGCGGGGAAAGAGTGGGAGAGGGCGAGGGTCGGGGAGCCGGGCTGGGCTGTGGCCACTCAGGCTCAAACCTCGGTCCTCTCTGGAAACCTGGGGCAAACGTCCCACCTCTTGGAGGCTTAGTCTTCTCGTGTGTATGTTGGGATGTTGATAATAATGCCAAGTCCTGGGATTCAGAACCGAAGAGGACACGATCCCTCCATCCACCATCCTCTCTCTGGCTCTGCCCCCGCCCCAACCCCCACCCCCAGCCAAACTTCTGGCAAGAATTCCCTCCCCCATCCCCTCTGAAACTGCTCTTCCCAAGGTTATCAGTAACGTTCACATGGCTAAACCCATGTTATTCAACAAACACTTGTAGAGCATCCCTGAGAGTCAGGCTCTGTGCCCGCAGCTTTCCCCCCTCATCCCGCCTGGCGCTCAGCAGCATTGGGTTCTCCTGGGCAGCAGCCGGTCCTCCTTGAAACCTGCAGACCCTACGCTCTCCTTGGTTCCCTCCCACCCGGTTGGCAGTGCCTCCTTTCCCCCCTTCCTTGACTTTCTTAATGGAGGTGGCCGGCTGTCCATCCAGCCTCCGTTCTATCCATTTTCCTTAGGACGAGGGTCCCAGTTTTGTTTGGAACAGCCTTGAGCCCAACTAAGCGACTTTTCCAGTCCCCCGTACATTCTGGGGGTGGCTGATGAGATAAAAGCAGAAGTTTTGGCAAAAAGGAACCAGAGACTAAAGGGAAATAGTAAGATGGAATTTGCAGGTCAGCCTGGGAATTGGCAGAGGAAACTGGAGTCTGAATTAGTTTACCCCTTGCAAAGACCGAGTCTTCAAAGGATTCCATGAAAGATGGGTTCCCTGGGAGACTTTGAAACTGTGAATCCCGGGAAAATTGGGAATCATGCCTTTCCCTGTTGAAAATACATCTGGATGGTAATAAATATCTTCAGGAAACATGAAAAAAAAAAAAGCAGAAGTTTTGGGTGAAATGTCTGCAAAACCCCCTTAAATGGGAGACAAGCAGTTTTTCTCCATCCCTGCAGCCACCATCCTAATCCAAGCTACGGTCATGTCTGATGAGCTCGATGACAATGGCTTCCAGTGGGTGTCCCGCTCCCCCCATTCCCCCCAAATCGACGGTCAGAGGGATCCTTGTGAGGCAACCGTGTCTCATTGTGTCATTATTCTGCTCAAACACGTGCTGTGACTCCCCATGACCCAGGAAGATGTTCAAACTCTGTGTTGTTAACGAAAAATTAATCAATAGTCAACCCAAGAGAGAAATGGAAATTTTTATTCCAGCCAACTGGAGGATTATAACCCAGGAGACAGTCTTTCAGAAAGCTCCAAGGACTGTTAGAGATCAAGGCACAGTTATCTAAGTTTTTGAGACAAAGTAACATAGTGACAGTTTACATAGTGTAACAAGGTGAGTAGTGAGTTATTACAGGATTGAGAAAGGACTGTTACCTCCTAAGGAGTTACCTTGCTGGTGCCAGGAGGAAATTTCTTTTTTTCTTTCTTTCTCTTCTTTTTAATTTTTTTTAATTTTTTTTATTTTTGGCGAGTAAGCATTCCTGTGTCTTCTAAGGGGATCTAGTTAATGTGTAATGCAGATGCACAATGCTCACTAAAGGGGAGGGGGCAGTGGCTCAAATGGGCAGAGGGAGAATTTTATGTTTAAAATTTTTCTTGTCCTGCCTTAAAAATAATTTTATTTCATCAGTATTGAGCCGGCAAGACCTCCATACCTGCTGCCGACCTCTCAGCTCACCACCTATCCCTCCAAGCCCTAGAAATACACTCAAGTCACATATGTTATTTTAAACGTTCTAATGTCCACACTAAAAAATGAAAAGAAACAGGCCAGATTATTTCAATTATATCTTTTCTTTAGCACACTATATCCAAAATATTATCATCCCAGCATGTAATCAATGCAAAGTTTATTAATGAGGTCATTTAACCTTCGTGGTTTTGTGCTGTGTCTTCACGGTCTGGTTGGGTACTTTCCTCTTATAGCATCTTCCAACTTGAACTGTATTTAGATTTTGTAAAATGTACAGTTGGAAAAGTAGATTCACATACCCGAGTTCTTCCAAATATAATGAAGAGTCTCCCAGTGACTGCATTAAAGATCCGTTTTAAAATGTTAACTAATTGAAATTTAATAAAATTTGAAATTCAGTCCCTCAGTGGCACATTTCAAGTGCTCAGCAGCCCCACCTTGTGGCTTATGGTTGTCACAATGGACAGGGCAACGTGGGGTCTCGCTTTCTGCAAATGACAAAAATGTTCAATACAAGTGGCATGGGTTTTGAGCACTGAGGAACTGAACTTTTAACTCTGTTTAATTTTCATTGATTTAAGTTTAAGAAGCCACACGTGGCCAGTGGGTATCCTCTGGGGACACTGCTGTCATTTCTCAGTCTCCTAGCATCCCAGCCGTGGCTACCCGCTGCTCCCTCTATCCGACCTCCCCTGGTCTTCCTCTCTGCTGAGTTTTAAACATTCATTTGTTGTGAGGTCACTGCCCCTCCTCTGTGGTCCTCCATACCCTATTTTGTTTCCCATCCCAATAATGACATTTTTATCACAGTTAATTATTTAATTTTCCTTCCCAGGTAAAGAGTGAACTCCACAAGGGCATGGACCATATCTGTCTTGTTCATCACTCTCTGCCAGTGTCCTGGGACTAGTACAGGCTGACCTCAGAGATATTGTGGTTTTGGTTCCAGACCACTGCAATAAAGTGAATATCTCAATAAAGCGAGTCACATGAATGTTTTGATTTCCCGGTGCATATAAAAGCTATACTTACACTATACTATAGTCTATTGCATGTGCAATAGCATTATGTCTAAAAAAACAATGCAATGCCTTAATTTAAAAATACTTTATTGCCCAAAAATACTAACCATCATCTGAGCCTTCAGCGAGTCATAGCAGTAAAATCAAAGATCGCTGATCACAAATCACCATAACAAATATAAAAATGAAAAAGTTTGAAATATTGCAAGAATTACCAAAATGTGAGACAGACATGAAATGAGCAAATGCTGTTGGAAAAATGGAGCCGACAGATTTGTTTGACTCAGGGTTGCCGCAAATCTTCAATTTGTAAAAAATGCAGTATCTGCAAAATGCAATAAAATGAGGTATATAGTGGGCATTCCATAATAGTTATTGAATGAATGAATGATGGATGAATGAATATTCATGAATGAATGAAGTGCCACAGTGGCTGGAATCCACTCTTAGAGAGTGATTTACTTCACAGCTAACCATTGCCTTTCTTTTCCTATGAAACCCACACGCTCCCTTTACAGGCCAACAAATTCCCAACACTATAATAATAGTTACTATTTACTGAGCACTTACAGTGTGTTAAGAGAATTGCTAGAAGCACTTTACATCCATTAGTTCACTTAATTCTCACATCAGTCCTATGGTGGGGCAGTATTATCAGCTCTACTGAGGCACAGAGATGTTTAGCAACCTGCTCAAGGTCACACAGTCAGTAAGTGGCAGAACCAGAACCAAGGCAATCTGACTGTGGAGGCCACGGTCAAATCAACTACAAGATATGACTTTCCAGTTCTTCTGACCAGGATCCACAGTAAGAAGTACATTTTACATTCAGAGCCAGGACACCACACACATACCCCTGAGAAAAAGTTTCACTAAGTATTACATTATTATATGTGTTACATTCTGGTATGTTCTAGCCTGTTCTATTTTATTCTATCTTATTTTTATTATTTTTATTTTATAAATAGATTTATTTATTTTATTTATTTATTTTTGGCTGCGTTGGGTCTTCGTTGCCGCGTGCGGTCTTTCTCTAGTTGCGGCAAGTGGGGGCTACTCTGTTGTGGTGCCTGTGCTTCTCATTGCGGCGGCCCCCTTGTTGCAGACCACAGGCTCTAGGCGCACGGGCTTTAGTAGTTGTGGTGTGAAGGCTCAGTAGTTGTGGTGCATGGGCTTAGCTGCTCTGCGGCATGTGGGATCTTCCCGGACCAGGGATCCAACCCGTGCCTCCTGCATTGGCAGGTGGATTCTTAACCACTGTGCCACCAGGGAAGTCCCTCTATCTTTTTTTCTAAAATGCTAGTTGTGACCCACTGCATTGATCTTATGACCCACTCCACTATACTATTTTTACATACATTTTATTAGAGAATATTTCAAACACATAAAAGTAGAAAAAAGAAAATAATGACAACCACCCCCCCCAAGAACCCATCACCCAACTTCAACAATTATTAGCTTGTAGCCAATTTTGTTTCGTTTCTACCCCCTGCTCACTTCCTCTTCTGTGTTATTTTGAAGCAACTTTCAGAGTTGGTTTCATTTAATTTGTAAATATTTCCATACTTGTCTTAGTCTGCTAGGACTGCCATAACAAAACACTTATGATTGAGTGGCTTAAACCACAGACATTTATTTCTCACAGTTCTGGAGGCTGGAAGTCCAAGGTCAAGGTGCCAGCAGATTTGGTTTCTGGTGAGGGCTCTCTTCCTGGCTTGCAGATGGCTGCCTTTTCTTCTCACTGTGGCCTCACATGGCCTTTCCTCCGTGCATGCATTTAGGGAGAGAGAGCTCTCTGGTGTCACTTCTTATAAGGGCACTAATGCTGCCAGATCAGGGCCCCACCCTCTGACCTCATTTAACCTTCATTACTACCTTAAAGGCCCTATCTCTCAATACAGTCATGTTGTGGGTCAGGGCTTCAGCATATGGATTTTAGGGGGACACAAACATTCAGTCTGTAACGATTCAATAGTTTTAGCAAAGATGTCCTCCTTCTAGGGGGAGGAGGATGGGGATGTGGAGTACTTTGGGGACTGGAGAGAAGAGGACACAACAGGACAGAAAGGTACTAAGCTCTGTCCACCTCACGGTCCCCCACCCCTGCTGAGAGGGGAGGGTGAGGGCAGAGGAGGCATCCAGGCAAGAAAAGCTGCTCACTTAGAGAGATGTTCTTAGAGGATTCTGGGTGTTTAAGGACACCCATCCCCCTGCCCACGTCGTGGCTCTGTGCCTGGGAGCACCTGCTGGCCCCACGGGCTGGGATGAAGCCCTCACGCTAAGTCAGGAGACCTGGACTCCCCATTCCCTTGGGGAGACACTGACTCATGGCATGGCTTAGGCAAGCTTGTTCTCTCTCTGGCCTCAGTTTCTCCTCTGTAAGACGAGGGATTTCAGATCAGGTCGCCTGGCACACACATTCCTGGATTCCCACCACTGCAGCGCAAGTTTGGGGCAAACACCAGCAGGTGGCTCCAGGTTGTTTCTAGAAGGAGCAAAGGAGGAGGTGCCTGCAAGAGGGCTGGGAGGGCCCCCCAGAGCTGGGCTGGGAGGGGGGCACATTTCTAACCCAAGTGGTTCACCAAGCTTGTAGATCAGGCAGATTCCACTTAAGGTTGGGATGGGGGATTGGAGGGGCAAAGGGCTGGGGATCGGGGAGGGACCGTCTTTGTTTTCACAAACCCCTGATGGGCCATTCTGATAGAAAGAGCAGCCTTGGTGAGTTCTGGATGGGAGGTGAGGGCCTCTGGCCAGGAAAGCTCCCAGAGGAGCATTGGCCATGGCACTTCTTGGGCCAGGGTTGCTTTGTTTCAGTTTAAAGATGTCGGAGACTGAGATGGAGGCTGGAAAAAGCCCCCCACGGTAGTGACTCCCTGAAGCTGTGTGAATGTGACGCCTGGAGGAGAAGGGACGGCTGGCACAGGGCAGGTGGAGGATTCAGAGAAAGCCGGAACTCGGCGCCAGGTGGGACCGGAGCCATGTCAACCTGCAGAGGATCCCCAGGGAGCGGCCGGAGGTTGGCGTCTCTCCCAGACCCTGGACAGGGGCCAAGGCCAATTTTGTGGAGATGTAATAGGACAAGATGACCCCAGCTGGTCAGTGGGCTTGGGGGTGATGGGAGAGGATGGCAGATGGGCAAACAGCAGAAAAAGCCTGTGCTGTGCTTTCAGCTGGGCTCCCCACACTCGCCCACACGCTTACACCTGTGCAGGTGTGCATACGGCGGGCACATCTGCAGACACGTGCAGACAGGCTCGGCGGCAGGCTCACCCTCCACCCCAGCTTTACTACTGACATTTCTGTTCCTAGAGGTGTGTTGTCCTAGAAATCCCTTTCCATTCGAGGATTTCTTGGATGCTGCAGCCAATTTTCATTCCTGCCGTGGAGTTCCTCCGCAGACCCTGCCAGGAATGTCTCTTTTTCATTTATTTTGGGTGCCGGAGAGTCAGAGAAAGGAAGAGCCTCCCTGGTATTTTCATGCACACGACAGCCTCCCAAGCACGTACACCCTGGAAGCCAAGGCCGCTGCAGAACTGGGTCTTTCTCCCTCTGGACCAGAGCCTCTACCTGGGAGGCAGGGAAGCAGGGTGGAGGTGGGTGTCCCAGTGCCCGATACACCTCCACTCCCAACTTGATCCTCTCCACCTGCCCCATTCCCAAATCTTCTGTCCTGTAAGGCCAGGGGCCACATCTGCATGGTCCACATTTGTAGTTCCAGCACCTAGCACGGTGTCTGGCCCACAGAGGGTGTGTAAGTGCAGGTCCACTGGCAACCAGATGCCAAGATCGGGTTTTATTAGGAAATGTCTGGGTAGTGTGTTGAATGTCCCCTACCCCTAAAAAATTCATGTCTACCCAGACCTCAGAATGTGACATTTGGAAATAGGGTCTGTGCAGACATAATTAGTTAAGGTTCTCAAGGTGAAATCATCCCAAATCCAATGACTGGTGTCCTTAGAAGAAGAGAAGATGATACAGAGAAACACAGGGGAGAAGGTCACGTGACAATGGAGGAGGGATTGGCGTGACCTGTCTACAAGCCAAGGAGCACCAGGGATTGCTGGCAGTCACCAGAAGTGAGGAGTGAGGAATGGGATAGCTCCCCCCTCAGAGCCTCCAGAAGGAACCAACCCCATAGACCCCTTGACCTTGGACTCTGGTCTCATGATCTGTGAGATAATACGTTCCTGTAGGGACTCCCCTGGTGGTCCACTGGCTAAGACTCTGTGCTTCCAGAGCAGGGGTCCCGGGTTCAATCACTGATCTAGTCGGGGAACTAGACCCCACATGCCGCAACTAAGAGTTCTCATGCCACAACTAAAGATCCAGCATGCTGCAACTAAGACCCGGCACAGCCAAAAAAAAAAAAAATTCCTGTAGTTTTAAGCCATACAGTTTGTAATGATTCGTTATGGCAGCCCCAGGAGACTAATGCAGCTCAGATGAGAGGAACTGGGGAGGGAGCTGGAAAGGCTGGGATCTGTGCAATCTGACCCCAAGGGAAGGGGAGAGGGAGGGAGGTTTGCAGGGAACTGTGCTCAACTGGTGTGCAGCCTCAGAAAGTTTCATTGAGGGTCTTAAGGAATCCTTGAGCCAAAGTTGGCTGTCGGCTTCAGGGTTGCCCCAGGAATGGGTCTGCTGCCAGCAGTGGTGGCTGGGAGCCGTCTGTGGGAAGGGCGGCCCGGGCAAATGCAGCTGTGGGGTTCAGAGCATTGCAGCTGTTGGGGGTTTCCAGGCACATTCTCATGGCCACCACGGTCGTTGATCAAATGGAGGGGAGCTGCTGTTGGCCTGAGGACTGGACCCTTTCGGGGCAGGGAGAGTGGCTATAGCAGAATCCACTAGAAGGGAGAGGGCTTGTATTTGTTTCCTAGGGTGGCCATAAAATTACCACAAACTCCCAGCTGGTGAGCTGCAGAGCTGCTGGGGTCCTAGCCCTGAGATTCTGTTGGCTTAAAACAACAGACACGTATTCTCCTCCAGTCCAGGAGACCTATTAGGGGCCAGGTCACAAGTCCTCACCTCTGACCCCATGGCAGAGTCCAGGGGTCTCCAAGACCACTCTCATTTCTGACAACATTTGCAGATTTGAGGATCCCCAAGGCCACTCTCAGGTTTGATAATTTGCCAGAAGGACTCCCAGAACTCGCTGAGAGCTGTCATGCTCACAGTTATGGTTTATTACAGCAAAGGATATAGCCAAGGGCAGAGATGTTCGGGGCTGAGTCCAGGAGGATGTGTGGATGACCCATTCCAGTAGAGTCATAGACAGTGTGACATCTCCCAGTGGTGACAAGCGACCACACACATGGATACAGCCCACCAGGGACACTCACCTGAGCTTGGTGTCCAGAGTCTTTACTGGCGCTCCATCACATAGCCACATGTGGTTGACTTCTTATGCGGCTGACCTTGTTTGCCAGCCCTTCTGGAGGTCAAGCGATATTGCCTGCCTCAAAGCCCCCACCCTAAATCATGTTAGACTTTCTGACATGGTCCAAGGCCCCCAGGTAAACAAAGACACTCTTATCAGGCAGGACATTCTGAGGGTTTAGAGATCACCTTCTAGGAGCTGAGAGCAAAGGCCAGACGTCTCTTTGGATAAGGTTGATTCTTTACTAGACACCTGCCAAGGACCTCAGACGAGATACTAAACTTCATGGTACCTCAGTTTTCACATCTGCGGAATGGGCAGGCAGGCATCTTCCTTCCAGCATTGTCAAGAGGATTATGTGAGATGGCATCTATGAAAGCCCCCAGCCCAGCCCCCTTGCACCCGATTGGTCCCCAAGAAGGGGAGGGCAGGCTGGCTCAGCCCCATGTCTGACTCACAGGTGATTCATCCCCAGCCTCAGGATGACAAGATCTAAGGGTCCTCGGCCAGGGTGCGGGTTTCTTAAAAAGTGAGCTGATGGCCCTGGCTGCAGAGTAAGAGCTGAGCTTATTATGTGTGGCCTTTTTGATAAATTATAAAGAGCCCGAGCCTCATGCTGAGAAAGGAGAGGGAGAGGTGTGAGGCCACCGGCAGACGTATACATTTTACTTCTGAAGCGAGAGGAATTCTGGTTGTCTACCGGGAGAGCTGCACCTTCATGCAGAATGACCAAGCAGGCTCAGGGCTGAGAGGCGCTGAGTCAGGAGAGAGGGGGCCCCATCGAGGGGAAGGCAGGAGGCAAGACCAGGTGTCAACTGTTCCTTTCAGGGGACTCTTGCTGTGTCGGAAGTTCGGGCTGTGGTATCTGCTGGCAGTGAGAAGGAGTCACAGCGATCGCCTCCCTGAAGGCGTTTTTTCTCTCTCCCTGGAGAAATGTGCTGACAGGCATGGGCCTTTGCAGGAGTGGGTGGCCTTGGCCTTCTGGTGGGGGCTCCGCTGGGCAGCCCTTCCTGAAGACAAGTGCGTGGAAGACAGATGGGTGGTGGGCCGTGGGCATCGGGGTGGTCCTTGGAACTCCCACTTCCCTGCCCTCCACGCTTCTTCCTGTCCTGAAATGGGCTCTCAACAGGATCAGGGTGAACCCCTGGCCACCTTTCAGCTTTGGTCCCCTGCGACCTGCTCCTCCCTGCCTTCCCATCTCAGCTGATGGCAAGTCCATCTTTCCTGTGTCTCAAGCCAAACCTTCAGGTCAACCTGGACCAATCTCTCTTTTTCAAACACCACATACATTTGTCAGCAAATCCCAGTTGAGCAGGGGGCTGGCTATGTGCCAGGCCCGTCGCTAAATGTTTTTTTTTTAAATAAATTTTATGTATTTATTTATTTATTTTTGGCTGCGTTGGGTCTTCGTTGCTGCGCGCGGGCTTTCTTTAGTTGCAGCGAGTGGGGGCTCCTCTTTGTTGCGGTGCGCAGGCTTCTCATTGCGGTGGCTTCTCTTGTTGCAGAGCACGGCCTCTAGGCACACAGGCTTCAGTAGTTGTGGCGCATGGGCTCAGTAGTTGTGGCGCACGGGCTTAGTTGCCCCGCGTCATGTGGGATCTTCCTGGACCAGGGTTCGAACCCGTGTCCCCTGCATTGGCAGGCGGATTCTTAACCACTGTGCCACCAGGGAAGTCCCTACATGCTTTTTAAGATCCGTCTGCTTTAATCCTGCCAACGACCCAGCAGCATGGGGGCGTGAGCCCCATTTTACAGATGAGGCGACTGAGGCTTGGAGAGGCTGAGTCATTTGCTCCATTGTCACTCGGTGACAAAGCTGCAGAGCTGGCCCTGATTTCCACCTGCTCCCACTGGTCCTCACGGGGCTTTTTTTCAGAGGCAGAGACCTGCAAACTCATGCGTGTGCCGGGGATACTCCTCCCTTCTCCGCTGCGGGGTGCTGGACGCACTGGCATTCCACCTCTGATGTCTCAATCCGTCTAGTCCCTTCCCTTCCACATTTTTCACAACCTGCCAAGCCCTGTGCTCCCACGACTGCCCGTCACAGTCTTTTAGTGGCCTGGCCACGCCTTATCCAGACTCTCCAGGCTCTACCCAGGGACCAGTTTCCAAAAATCACATTGGCTCCAGCATATGGCTGAAGGGCAGGGCAGCTGGGACTTGGGGGGCGGGGTGGGTGTGGCACTGTATGAGAGTCAGCTGGCAGCTCTGGGATGGGAAATTTTACCCAAACTCCCAGAGACACGGCAAGGACCCGCTCCAGACACCGAGGCCCATTTACGGGGATGGGTGGCTTGGACATCTGGTCTCCCAGGGTCTCGCCTGTAATCTCTGTGGGTCCCAGCAACAGTGAGAGGGCTCTTTCCCATTGTAAAGACAGGTCTGTGTGCGGCGCCATAAAATCTAATGCGTGTGCCACGGAGAAGACATTTTAATAAAAGCTACTACACACCCTTTTCAAGACAGGTTAGTCTGATGAATAGTTCGGAGGAGCCTAATAAAGTTGTAGGTGAATGGAAATTAGGCTTTTAATGGGTCCATAGCAGCTGAGGGTGGTTCGCACTGCCTTTGTATGAGGCTGGGATAGAATGCCCCTCCTTCTTTATTCCTTCAGTTCCAGCCTGCTGCAAATGTTCAAACGGACCTAGAATGTTCCGTTAACCCTTCCCAATCCTCCGAGCTTCCATCTCCCTTTAGACCCAATGGGCCGAGGGGGCGCTGTTTGTCCCAGGCTGCCTCTGACCTGCCCGTCCCGGCTCGAACAACAACCGGGCTAAGCGCTCACAGCGTCCTTTGCTGATGACCTGGCAAGAAGTGAGAGGGGCGCGGGCTGCCGGGTGCAAAGGAGGAGCCGGTCTGCATCCACAAGAACTGATTCTGTTTGACCAACTCGCCCTGAGTCTCCACCACGTCCCGGGCTGGGCCACACGCTCCTTGACAGGCACCTGGAGGAAACCGTCCTAGAGAGGAAGGTGAGGGCCTGATGGACACAGCAAGGCTGGAGGGTGAGGGCGTGGCTGTGGACTTCAGAGGCACCACCTCCGCAGTCAGCTCGGAGCCTGGTGGGAGGAGAATCCTTCCCCCCCTTACTCCATGCGTGAAGATGGAGGGTGCTGTCCATCTTCAAACCACTTTCAGGTGCAACCTGGATCCCCGCTGGGCTTTCCATATAGAAGCCGGGCCCCCCGAGGCCTCCTCTTCCTCCTCCACTTCTCGTTCTTCGGCAGAAAGCAGGCCCATGCACGGTGTTTGCAAATGTTCTGGCCGTTGGAGCCTCATGCACCATCATGGAGCTGCCTATAGCCCGCGGAGTCATTGCACATGGGGACAATCGCGTCCCTCCCCACAACCACCCCAGGCAGCCCCTGGAGGACAGTGGGCGTCTGTGTGCTGAGGCAGAGCCCAGGGCCATAGAGGCAGAAGTTGCACAACCAGAATCAAGACCTCGACCTTTCAGCTCTCCCTGCCCCACCGCACCGTTGCCTTCCTGGCAGCGAGTTTCCTTTGATCATCCAAAGCCTCTGCTATTTTATATTTCCATTGATAACTTGACACAGAGCCTGTGGTTTTGGGCGGGCATAGTGGTTGCTTGCTGTCTTTTGTAGACCCATCATCTTGGCCCACTTGGGCTGCTGTAACAGACGACCATAGACCAGGTGGCTTATAAACAACAGAAGTTTATTTCTCATAGTTCCAAGGCTGGGAAGTCCAAGATCAAGGCACATTCAGTGTCTGATGAGGACCTGCTTCCTGGGTCACAGATGGCTGTCTTCTCGCTGTGTCCTCACGTGGTTGAAGGAGTGAGGGAGCTCCCTGAGGTCTCTTTTATAGGGGCACAAATTCACTTGTGAGGGCTCCACCTGTATGACCTAATCACCTCCCAAAGGTCTCACTTTCAAATACCATCGCGTTGGGGGGTTAGGATTTCAACATCTGAATTTGGGGTGGGGACACACTCAGTCTACAGCACTGCTAAAGCACTTTGTGTAAATTAGGATGAAGGAAAGTGGAGACTCTTCTTAAAATGACCAAAAGGTAGCTACACACAACTTTTCAGAGCACAGACATTCATAGGGCTTCAGTTCCCCAAAGGATCAGAGGGTTTCAAAGCTCCTTCTTTTATGTGTGGGTAACTCAGCGAAGGTTGCCCAGAAAAAGGGAAGCTGAATGTTCTCCACTAGCTGAGAACTTCTGATCATTTAGATTTGACTCTGGAACCGTCTATGAAGAGGCAGTCTGTCACGAGAGCGAATGGTGTAGACAAAATTGCAGGGAGAAGGTTCATAAGTTACTTTTTCTTTTTTCTTGTTTTTTTTTTTTTTTGGCCATGCAGCGTGGCATGTGTGATCTTAGATCCTGACCAAGGATTGAACCTGCGCCCCCTGAATTGGAAGCGCAGAGTCTTAACCTCTGGACCGCCAGGGGAGTCCCGAGTTGCTTCTCCTAAGGCAGTGTTTTCAAGCACCGTCGAGAACTTTGCAGTCAATGGATAAGGCCAGCCGGGGAGCAGGTTGGAGACCGGCAGCAGCAGAGCGACACTGACTGCCCAGTGATATGATCTGATCGTTGACAAAATCCCAATGCTGCTGCCCCTAAGAGACTCCGATTTCATTGGCCTGGGGAAGGGCCTGGGTGTTGGGAGTTTTAAAATCTCCCTAGATGACACAGGTTCGAGCCCTGGTCTGGGAAGATCCCACATGCCGCGGAGCAGCTGGGCCCGTGAGCCACAACTACTGAGCCTGCGCGTCTGGAGCCTGTGCTCCGCAACAAGAGAGGCCGCGATAATGAGAGGCCCGCGCACCGCGATGAAGAGTGGCCCCCGCTTGCCGCAACTAGAGAAAGCCCTCGCACAGAAATGAAAACCCAACACAGCCATAAATAAATAAATAAATAAAATCTCCCTAGATGATTTCACTGGCAAAGTAGAACAAGGCTGGTCTGGAAATCAGGACAGCTGTGTTCTTCCCCCTCTACCCCTGCCTCGCTGGGAGGCACTGAGGACAGCTGGTGTCCTTTCTGAGGCCCAGTTTCCCTAATTTTCCCTACATGGAGGCAGAACTACATACACTGTGATCTGTTCTACATCACTGGGGACACTGATGGTCAGTCACCCCCTGGATACCAGAGATGGCCATTCGAAACCTCCCAGAGTGAAAAGCCCCAGGAGGCGTGGGTTTCTTTCCTCTTTCCTCCACCTGGAGATGCTCCCCGCTCAACAGCTCTGTGGGATCCCTTGCCTGCGCCCTGCGGCCATAGCCCGAGACTAGCATCCCTGCCACGTCATAGCTCACAGCCGTCTGGACACAGGGCCTGAGACCTCCTCAGGGCTCTGGGCTCTAAGAGCCTTCCCAGTGCCTGAGGAAGGGGGAGATGTGCTTTGGCTTACTTTCCACGGCTGCCCTGGGGCCGAGGGAGCTTGTGATCCAGTGCAGTGAGCCTTTGGTCTGCACCCTAGTTTCTCCAGCTAATGGGTTCCAGCTGCCCTCCCAGGGCCTGGAAAACCAAAGCCAGTGACCCCCTTTGAAGGAGTGGGTTTGGCTGCCATGGAGACATTTTACCGCTCAGCCAGCTGATTCCTGAGTTCTGCCCCTTGCATCTTCCCAGGACGGGGCTGGACCTGCTGGGCAGAATTCCACACTCAGATGTGGTCTCTGCCAGGGACACAGGGAGAAACGTAGGACAGTAGGGAGTCCAGCTTTGCGCCAACGGCAACAGTCACGGTAACTCAGATGGGCTGAGTGCTTAGCCCAGGCCAGGCTCTCTGTAAGCACCTCTGTGAACTACCCGACGTGCTCCCCTTACCATCCTGGGAGGTGGGTGCCATCGGAGGACAAGGCTGCAGCCACAGACCCTGGCCAGTCTCCGCTATGGACACCTGGGGGACACTGCCCCGAGCATATTCAATGACCCAGTAGCAATGCCCGGCCAGTGATTTCCCAGGTGAGATGTGGTCCTGGCGGTTGTTAGAACAGCTGTGTGGGTCAGTGGTGGGTGGGTTTTGCCTGCTCTGGGCCCTTTGTATATGTTCCCGTCCCTCGGGCCAGTGGGCAGGGGACCACATCTCATTCACATTTCTTGTATCCTTGGCATCGGTAAGGGATGCAGGCTGGAACTGAGTTTCAATCTTCCCACAACATTGCCGCCACCTCCAGGGGAAGTCCCAGGTCCTCGGAAGACCTCAACTTCACAACCGTTGTGGCCACCAGGCAACCAGCTCCCACGCCCCATGGGCCTCAGTCTTTTGGAAAACTAGAAGTCGGCTTTTTTTTTTTTTTAAACTTCTGTTGACAGCCCAAGAATCCTGTGATTTATACGATTAATATGAGAAGCAACATCATTACTCTGTTAATATATTATTCATTTCACTAGTGATCTATTCTCTCCACACCCAGCTCTGAGAGTCAGTTTTCCCTCCCTGCTGTTTTAATAGGCCCACATTTTAAACGGCGAGAAGAGTACATTAAACATGTATAAGATGTAATCTCATTTGGGATGCGCTCTTCCAGTGGATCCGCCTCAGGAGCATAGAGAAAACAATGCTGCCTTGTCTTGTCGGGGCCGCGCGGGTGGCCAGCTGAGAACAAAGTAGGCTTCTAATTAAGGAACATGTTAAAGCTTCTGATTTGGGCTTTAAGCTCATTGGCGCAGGCGTCACCTCTATCCCCAGCTGCTGCGATTGCAGAGGTCCTGCCCACTCTCGATGTGCCCCCCACTCCTTGCCATCCGCGCCTCTGATGATGCGATGTTTTGGGGAAGAGGGAAGGAGGGGCTCCTCTTTAAGGGAGTTGGACCCTCCTCTTTCGCTTAATTAAAAAGCAGTTGGGATGACTGTGGCCTTCCTGATGAGCTCTGTTCCCTCCTTTATAAACCATAAATCAAATCATAAATCCAGCTCTGGGGCTGCATGGGAGCCCCGTTCATGCCCATCCAAACCAGCCTGTGTTGGTGGAGATGTGTTCTCCGTGCAAGGTCAAAGGGGAGATGTATGGGAGCTTTGGAATGTTTCAGAAGTGCTGTTACATTGTTACTGCTGTGATGGGGGGATATGAAGAGCCCAGGTAATGGGTCTTGACCTCGAGGAGCTTCTGGTCTGCCCCAGATTGGTGACTCACCCCAGTTTGGAGCTGGGCGGTGCCCTAGAGTCTGGCAGTGGTGCTCTAGTGGCACAAATATGAGAGCTGTGATTTTGAGGCCACCACGGAAGGCTTCCTGGAGGAGAGGATGTTTTGATGGCACAGAATAGGATAGACAGAATTTTACCAGCTTGGGTTCACTGGGGAGGTCAGTAGGGCAGCTGCAATACATAAGTAACAGCAGAAAAGTGGGGTGGAGCCAGTTTACAAAGAGCCTCACATCATAAGCCAAAGAGCTTGGACCTGGTGCAGGCAATGGGGAGACGTTGCAGGTTGCAGAGCTGAGGAGTGACCAGTCAGAGCTGTACAGGTTCACATTTCAGAATCCCACAGCTGAGTGACGGGTGCTGGTGTCCAGGTACATTCTCCAAATAGCTCAGGGCTAAGATGGGGGAGGTGGTGCTGTTGCTGGGCTTCCCTCTCCACAGAGAGACTATTTATCCTTCAAATCCTTCAAGACCTTGCTCAAGTGGTCCTCTGCTAAGCCTCCCCTAACTCCATTTCCTGTTGCCTGTCTGCAGATAGTGGCCAAAACCCAACCCTGGCTCTCAGAGTGTGATCCACAGAGCAACAGGTAGCCACTGAGATCAGCTGAGCCTCAGAATGAGGCAGGGTGGGAGCCTGAGCTTGAGTCCCCCTAAAAGCAGACCTTGAGACAAGGAGTCGAATGCAAGTGAGTTACTTGGGAGGTGTCCCAGGAAACACCAGGAGGGGTGTTTGTGAGGCAGGGATTGGCAGGCTTCGATAAAGGGTGAAGTACCCAGTAAATGACCACTGCGGGCATCTGAAGCTGAAAGCTGCTGGGAAGTCGTGGCAGACAGCGTGGAGCACGCACGTCCCCCCCACTGCAGGGCAGGAGAGCTGGGGTACTGATGCACCAACACTCTCAGGGCTCATTGGTGGACAGCTGCCCCTGGGGACTTGTGGCCACTTGGGTGTCCAAGAGAAAGGCCTCTGGCCACAAGACGCGGAGGCTGGCAGCTGGAAGCCTGGTGGCCTGCGTGGCAGTGGTAAGACGTGAGGGGATACAGGTGTGGTGCTGGCAGCATCTGCCACGGAACCTCGCCCGGCAGCAGGAAGTACAAGTGTGCAGCCACAAAGCTGGGACTGCAGACAGACACGAGCTGGGGGCACGTGTCTAGCTCTGTCCTGCCCTGTCCGTGGCTTGGTCACCACACAACTGTCCTCTGCTGGGAAACTGGCCCAGCATGCCGGCCAGGACAACTCACCTCTCCCCTTCCAATGCCAGGCCCCACGGCCTCCTGCCCGGAGCCTGACCCGGAAGTGCTCACAGTGGCAGCCGGGCAGCAGCCAGCCGCCTCCCACCATCAGACGTGGGAGGGCTGACCCGGCATCACGCTTCCCACGGGCGGCTCAGCCACCGGGCCTGTGCCCAGTGGCACGGCGGCTAACCGCTGTGATAACTGTCATCACCCAGCCCTCGGTTCAAAGCGCGGCTCTCCCTTTTGCAAGCTCTGCGGCCTTTGGCAAACGGCCTCGTTGGCCGTTATCAGTGAAGACGTGAGAGAATGGCTGCCCAGGGTGAGCAGGGACCCACTGTCCTCACCCGCAGTTCACCGGTAGGCCCCCTCCCTGGGGTGGGGTCTGCCCTCTTTTCAGGAAGTGTGAGGCTCTGGACCAGGGGGCCGGAGGGAATACCACAGGGCGAGGTAGCGAGGTTTACGTGGGCTGGACGGGGACCCTGGCTGTCCATGTGCCATGACGCTACCAGCTGACTTACCAACGCAGTGTGTGTGCCCCAGGCAGATCTGCGGAGGGGTGTGTTCCCTGCTGGGCCCAGGCCGCGGGGGGGCCCCCGTGTGGATCCGGCCTCCTCTGGGGCCGGCAGGCCTGCACCCACCTGCCCACTAAACAGTGGTGGCCTGGAAGAGGCTTTGGCGGGTGAGAAGGGCCCTCTTCCTCTTGCCTTCCTGGCGCCACGTGGACCCACCGCATGACCCCAGGACCCCAACTTCCCTGCTCCCCCGGGGAATGAGCTGTTGTACTGCGTGGCCTCTCAGGTGGAACCCCACGATCCAGAGGCCCCCCCCAGTTCCCCATCACTGCTAAAAGGCTGCATCTATGGGTGCAGCCCTGGGCTCTGGAAGTTTGGCCTCCTGGGTTCAGTAAGTGGCAGATTTGGTTGCTTGGCAGGAGAGACCCTTCCGCCCTGTGGTCTGGGTTTGGAAGCCCCCGAGCCGGTCCCAGGGCTGCGCTGTCCCTCTAACTTCCTCCTCTCTCCCCCCTCTTTTCCTCCCCACCCCCGCTCCCTCCCCATCACCCCCACTCCACCCCGTTAAGGAGAGTCTAAGGAGATGCCAGGCCTCGCCTTTCCCACCGGCAGAGAGAGGCCCTGAGAGCCACCCCCCCGCGTGTTTGGCTCTGCTAAAGTGCGCCCTTGACTCATGGTTTCCATGGCAATGGCACTCACATAACAGCGTTGGCTTGTTGCCGTGGCAGATGACAACCATGACAGCAAGTCAGACCTCGTCCAGCTGCGCTCACAGCCAGAGGGGACAGGATGCTGACTGGGGCCAGCCCTCCTGCCCCTCTCTCTGCCCATCTAGGGTCCTGCCTGGAGTACCGTGCCCCAGGCGGCCACTCCTCTTGCCTGGACAACCTCAGCAGGGAAGTTAGGGTGCAGGAGGGGCCCCGGATGGGGACCAGGACCTAGGAGCAGGCCAGACCGTGCCGCTGCCTTGCTGTGCAAACTTGGGCAGGACCGTGTCCTCTCTGGGCCCCGCTTATGCTAGAAAGCTGGGCTGGACCACCAAGCTGCAGGGCCCTCAGGCTCCTGGGAGGGACCACCTCCCCTCAGTGCAGATGTGAGCACTGTCCCTGCCTGCAGCCCTTTCTCCTCCGCCCAGCTCCAGGCTTGGCGTGGGCTGTGGCCCCTCCCTGTGGCCCCGGGAGGGCCTGGACCCGGGTCATTGGGCTGAGGGGCCTCTCTGTGACACTGCTGGCTCCAGTGGGGGAGCTACACCTCTTGATTCTTCTGACACAGCCCAGCGTCCCTGCAGACCCTCATCAGAAGGGCCACCTATGGGGTCACGCCAGAGCCCCCAAGCTTGCAATCTCTTTGGGTCCTGCTGCTGACGACAAGTCCACAGTTCTTAGTTCCGAATATCAGAAGGGAGAGCGGAGCGGAGGTGGTTGGGAATGGGAGCCCCCTACACCCGTGCTTTGCTCTGGACCCTCACATGCTTCTTGAACTCATCTCCCGTTGACATTTCACAGGTGTTTTGGCAGAATTCAGCCCTGTGGGAGGGAGAGCATAAATCACTGCTGTTTCACTTACCTGTGGCCACATAACGGACCACCCCAAGCCGCCATCCTTTTATCTCTCATGGTGCCGTGGCCTGGCTGGGCTCAGCATGGCAGTTCCTCTGATCCCACTTCAAGCCTCTCATGTTGTTGTCAGACGGTGGCTGGGCTGGTGTCATCCGTAGGCTCGACTGGGCCCGGGCACGGCTGGGCTTCTCTCTGCTCCATGTAGTACAAGAGTCTTGCCTCTCCATGCTGTCTTCCTGGAGGGAGCCTGGACTTTTAGGTGGTGGCCCTGAGTACCCCAAAGTGCAGGACCCAAGAGGGAGGAAGCTGAAGCTGGCAGGACAGACCTGGAACTGCATACTTCTGCTGGTTTAGCATGGGAAGGACCCGCACGAGGGTGTGAACACTAGGAGGCATGGTTCACCCAGGCCATCTTAGGAGACCGCCCACCTCCCCAACCCACGGATGAGAGAACTGGGTGCAGATGGGTTACGTGATTTCACTCCTGACTCAGTGACTGGCGTCCCCGTGGGAGGAGAAGAGACCCAGATGCACGTGGGTGTGCATGCGTTCACGCACATGCGCACAGGCGCGCGTGCACACACACGCACACACACACACACACACACAAAGCCATGTGAAGGCAGAAGTCAAAGGTTAGGTGTCCAAAGTGAGTTGTTTGTGGAGTGGGGATTCCTATCCAGATCGCTCAGGCTCCCAACCCAAGACTCTGCCGCATCTTCATGGAGAATTTCAGGGGACCCTGTGGCAGCTGTTCTCTGCAGCATTTTGAAGAAAGAAAGGGCATAGTCGGGGGTGACAGAGGAATAGGGACTGGGAAGGACACTGGACGTGCTGCCTTGGGTCCCTGCTGCCTCCTGGTCTGCTGGGACTGCGCTGTTTGCTTACAGAGAGCCCAGGCGGCTGCCGCTGCTGCCCTTGTAACCTCTTCCATCAGCACCACGGGCTGTCCTGACCCGCCGTGGGTGAATGCATGGCCCGGGCTCTCCCCAGCAGTCACCTAAAGGTACCAGGCGATGCACATGGCAGCTGGGGGAGTTAAGTCCCATGCGGCCAACTTTGGCTAAAGGAGATGGGAGATGGGATGAAGCTGGCAGATAAATTCTTCTCCTTTCCTCCTTTGGAAATGTCATTCTGAGGCTTGGCTGTCTTTCTGCAAGCCTGGCGGGAAGCATCCCTGGGGCACCTCTTGCAGCGGATGAAGCAGCGGCCGGCCTAGGAGCGTATCATTTTATGTCTCCACTATCCTCTGTTGTCTCACTCTCACCGCCCTGGGACTGCACCTTCCAGTAACCCCTTAGCATTCAAGTCTTGCCTCAGGTTCTATTTTCTAGGAAACCTGGGCTAGGACAGCCCCAGTGCACTGCTTACGCTGTCCTCCGTGTCCCAGAGAGAATGGATATTTCTCCTGAGGCGTGACTGCAGAGAACTGCCCGAGCTTCGATGTTGAAGAGTCATCAAATCCTGACTCTTCATTTAGTGACATGGGACCCGGACCACGTCTCTGAGCTTCAGTTTCCTCATCTGTAAAATGGGGATGTACGTATTCGTTTGCCGGGGCTGCTGTAACAAATTGCCACAAGCTTAGGGGCTTAAACAATAGAAATTGATCCTCTCACAGTTCTGGGGGCCAGAAGTCCGAAATCAAGGTGTCGGCAGAGCCACACTCACTCTCGAGGCTCTAGGGGGGCATCCTTCTCCCCCTCTTCTGGCTTCTGGTGGCTCCCGGTGACGCGGTGTTCCTTGGCTTGGAGCTGCATCACTCCAATGTCTGCCTCTGTCTTCACGTGTGTGTGTGTGTGTGTCTTTGTGTCTCCTCTCTTTTTTTTAATAAATTTATGTACGTATGTATGTATGTATTTATTTATTTATGGCTGCGTTGGGTCTTCGTTGCTGCGCACAGGCTTTCTCTCTAGTTGTGGTGAGCGGGGGCTACTCTTCGTTGCGGTGCACGGGCTTCTCACTGCGGTGGCTTCTCTTGTTGCTGAGCACGGGCTCTAGGCACGTGGGCTTCAGTAGCTGTGGCTCGCAGGCTCAGTAGTTGTAGTGCATGGGCTTAGTTGCTCCACGGCATGTGGGATCGTCCCGGACTAGGGCTCGAACCCATGTCCCCTGCATTGGCAGGCGGATTCTTAACCACTGCGCCACCAGGGAAGCCCCTTCTCTTCTTATAAAGACATGAGACAATGGACTTAGGAGCCTCCTTACTCCAGTAAGACCTCATCTTAACTAATTACATGTGCAACAACCCTATTTCCAAATAAGGTCACGTTCTGAGGTCCTGGGTGGACATGAACTTGGCGGGGGGGGGGGGGGACACTATTCAACCCACTGCAGGTGTTAATGAGCCCAGCCTCATAGAGTCCATGGAGGATAGAATACGATCGTGAACACGTGTGCTGAGCATGGGGCCTGCAGGAGATGGACGCTTAGTAACGGTCGCTGTTGTTACTCAAAACAGAGACATGAAAAGCTTTACCCCTCACCTTCCCAGGGAACTCACCTTTGGAGAATCCACGAGGCCAAGCTCCAATTTGATTCAGATCCCTACTTTCAGGCTTAAAGAATTTATATTTCATAGAGTTGGGTAATAATCCCTAACATTTATCAAGCACGTGTCACATGGCAGAAACTGTGCCAAGTAACTTAGATGGGTTATTTCATTTTATCCTCAAAATAGCCTCGTGAAGAAGGTACAATTATTACACCCATTTAAAAAATGATGATGACAAAACAGGCCCAGAGACATTGAGTGCTTGTCCAATAACACACAGCCAGTGAGAAGTGGAGCTGGGACTTGCCCAGTCTGAGTCCAGAGCCCTTGTCCTTCACCAAAACCAGGAGAGACTCCCCCTGCTCTACCTGGCAAGAAGCATTTGTCTTCAGAAAGGATAAACACTTGGTCTTGGCTCTTTGACAACTAAAATGTCTTCCTTTTGAGGTCGTGAGTTCCCCATCACTAGGGATGTGTAAGCAGTAGCAGGGGCTGAGTTGCCCAGAGCAGGGATAGATGTTTGGGTTACAGATCCAGGCAATGGACTGCCTTTTAAACTTTAAACATCTCTTTCCGTGATGTGCTGTCTTGGTGTATCCACGGCTCTCCCAGGAAGACACGTTATTTTGTGGCACCCTGTTTATCTGGAAGGGCTCTCTGTTCCTCCAACCTGGGCATGATCCCCCACTCTGCACCCCACCCCCCAACGCACCCCCTTTCTCCAGGCTCGGTCAGGGCTGAGCACAGCAGTCAAGGCCTATGCTGGGTGAGGGAGGGGCTCTGGGCACGGAGGAGCTAAGAAGCTCGGTTCCCTGGCAGTGTCGGAAGACCCTCCCTTCCGACCCAAGGTGGGGCAGGGACACTGAGGGCGAAGAGGGAGCCCGGGGGTGCTGGCCCACAAGTGCTCTTGAAGACAAGAGCGTTTCTGAGCCAGATGTGGTTTGGTCCTGCTGCCTCTAGCTGGCAGGACCCCTCCTCTGTCCTCGGCCCTCCTGCTTACCTGTTTGGAGCAGTGGGGACTGAGGGCGGCTGTTCCAGCCTGCTTGCCACGCATAGGGAAGGCTCTGGACCCACAATCCTTTGCAGGTCACAGGGGTGCTGCCATGGGTCCCCTCTAAGATGCCACCTCCTGAACTGCTCTGCTGGATGCTGAAGTGTCCCAGCCCCACCTCTCTCCCAGCAGTGGCCTCCTCTGTGCAGGCCCCTGCCTCACTTGTCCTGTAGGACCCCACCGCTGCTAAGGCCTCCAGCAGGTCTGGGGTCCTCAGGTGCCCCCACAAGGAAGCACCTGCCCTTCCCTGCCTCTCCTTGGCTGAAGCCGGGCTGCTTATGGAGCCACGGGAAGCCCTCAGTTCAGCCGCCTTCTCCAGGCCCCCCAAGAGGTACCGTGAAGCTAACAAACCAGTCCGCAGCTCAGGGCCTCCCCACAAGAAAGGCTACTTCTCACTCACGCCTCAGCTGGAAGGGGGCTTTGTGGAGGCTCTGCTCCACGTGGGTATGCGGGGACCCAGGCTCCTTCCATCAGGTGACCCGTTTTCCCCTAGAGCCCCGGAATCCAAGGAAGGAGGGTGTGATGGGCCAGGCCTGCGGGGCGTGGGTACTTCACTTCCCCACCATGAGCCTGTCTGCAAGGGGGGCTGGGAAGCGCCATCTAGCTGTGTGTCCAGGAGGCATGCACTAGGCAGTGTCTGTTCCAGGCACCGCTGCTGCGTGGGGATTCCTGCATCCAGAGCACAGACCTGGACAGACCTGGAGGGGAGAGCGGGGGGGAGGGCCCCAGGGAGGGCTGGAGGGGAGAAGCCATCCCTGAAGGGGCAGCAGGAAGACCGTGCCTGCTTTCTCACCCTGGGTCCTCGGCCCCATAGCCTGTGCCTGGTGCTCGGGGCAAGTCGACTTTCCACGCCCATAGTCTGTTCCGGGGCTGGGACTCCGACACTGGACCTGGGGCTGGGGGGAGGCAAAACTGAGCCGTGGCACCCTCTCTGTGCCTGGGCAAACCCAGAGTGGGCTGGCCCAGGGGTCCTGGTGCTGCGGCCACCCACCCGGGGTCTGGAAGAAGACCCACTCTATCTCAATAAACGCCCCGGCAGAGAGAGCTCTGGGTCCCTGTCATGTGAGATTAAATTCAGAGATCAAGGCCCCAGGGAGGCATCGAGACCGATTTTTTTTTTTTTTTCAAGTTGAAAAACAAACAAATCTTTATTGTCCAAATATATATAAAAAAAATTCCCCCCGAAAGATGCTATTCTCTCATTTCCCCATCTTCTTCTTCTTCTTCAACACCCCTGATATAAAGGACATTATTACACCTTACTCCCTGCTGTAGTTTCCAAGTCTCGGCCCTGGGCAAGCTCGCCTGTCTGCTCCCCTCTGAGCCCCCCGACACACTCCCAGCAGCCCACCCTACATGCCAGAGCCCCCAGAGTCCCCCAGCCAGGCCGGAGCATGACCCCTCTGCCCTCGCACAGGAATCAAATCAAGTTCCCGCCCCCCCACCTTGGAATCAGTCGGCATCTGGCTCGGACAGGAGCCTGCCTGTGTGCACAGCGCAGGGGCTGGAAATGAACATTTCTCCCCAAAACAATTACATCAACAGCAACCTAATTCAGACTGAGCCTAGGCCTGCTGGGAGCCTTCTAAGCCTCGCTGAGATGTCTGGAAACTGGGCCAAGACCCAGCAGAACCGAGCAGCTCCGGGGAGGACGGACCCCAGCCTAGGGAAACGGGGAGCGGGGATGGACGGGGCCGCTGAGGGGAGGCACCCACTGCGCAGGCCCTGGGTTCGCTCCCCGCGGCTCACCGAGAAAGGACGTGCCCAGCCTGGGAGAGCTGGTGCCCTTGCCGGTTGCTGGCCTGCTGGCCGGTTGGCTGGACAGCGCAGCTCTGGATCCAAATGCTGGTGGGTGTGTTCCACGGTGTGTTCCCTGCTGCTGGGGCAGGGGCAGCTCCTGGGCTTTCCAACCAGCAGCGTTCGCTGAGCCTGGGGGCTGAGAAGCTGCCCACGGGGACCCTGCCGCCGTGATCGGGGGCTCCCCCGCTCCTGTCACCCATCCGCCACGCTCAGGGCACCACTTCAGTTCCGGACCTCGGGGCTGCATGATGTGGGAGGTTAACGCAGGCTCAGATCCTGGCCCCACCTCCTCCCTGCGGTGTAACCCTGAGCCGGTCTCTCAGCTGCTCTGAGCCTCGATGAGCTCATCCATAAAGTGGGGACAGCAGCAAGTACCTTGAAAGGCTGTCTTAAGGGATTAGAAATCACACGAAGAAGGTGCTACAGAGGACAGCGATGGCTCCCAGACCGGGGCCCTGCCGTGCTCCCCTCCCCCACCTCCCGCCTGGCCCTGCCCAGCTGGATTCTCAAGAAATGAAAGGAACAGGACCTGCGTCCCCCAGATTATTCATTTTCAGAAAACCTCTCCTGGCGCCCAACGCGCCCTTCCTGGGCCTCATCTGGGAAGTGAGTGGCAGGGGCGATCCTGGGCCCAGCAGCACCGGGAGGTGCGTGTCCCAGCTGTCAACGGCCTTTGAGCAAAGCCAGGAGCAGGGCCCCGCACAAAGCCCCCAGAGCCGACTTGGTGGTGGTGGGAGGGCGGCAGGGGGCACTTCCCACGTGCCGAGCTCTCCAGGTCACTGGGTAGTGCTACCCAGGTGACCACACAGGTGCCCCTCACACTCCTAGAGCTCTGGTGTTCCACACCTCAGGACATGCTCATTTTTCACACAGAACCATAAACGTTCGCTGTGCTGGGACAGCCCTTAGCGAACATCCACCCTCATGTGACAGAGGAGGAAACTGACGCCCGGGGACTGGGAGGGACAGGCCTGAGGTCACGCTGAGCCACAGCTCATGGCCTTAAAAAGGCCCCATGGACGCAGAGCTGCTCTGTAGCCCTCCTCACGGCCACATCTGGTCCTCAGAGCCCTCCGCCCAGACCCAGTGTCCCCGCCCTGCCCACCTCTGGCCCCACATGCAGTGACTGGCCTGTACCACTCACGCCCTCCCCTGGCCTCTGTCACAGCTGGACACAAAGAACGGACACAGCAACTGGGCCTCCTTGTGTGACACCGGTCTCGATGCCTCCCTGGGGCCTTGGTCTCTGAATTTAATCTCACATGACAGGGACCCAGAGCTCTCTCTGCCTGGGGGTTTATTGAGACAGAGTGGGTCTTCTTCCAGACCCAGGGTGGGTGGCCGCAGCACCAGGACCCCTGGGCCAGCCCACTCCGGGTCTGGCCAGGCACAGAGAGGGTGCCCACCGGGCCATCCTGCCCATCCCAGGGAGAGCAAAACCCCTTAACCACTTCTGAGCGGCTTCATCTGTACTGTTAGTAAAATACACATAACATAAAATGTACTGTTTTAACCATTCTTAGGTAAAGAGTTCAGTTTAAGGCATTAAGAACACGGACATTGTTGTGCAGCCACCTACACCATCTCTAGAACTTTCTCATCTTGTAAACTGACACTCTGTCCCCATTACACACTAACCCCCCATCTCCCCCTAGCCCAGCCCCTGGCACCCACCCTTCTACTTCCTGTCTCTATGAATCTGGCTCCTCCAGAAACCTCATGTAAGTGGAATCCTACAGTATCTGCCTTTCTGTGGCTGGCTTATTTCACTCAGCATCATGTCCTCAAGGTTCGTCTATACTGTGGCATGTGATATACGATTTCCTTCCTTTTTAATGCTGAATAATACTCGCTTGTGTGGACAGACCACACTTTATCCATCTGCTGACGGACATGTGAGCTGCTTCCATCTCTTGGCTGCTGTGACTAATGCTGCTATGAACATGTGTGCACAAATAACTGTTCAAGCCTCTACTTTCGATTATTCGGGGTATGATCCAGAAGAGGAATTCTATTTGTCACTTTTGAGGCACTCACCCACCTCTTACCTGCACTGCCACTTTCGAACCTGCAGGGAAGCGGGTACCAAGCAGGAAATGTCCAGCGTTTCCTCCCAGAGGTACTGGCAGCGTGGCACGGGGGCGTGGAGGTGGGTTGGGCCTGTCCACCTTCTCACTTTCTTCAGGCGTTGCTGGCAAAAGCTGACACTCTGATTTCCGAGGGAAAGAAGAAAGGAGCGTTAATGGGTAGCAAGGTGACACCGAGGCTCCTCAGGAGAAATCTCATGACCGGGGAGGGAGAGAGCTGGAGGGGGAGCTTCTGCTCCATTCTGCACAGTTCAGGCCCTGAAGCTTCGCCCCCAGTGCGGGTCCTGCAGCCACTGAGATCCAGCAGGCAGGACGGGAAAAGAATAATTCCATTATTCAACAGTATGGCTTAGTCGGGGCAAGAGCCCTGTCTGTGCACAAACGCAGGTGATGACAGCACTACGTCAGGACACATGGGCAGCAGCTGGTAAAATGCATCAAACTGTCTCGACTCCAAACGCCTGCTCTCATTCACCCGGACTCCCGGGGGGCGTGTCTACTGCAATCCAACTTTGAAATGTTACCAGAAAAGCGTTGGTGGTGTTTTTGCTGCAGAAAATTATCACCAACTTGCTGATGGTTTTGGAGAAAATCTTCCGCTTGGTACAACATGTCAAAGTTCTAGGGAAGGGCTTCCCTGGTGGCGCAGTGGTTGAGAATCTGCCTGCCAATGCAGGGGACACGGGTTCAAGCCCTGGTCTGGGAGGATCCCACATGCCGCGGAGCAGCTGGGCCCGTGAGCCACAACTACTGAGCCTGCGCGTCTGGAGCCTGTGCTCCGCAACAAGAGAGGCCGCGATAGTGAGAGGCCCGCGCACCGCGATGAAGAGTGGCCCCCGCTTGCCGCAACCACAGAAAGTCCTAGCACAGAAACGAAGACCCAACACAGCCAAAAATATAAATAAATTAATTAATTAAAAAAAAAAAAAGTTCTAGGGAAGACAAGGGCAGAAGTATGCGGTGGGAAGAAGGGCCAGCAGATGCCAGGAAGCCCCCGCCTTTGACACAACCATCATCAAAGGCCTGTCTTGGGTTCAGGCAGATTTTTAAACCCTGTGGGGAGAATAGGACATGACCAGAAAAATAGTCATGGAGGTGCTTTTAAGTCGCTTCTTGCCTTTCAATGAAGCCAGTTCACCAGAGACCCAACCCCTCTCTCTTCTGATCCCTCTTGGGCTGCGGGGAGCCCCTCTCCTGGGTCTGAATGGCATCCAGAGAGCCTACTTCTGGCCTTTGGGGAGGTGCCCCTTCCTGAGCAGATGGTCCTGAGTGCCTGTGGGGTGTCCAGATCGGAGAAAAATCTCCCAATAGCTTCAGGTCAGAAAAAGAAAAAAGTCAGAGGGGCAGAAATCCCTGTCTCACGACCCAGTGGAATCAAACATGGGAAGGACGTGTGATGCATCTCCTGCTCGGCATCAACCCTCCCCGTTTGATGATGTCAGCGGGGGGCAGCCCGGAAGGAAGGCAGTGACACTGGGACCCCTGACATGGGCTAGAGGGCCCACTGACACTGCCTGACTGGCACCAGCTGTTGGCTGGAGGTGGCGAGTGGGGGAGTGGGCCTGGGATTCCTGTCTCAAGGCACGGTGAGCCCACCGTTGGAAGCTCTCAAGGGACCGTAAGCTAGCTCAGCTGAGCCACGCCAGAAACGTAGGGTCGCACGAGGCTGCGAAGTGAATTCCTTCCTCCCTGGAAGGGTCAACAGCGGAAGCCCAGGGTGGCTTCCCGGTGGAGAGAAAGGCTAAGATGCCGGAACTCTGCAGAGTTTTCAACACTCTGTCTCTGCTTGCCTTCTCAGCTCCCCTGAATCACACTCGCCTCTGTTTATTAACCACCTTCACCGTGTCTGGCGTCTCTACGCAGCATCTCATTTGTTACGGGCTGATTTATGCCCTCTTAAAATTTGCACATCGAAGTCCTAAGCCCCAGTATCTCAGAATGTGACTGTATTTGGAGATGGGAAGAGATTAAGTTAAAAGGAGGTCACTGGGGTGGGCTCTGATCTAGTATGACGGGTGTCCTTATGAGAAGAGGAGACTAGGACACAGACACAGAGGGAGGGACATGTGAGGACACAGGGAGAAGATGGCCATCTACAAGCCAAGGAGAGAGGCCTCAGGGGAGACCAACCCTGCTGACACCTTGATCTCAGACTTCCAGCCTGTGTGAAAATAAATTTCTGTTGTGTAAGCCATTCAGTCTGAGTTAGTGTGTTAGGGCAGCCCTGGCAAAAGAATCCGTCATTTAGTCCCCTAACAGCCCAGGGAGGTGGGTGACGTGACGAATGGGGAGGACAAGCCTCGGTGAGGTCAGACCCTTGCCCGAGATGGCCCGGCAGGGCCAGCGGGAGCCAGTGGCTGCTGCCTTCTCCCTGCGGCCTCCAGCAGGCGCAGTTCCTTTCTTGGGATTGTTCCAGGCTGGCAAGGCTGCAGCTGGGTCAGCTGGGGTCTCCCTCCGTGTTGACCTGTGGCTGAAGTTCGATTTCTTCTCCAGCTACACCTGAAAGCACTGCCTGTGTCCTCGGTTACCATTTGGGCCGGATCGATGTCTCTGCCTCCCAGTTCATCCATTGCAGGCAGTGAGAATGATGGCCGGGCAGCTGGGCCAGTGTCTGAGGCAACAGCACTGCTCAGAGCAGGGAAGCACCAGCCAGAGGGTCCCTGAAGAGTCCGGGACACAGGATGGCAGCCAGGGGCTTGGCTCAAGGGCTAGGGGCCGGGGTCAGACCTGCTGTGTTTCATCCCAGCGTGTGGGTTTGCATCGCGGGCAGTGACACTATTTGGGCACAGAGGGGGCCCATCTGCTGTCCAGGCCGAGCCCCTGCTGATGAATGCCAGACCTCTGGCTGCTGGCTGTAAAAATACCGAGTGCTTCTAAAGCCCTAGCTCAGGAGTTTTCTGTTCGTGTAAGTTGTAGTTCACATCAGTCTTAGGACCCCCAGAAATCACCCCTGCCCAGCGTCCAGCACCTCCAGGCTGCATCAGCATCTCTGTGACATCCACCTCCCCCGGGAGTCCCAAACATTTGTGTCTCCTTTCCAGAGACCTTCAAACCCCCCCAATAATCAACACCCCACACGCTGACGAGAAAGCAGGGAAGTCCCCTCCTTTCCTGGGTCGTGTTATTTACTGTGGGTTTTCCTGGTAGTTCCCTGTCTGCTTTCTGGGGACAGTGCCTCTGGGATCATCTGAAGATAATATTACAGATGAAGGAGCAGCCTGCACTTGACTGCAATACAAACGTGTAAGCAATTTTGTTCCATTCCAGAAGCTCCGCCGAGGAAATAGTCCCTGATGTGATGTGCTATGATGGACTCTCGGGGCAGCTGGACAGATGTGCTTTCTCTTCTCTAAGGGGAGGTCACCAGTCTCTGACTTTACCACCAGCATCCAGAGCCCAGGGAAGAAATCACACATTGAAAGTGCTCCGTCCTCGTTGCTGACCACCCACCCCACCCACGAGGAGTTAGGTGCCCCTCATCTGTGCTCCCGCAGGGCCCCCTCCTTCCCGTCACAATGCCCACCCCACTGGACTGAAATTGCTCACCTGATCATCTCCCTTCCCCTGCCTTCTTCACTGCAGCATCCCCTGCACCAAACACATGATCTAGATGAGCTGAATAACGTGTGTGGTCGGGGCAAGAGGGAGCGGATGATTCCATCGTGAGCAAGCCCGCTGCGCAGGCAGGCAGGGAGCTTTCACCCCCTCCCTGCCTGGACACCTGCCTCACAAGGGGCAGCTCTTGGTTCTGGTGTCAATCAGGAACATTTGACTGACAACGAGACAAAAAGCATTCTGAATCCAGTAAGTCCCCAGAAGTTCTCAGGAGGTTCTGGGGGTAGATCAGAGAGTTGAAGGGGGAGGCAGGAGAGAAGTTGCCCACTGGAGAATTACCCAGCCGATGGAGAAGGGCAGGGCTCACTGACGGCCATGGGAGTCACGTTTCAGGGAGGGGGCACCTGAGCAGCACCCTGGCGGGAGCAGGTGACAGCATCAGGATTGACACTCCCACTGTAGGAGTTTGCTAGGACTGCCATTAAAAATACCACAAACTGAGAGGCTTAAACACCAAAAGTGTACTGTCTCTCAGCTCTGGAGGTCAGACGTCCAAGAGCAAGGTGTCGGCAGGGCTGTTCTCCCTCCCTGTAGGCATTAGGGAAGGACCCGTTCCAGGCTTCTCGCCGAGCTTCTGAGTTTCTTGGCTTCTGGTAGCATCATTCCAGTCTTCGCATGGCATCCTCTCTGTGTGTGTGTGTCTGTGTCCAAATTTCCCTTTATAGGGACACCAGTCATATTGGATTGGGGCCCACCCTCCTCCAGTATGACCTCGCCTTAACTAATGACGCCTGCCATGACCCTATTTCCCAGTAAGGTCACACACTGAAGAAATGGGGGGTCAGGACTTCAACACATGACTGTGGGAAGGGGAGACACGATTCAACCCTGACATCCACTGGGACAGAGTTCAGGGGGCAAGGTGGCCCCTCAACACAGAACAAGGGTGCCATCCCTAGAAAAAGGGGGGATGGATGCTGGGCTGTTCGACCGCAGTTGCCCTGGTGTAAAAGACTGTAAAAGACTCACTAGGGGATCAGCTGTCCGGGGACCAGCTTGCTTTCTTCCAACAACACCCTCGCTCAGGCTGTAAGAACCCAGACTCCCATCAAGTCTACCCAATGCACCTGCTAAACAGGTGTTCGCTGAGCGCCTACTGGCGGCCGAGCTCTGCTCAAGGCACATGGACTACAGCAGTAAAGACAGATAAAAATCCCTGCCCTCCTGGGGCTTCCGTTCTAGTGACAGTGTCCCCCCAGCCCCAAACATCTGTTGACTCCCACCTCATCTTTCCCACCGTGGTCCTTCCTGCTGTGGTTGCAGCCACGTGATCCCTGTAACACTTCTTCTGGCGGGGACAGCTACCTCCCTAGGTGTCAGTCAGCCCCCATCCCTAACCCCATCCATCTGCCTTCCCCCGCCCCCTGTGTCTTTCTTTGTCTCGGGAACTAAAACAGGAAGTGAGTTTATCAGACTCAAATTGCTCAAGGACCTCATTCATTTTGTGCAGTAATTAAATAGAAGCTGTTTGGAAATATAATTATAGATTGGCCCATCAAAGCAAATTAAATCTTTGAAGAGTAATGGCCTAATTAGCTTCTAGAGGCTGCCATTTAAAAAATCCAAATGCCCTGTTGTCCCAAACCAGGAAGTATCAGGGTCCAGCTGTGAAAGGCATCAAAGGGATATTAATATCAGGTGGCTGTGAATTCTGAGAGGATGAGGGGCCTCGGGTGTAGACCCATGTATTAAGATTAACCTGGCTGGTTAGACTTGGGTTTCTTATTTATTTATTTGCTTCACAGAGTCTTAACACTTATGTATACCCTATCCACTCCGGGGCTTCCTGGCGCAAGATCCTGGCCGGGGCCCACCCCACCCCTTCCTCTCCCAGCCCCCAGGACTCTGCCTCTTTCTTTTCCTTCTTAATGCTGACCCTGCACACCTGTCCCGTTTTCTCAAGACCAAGCCCGTCTCTGCCGCAGTCTCCCCCACCCGGACGCTCCTCACACTCACAGTTTTCCAATCACTTGGAAGGTGGATGAGGCTCTGGAAAGTTCTGGAACGTACGGGGAGGTCTCAGGTCCTTGTCTCTGAGCCCTGACTCTGTGTAAAGGATGCCGGTGGGCCTTGAGCTCCCCCTGCTCGGCTTCCAGAGGGTGGGGCTCCCCCAGCAAGGCTGACAGCGCTGCCGCCCTTCAGGTTCCCTCGTGCAGCACCAGCACCCAGACTTTCCCTTGTGGAACCGCCCTCTCCTCTTGGTCCACGTGGACTGCGCGGGTAAACCCCACCCCATGAGCCCAAGGATGGACACGTGATCCAGGCCTGGCCAATCAGAACACGTCATTCCCCCTGGCCCCAGTGATTGGTCAAGGCTGGGCATGTGAGCCAAGCCAGGCCAATCAGAAACATAGCAGCCCCACGTGGGCTTTCCCATGGAGTGGCTGAGCCGGAAGACGCAATCTTGCTGCTGGAGGGGCGCGCCTCCCTGTGGACGCCCAACCCGGAGGAGGGCCGAGCCCCAGTGCAGGCCCAAGCCTGGACGCACCTGCGCCGGGTGTGACACCTCCCTGGATTTTCCAGTTCCTACATGATGAGCCTTTCGTTTTTTACTTCGGCCCGTTTGAGTTGGAATGCTGGCAGTTGCAACTGAAAATCCTCTAATTCTGCAAGCTTCTCCCTTCTCAGCACCCCCAACCCGGGAGGCCCAGTTTCCAGCACATTGCCAGCTTCACGGGGCTCCAGCCAGGACCTGCTGTCTCCAGCCCTGACTGCTCCAGAGAATGACAGTTGGGGCCTCATCCCTGCAGGTCGCCTCAGAAGCAGATAGGAACGCCCTGCGCCCCTTGAGAAGTGGATGCTAAGACTGTGTTAGAACTTTATTGGAGAAAAGCCCTTGGGGAAAAATGGGGAGGGAGTCAGGAAGGATTGGGGGGCAGTAAGCCCACGGTGCAAGGTGGATGCCGAGGGAAGGTGAAAGGGCAGGAGAGGAGGTTGGCCGGAGCGTCCTAGATGGCGTGCGGTTTAAGGGAGGCTCGCAAGGTTGTTGGGAAGGCCTGGAGCCCCCATCTCCCACCCTGTCACCGTCAGTCACCAGGTGGGAGCGGGGGCTACCGGAGCACAGTGTGGGGACGCTGGGTCAGTCCTGCTTCGTGTGGGGTTTGCAAGGAGACTCTCACACTGGGGTCTCACCCCTCCTGCCCAGGATCCCCAGGCTGGAACCTGAGGAGCGGGGCTGAGTGTCACTGCACTGAGCCTGCGCTGCTCCTGATGGGGACCCTCTGTGGGCCAGCTCTGACAACATGGCAGACTGTGTCTAATGACGCGTGTTTGCTTGTTGCTACAAAAGGACTTTGGAGTCCCACTTACAACCTGCCTGGTCTCCGCATCTGATATGACTTCCTGAGCTCCGTGTCCTTGGCTGTCAAATCTCTCCTGGGGGTGTTTTGTGGATTGAAGTCACTCACGCATTCATTCGCTCACTCTTCATTCATTTGTTCATTCATTCATTCACTCATTTGCTGGGTGCTTTCTAGAGCCAAGGCTTGTGCCAGAAATTGGGGTGAATGAGCGGGTTGGGGGCACTGCCATCATGGAGCTAGAACCTGATTGGGAAGAAAGACAAAAATAAAGCAAAAAATGTAACAAAATGCTTACAGCTGTCATATGTGGAGGGATTAGCTGTGTGTGTGCGTGGTGGGATGAGAGGAGAGGGACACCGCTTGGAACAGTGTGGATGTGACATTTATAACCGCTGAGGTTCAAAGGATCAGGAGTGAGCCCCTCGGGGTGGGAAGGTTGATGGGAACAAATGAGAGGATTAATGGAAAGTACTTGCTGCGGGGTTTGCTGCAGGGCCTTCCCCCCACCTCCCTGGGCCTGGAGAGCCGTAGGGTGTGGGGTGCTGGCAGCAGAACCAATGGCCGTCAGGACTGGTGAGAAAGCAAAGCTGGCCCCCGCTGGAGAGGCGATCTGGTCCAGAGCCCTTGGAGGCTCAATCTGAGGTGCCCCACCTTGGCTGGCAAGTGGCCTTGCTGAGACAGAGGAAGAGGGACCAGGCTGGCCTCAGGCCTTCCCATCTCCAGCCTCCAGCAAGAAGAGGCCCCAGGCCGGAGGCCCTGAGAGCTTCCTTTGACCGGAGCCTGGAACTATGTCAATTCACAACAGATGAGAAAGACAACTACCATTGATTTAATAATAGCTTGTGGGGAGGCAGAAGTACTGCACTGCAGATAATCACTGGTTGTAAGATACATGTGGAGTTAAACATTAAAATGTGGGAGGAAAGAGAATCTCAGAATCAAGGAAATACAGGAATTGAAACCCCTCTGCAGTGGGTTGAATTGTGGCCCCCAAAGATATATTCAGTCCTAACCTCCAGTACTTGTGAATGTGACCTTGTTTGGAAAATGGGTCTTTGCAGATGTAATTAAATGATCTCAAGATGAGATCATCCCGGATTCACTGAGTGGGCCCTAAATCCAGTGGCAAGTGTCCGTATAAGAGACAAAAGAGAAGACACAGACTCATGGGGGAAGGAGGCCATGTGACGACAGAGGCAGAGATTGGGGTGATGCTTCTGCAAGCCAGGGAATGCCAAGGATTGCCGGCAGCCACTGGAAGAGAAGGGAGGCATGGAATGGATTCTCCCTCAGAGCCTCCAGAAAGAACCAACCCTGCTGACACCTCGTCTTTGGACTTCTGGCCTCCAGAACTGTGAGAAGATGAATTTGTCTTAAGCCACCCAGTCTGTGGCCATTTGTCACGGTGGCCTAGGAAACACAGCCTTCAGGATGGGGAACTCTTTTCCGGAAGAGCACTCATGGGGTTTTCAGAGCCTTTGACAGAGGGGTTGTGTGTGCAAAGATGACACCCCAAGCAGCCAATGAGGGGAAACCTCGTGCCCGTCTCCAGGCCCAGAAACTATCAAGCAGGGTGGCCTGGCACCAGGGCCCTCTGGGCATCCTGCCTGGCTCACTGTTCCCTGGAGGGCCGACAGGGCCAGGATGGTGTCAGGAAATAGCCATCCCTGGAAACGTCTAGAGTGGCCAGCTAAGGCAGAAGCCCTGGGGACTGCGGGAGAAGCACCTCCAAAGCCCCACTTCCTTATGGTGCAGGATCAACAAAGACACGTGCTGGACATAATTATACTGGGCGTTGGTGGGGGGGTCCCATTACACACTGGTGTAATCTCCTGTAAGCCTCACCCCAGCCCAGCAAAAGGACGGGCTGTACTGTCCCCATATTTCAGCTAAGGAAGTTGACCACAGAGACATTGAGTAACTTGCCCAAGGTCACACAGCTGGCAAGAGGCAGAGCCAGGGACGACACCTCTGCTCCCATTTCCCGGGCACTGTGAGGGTTGTTAGGCCAGGGGCTGCTGCTAATGACCATCTGCTCCTGGCCACTTCCCCCTACACCTCCCCAGCCCCACAGGGCCTCCACTGCCTCACTTGAAGTAGGAGTGCTGGACTTGTTTCTTAAGCAAGATGTGCCCCAGAACCATCTGGGGAACTTCCACAAAACCTGCCTGGGCCTCACCCGGGGAGTGGGGACCAGGAGTGTACCTTTTGTAAAAGTCCTTTGGGAAACACTCCCAGGGTAAGTCTGGAGAACCCCCAAACCAGGAGAATCCTCTGATCCTCCTAACACCCCAAATTCCTCCCTGCGAGGCAGCTGGAGTTGAGAAAGCTTGATTTATTCACGTTATGGGCGAGTTCACAGAGCTTTGGGGAGGATGGGCTGGCAGGCCGGTTGCAAATGAAAACTAAACATATTCTAAATTATGAAAAGCACAAAAAACCCCCGGAAACCAGGCTCTTTCATTCAGATCCCAAGGACTGGATGCTGTATCCTTGGTAACACAGTTTGAGGAAAACAAGTCTTTCTCCCGCCAGCCAGCCTTGCATTGAGTTGACAGGGCTTCCATCCTCCCGTCCTGGGATGGGAGGCCGGGGCCTCTCTTTGGCCTCTTGCTCCTACAGCCCCTCAGGATCAGCCTTATTCATGAGTATTGATCTGGGGAGCTGGGAGGGAGGGAGGAAAACTGCAGAATTTGAGAAACTTGCTGGACACAGAGTGAAAAATGCAGACCCAAAGGGTCACGTTGATATAATTTCCAGAACTGTTGCAAACCAGTTCCCATTCCCTGATTTCCTTAATCTTTTTGATAAATGGGCCCTGTAATTACATCTCCTTTCTAGATGTCCAACAACAAAAACTCCAAGCCTGGGAGATCAAATAGTTTCTTTGTCATCGTGTTATTCAAAGGCAATGAGGAAGGCGTTCAGGTTCAATTTCACTTTTCATTTCATTTACTTCATCTTGATTTCCATCAATGTGATGGAAGCAATTACCTCCGAGCTAATCCTTAGTTAAAAAGAAATTAAAAGTGACTTGGCATAGACATTGAGATCTTGGAGCTTTACGACGGAAAGAGCCGTAGAGATTGGGTATCTTAGCTGCCGTTTATCTTCATGTTTACAAGTGGAATCCAATAAAATGGTGCAAGCTTTGGGGGGGGGGCCCACCCACGTGTGAGGAGTAACTCCCATCCCACAGCCACGGCGCAGGGCTGGGATGGTGATGTGAGGACCCCTATGACAGGGGGATACCCTGAAAAACTGGGAGGTTAAGTGTCCCAAGATGGGTGGGAGCTGGGGTTCCGTGTTTCCCCCCGGGAGAGGTCACACGTCACCAGCAATAGCTCCAAGTCAGCAATGAAGAAAGCAAACTGGCCCCCTTGGTGGGTGTAGCTTGGGCCTCCTCCTGGCTGGGGGGAGATCCACCTCATTCATTCCCTCGGCAGGTATCACAAGCACTGGCTCAGTCCTGCCACATGCCAGGCACTTGCGCGCTGGCAGGCAGACAGGTGACTCTTAGGAGATGGGTTGGGGGTGGCTGGGAAGTTTCCAGGGTCGACAGAGGAGGCAGATGTGATGCCCAAGGAAGGATGGAGGATGAAGGGATGTGAAAGCTGACCAGGACGCGAGGAGGAGAAGAATAGGTGGAGCTGGCCCGCCCTTAACCCGCAGCTTCTGCTTTACTGCCTGGGTGCGTGGAGCGCGCCCAGGATACACAGACTGTGAGATAATGTTTAGGAGAGTTACGGCCACAGGAGGCGGGGAGAAAGCATGGGAGACGAATAATGGTCACTCCGGGTGCTATTTGATCCCTGCTCGGCCACCTGAGACCCAGCACCGGCCGGAACACTTCTTTATTAAGAGACAAGGAGCCCTCGCAGCCCGCGCCGGGCTCATCACCTTGTGCGGCCGTAGCTTTCCCTGATTCAGACCCAAGGTGTGCGCCTTTGTTCTGCTTGAGCAGGTGTGTCCACGGCCCCCAGGTGCCCTCCCAGCTTCCTGTATTTCTGACCCCCCAGGGGAAGGGTCGGGGTCCTCCCACTGCCGCATCCTTGTGGAGTGGGATCCGGGCCTGTGGGCGGATGAACCTCGAGGGGCTGGAGAGTGCACTCCCACTCTCCTCTCCTCTGCTGCCGTAAGAAAACGCAGCATCACTTGAGCCTGCTCCGGAGGGACGTGGCTGGAGGTTCCAGGAGGATCTCGCGAACATAGTGTTGAGTGGAGTGAAAGGCAGGAGGGGCCCTCCAGGCGGCGGACGGGCAGAAGCTCAGGGGCACAGGGGAGCTGCAAAGAGGCGACTGCTGAAGCAAAGGGTGGGGGAGGGCAATCAGCAGAGGGAAGGCAGGGCAGGCTGGGGGCCTGTCCCCAAGGTCAGGCATTGACCTTTGTTCTCCCAGTGTCTCCATCCCTACCATACTCCAGAGCCTTGGAGGAGGCCAGTGGTGCCAGAAAGGGTCTTTGCTGACCTGCAGCCCATGCCCCCTGGCCGGACTTCTACGGGGCTCTGCAGGGGTCCGTTGGCCAGGTCCGGGTCACCTGACTGTGGTCCTCAGGGCACCTGCAGGAGCAGAGGTGGCCAGGTGGGTGGAGTGTTCCATCTACCAGGCCTCATAGGCGTGGGGCCCTTGGGCCGTAGGATTTTCAAAGGCCGAAGAAACATTTGAAACCTGGGGAAAGCAATCTTTGGCTGCGAAATATGGAAAAGAAATGGCAAAATCGTAATCAATAGAAGTTTAATGAAACATCTACAAAATGTCACGTAAGGCTGCTAGTCGGCAGGGACGTGGTTTGACTCCTGTGTTGTTGGTTGTGAATGGTATTTAATGAGGGACAAGTTGCTCCCAAGGTGGAATGGCCTTGTCTTAGTTTCCTGGGGCTGCTGTTAGAAATGACCACAAACCGGTGGCTTCAAATAACAGACATTCATTCTCTTACAGTCTGGAGGCCAGGAGTCCAAAGCCAAGGTGTGGGCGGGGCCATGCCCCCTCCAAAGGCTCTAGGGGAGGAGACTTCCTTGCCTCTTCTGGCTTCTAGTGGCCACATCACTCCAATCTTTGTCTGTGTCCGTGCATGGCCACCTTCTCTGAGTGTATCTTTTTGTGTTGTCTCCTCATCTTAGTTTAAGGATACCTGTCCTTGGATTTAGGGCCCACCCTAATCTAGTGTGAGCTGAATTTAACTTGATGACATCTGGAAAAACCCTACTTCCAGGTAAGGTCACAGTCTGAGATTTGGGGTGAACGTGAATTTTGGGGGGACACTTATTCAATAAACTACATCCTCCAAGGTGAGAGTATGTGGGGACCAGGAAGGGCTGGAAGGGTCTTAAGGGGAGAGCAGGGGCTGTTCCTCAGACCTCTGAGATGGGGAGTAGGTATGGCCCTGGCCAGGAGTGGACCCCACCTGCTGGCTCCTTCCCTGGCTGCCAGGAGGGGAAGGGAAGGATGAATGAATGACTGGAGGTGGTCTGAGCAGTTCTGCAGGAAGGGACAGTGGGGACAGAGAAACAGGGCATACTGAGATCGATGAGATACTAATACTAACAACAATAATGATAGTCAACTTTTTTTGAGTAGTTCACCTGGACCAGGCACAGCTCTATGCTGTGACAAATTTTAAGTCACAGGAAGCAAGTGCTGCTGTTACACCCATTTTACAGAAGGGGACACTGAGGCTCAGAAAAACGAACTTGCTCAAGGACACATGACTAATAAGTGGCAGAGTCACGATTTGAACCCAGACCCCTGGCAGCGTGGCTTCCAAGCCTGTACCCATCCTCGTGGCCCAAGGCTGCCTCTACACGGAGGGTATGGAGATGGCAGGTTGGATGGGGATGTGGAGAGGGGGAGATGGGGCATGGTGGGAGGAGTCACTTTGGGGTGTGCTGGGGGGGGCAGGGAGGGAAGAAGTCCATTCTGGGCAGGTTGAGTGGGTGGGACCTGTGGGATGGGCCGTGGGACACGGTGACCACGGCTTGGCCAGCGGCCAGGCCTTGGGGGGACCGGAAGTTGGATGTGGACAGTTTGCTGGGCGTTCGCAGATGATGACTGAATTCATCAGAACAACAACTCCTCTCCTCCGCCGCCGCCCACGCACGCACACGCGTGTCTCAATAGCCGGCCCTCGCTCCAGCCTCGGTCTCTGCTTTAATAAAGCTCCCCTGACGACTTGCCTCGCTCTGCTCCCGTGCACACAGCAGTCATCGGGGACTATTTTCGGACGCGCTGCCTCTTCACGTTATTTCTGCTCCCACCGGTTCTATTCGCAGCGGTTGTTTGGCACAAGGTTTTGAATTGTTGGTTTTTGCACTAAATTCATTTCCCAGAAATGTCAAGCATCACCAAGGCCAAGAGTGGGACACGCACCGTTCTCTGTCTTTTGTTCTGAGGCTTCTCTTTTCATGCACAAATGCGTTATTTCATTTGGCGGCGGCGCAGGGAACCTCTGGACCTTGAACTGAGCCGAGAGCTGCGGCCCCGCCTGCCACGCACTCAGGGCTGCCTCCTGCCTCGCCCAACCACTTTGAATTAATATTTGATGAGGGGGAAGGGGGGGCAAGGTTCTCAAAGCCCGACTGAATCGTGGGGTCAGGACACGTACCTGCTGGGTGGACCTGGATGGATACCCACCCGGGTCCCCTGCAAAAGTGGCCACGAGTCTGTGTGTTGCCTGCGCTAAGAGGGGACCGCTCCCTTCCCCCAGCCCTCCTCCTAAGCTGCCGCCACGGACTTCAGAGCAGCGTGGATAGTGCCAGCCTCCTGCCCCAATCCCTTAAGACCCTGATACCTGCCGGACTCAGCACGGGCGCCTCCTCCTTGGGCGTTTCTCGATGCTAAATCCCATATACGGTTGTAAATGTTACCAGGGGGCTGTGGAGCGTTGTTAACTTTTATGATCGCGTCTACAGCAGAGCATGGAGGCTGCTGGCATTGTGAAAGGAGACTACCTTTGTCCTTGGATTTTTCCTAGGTGGTTTTTGCCTCTTCCAAGCTCAAAGACACAGAACTAGATCTTCACTTTGGGTCGTGGGACTGGTGAGCCTGGCAAGCAGCCGAGGTTGAGGACGGGATGAAAAATGACTGGTAGGTGTGTCCCACTGGGACGGCACCAGCTCTGTGGCCAGCACTGGGGTATTCTGAGAGTGGAGACCATGCCTCGATACATAATAATAAAAATAACAACCACGTACTTGCTTTTCCCCCAACACTGTTGTTAATGCTTGATGGGTATTGATAATTCATCCTCACAACAGTCCTGCTAGCGACCAGCAATGCGCTTGTCTAAGGCAGGATCATATGCAAGTGTTAGGGGTTGAATTGTGTCCTCAGAAGATGCTGAGGTCCTAACCCCAATCCCTGTGAATGTGAATTTGGAAAGAGGGCCTTTGCAGATGATTCAGTTAAGATGAGGTCATTAGCATGGGCCCTCATCCAGTATGACTGGCATCCTTCTAAAAAGGTGACCTTTGGACACAGGGACACGCACAGAGGAAAGACCACGTGAGGACCCAGGGAGAAGACAGCTGTCGGCAAACCAAGGAGAGAGGCTGCAGAAGGAACCCACCCTGCCAACACCTTGACCTCAGACTTCCAGCCTCCAGAAACAGGAGACAATACATTTCTGTTGTTTAAGCTGCCCAGCCTGTGGTACTTTGTGATGACAGCAAACAAACAAATAAAAACAGCAAACAAATAAAACAGCAAGTGTTTTATTAAGGGAAGTCTCCCATGGGAGGCTGGTAAGGCAGGGGGGGAAGCAGGACAGGGAAGGGGAAGAAACCAGCAAGGGTGAGATTTTAAAATCTTGTTGCGGCGGGGGGGGGGGTGGGGGGGGGCATAGGAGTGTGGGCCACAGACACCACCTGTGGCTCGTTTTTGTGATATGAAACTGATCTTAACAGACCTTACATTATATAAACTGTGACCCAAGCAGAGACCCCTGGGAGGGGAAAGCAGGACTCTCAGCTTCCTGCCTTTGTCCTTGAGTCATTAGTTAATTCATTCATTCATTTACTCCAAAAAGCATTTATTGGATGCCTGTTATGGGCTAGGCTTGCCTAGTCCATTAAAGAAACTGAAGGGGAATTTTTTAAAACTTGGAGTAACTATTAACTATTTTTTAAAAAATTTTCTTCTGTATGGTTATGTTTTCAGTTTGATATACAGTGTGGTTCATTTATTTATGTTCCTAATTATTTTTAGGCATTTCCCCCAACCTTGTTAATTTTTGATACAGAAGTGAAAACTGTATTAAAAAGGTGCAGTCAGAGAAGTTCCCCATCTACCCCCAGCCACGTGCGTAACCAATTTCATTAATTTTGAGGCTATCCTCCAGTGTTTCTGTTTGTAAAAACTAGCAGATACATGTGTATATGTGTTTCTTTTCCTTTCTTTCTTACACAAAAAATAACTCCACAGTAAATACTCTTTCTCACCTTGCTTTTTTTTACTTCACAATACATTCTGGAAATCTCTCCACATCAGGACATAGAGATCTTCATTTTTTTTTTAAACAACTACATAGCAACCATTATGTGAACAGACCGTGGGTTTCTCGACAGCTCCCTGTGGTATGAGTGTTTCTACAGATCATGCTACAATCACTTCCCAGAATTTCTGTGTAGTATTGTTGGATGTGTATCTTCAGGGTTGATTCCTGGAAGTGGGATGGCTGGGTTCGGGGAAAATGCCCGAAGTTCTGTTAGCTGTGAGTAAAATTCCTTCCGTGGGAGGGTTGTACCACTATGTACTCCTGTCAGCAGTGTATGAAAGTGGCTGATTTGGGGGGATGGGGTGGCAGGTCAATACAGAGCCTCTTTCTGTGATGCCCTGATGGGCATCCCTGCACCAACAGGATGAGTGGGGCAGGGGGATGTCAAAATAGTTGTGCCACATGCCACTGCAGGGTCCAGGGTTCTGCAGGACCTCTGCCAGGCCAAGGAGGACCCCCTTATAACTGAAGGATCAAGAGAAGGCTTGGGATTTCCAGGGGAGTTTCTGGGATGACCAGGACAGCTGGGTGGCCCTCAGAGAGCTTGGGGCAGAGGCCATTTACCATGTCATATTCCAGTGTGTAGACAACCTGTGGAGTGGTACCAAAGCACACTGGCTACTTTAGTCATCTCTTGCTGTGTGTATCAGTTATCTATTGCTGCATAACAAATTGCCCCAGAACTTACCAGCTCCAAATAGTAAACATTTATTTTATTTTTTTTTAAAGTACAGCTTTTTTTTTTTTTAATTTATTTATATATTTTTGGCTGTGTTGGGTCTTCATTTCTGTGCGAGGGCTTTCTCTATGCGGCAAGCGGGGGCCACTCTTCATCGCGGTGCGCGGGCTTCTCACTATCGCGGCCTCTCTTGTTGTGGAGCACAGGCTCCAGATGCACAGGCTCAGTAGTTGTGGCTCACGGGCCTAGTTGCTCCACGGCATGTGGGATCTTCCCAGACCAGGGCTCGAACCCGTGTCCCCTGCATTGGCAGGCAGATTCTCAACCACTGCGCCACCAGGGAAGACCGAGACTCCCTTGACAAAACTGACAGAAGCTCGAATTTGGGGGAACAGAAATATACTCAAAGTTACATCCTTAGGGGAAGCAGGTTTCCCATGAGTCTCTTGGGAGGACAAGGCCTAGGGGGTGGATTTGGAGGTGATTGGAGTTACCTTAAAATAGAAGGCAGAGTGGGGTGCTACGTACATGGCATGTATATGACCGAGGCTGGGACTAAGGGGGTTGTCTTTTTCAGGCAGGGACATGTACCCCACCCACCGTGAGAAATGCTGCAAGTCACAGAGCAGAGGGCATGGATGTGTTGCCCATGTCCAGTTACAGGGAGGAAAGAACTGGGAACAAGAATCCAATCCACCCCAACACCTCTGGTGGAGACCGGGACCTGTGACCTCCCAAAGCGAAGAGGAGCCAGCATGCCCTGGCTTCCAGCCACCTTTGTTTGCTCTCAGAGCCCTTTGAATGAGTGACCAGGAGAAATGTCAGACTCTCCGATCGATCGCTGGCACAGCTATTGTTATTGATGAGGACGCTGGCATGGGTGGGCGTGGGGCCCTGCCACTCGGAAGATGTGGGTGCTACTTTTCCCTATCTTCCTGGACATGGTTGGGGATCCTCTGAGAGCCTTTCCCACATTTTCTGCCTTTGGAATGTTTTCTGGATACGACAGGAAGAAACTTCCATTATGCAATGTTCTGTGAGTTGACACAGTGGGTTGGAGTTGAGGTTTTAGCCTGTATCCTTAGCACAAGAAGCTTTCACTTCTAAGCTTTATTGAGCATTGTTGGTGTGTGTGTGTGTGTGTGTGTGTGTGTGTTTAAATAACGACCCATCACCAATTCTGAACAAAGTATAATAAAAGTGACAAATATTGGTCCACTGTACACAGATTGTCACTTTGGATTTACTGCCCCCCAACTTTTTCTTTCAGCGAGTCACACTAAATTCACACTCTGGGCCTTAATCCATCACTCTATCTTTTAATGCAACATCTAATCTCACCGTTTCTTTTCCTCCCTTAATATGACTTCTCTTGAGGTGCATTGGCAGGACTGATTTTTATCATTTGTTACATGTTTAAAACAACGCCTTGGATATAAATCAGAGCCTTTACTCGGATGCTCAAGAAGTCGCTTTAAACACAGTAAATTTAGTGCCTTTGACTCATCCTGGGAAGTATGACGTAGGAAGAGTATCTGAAGCCCCTTTGAACTCCAGGGACGGGAGAATCATCCCTTCAAGGTGAAAATCAAATGTTTTCTCCAACCTCAAAACTTCCATTTCTTGAAATCAGGATTCAGGAGCATATAGCCAACAGTGGGTTGGTAGAATCCACAAGGGGCCAGAGAAATCTGTGTTTGAACCCCAACTCTGTCACTCACATACTGTGTGACCTTTGGGTAGTCACACTACCTCTCTGAGCTTGTTTCCCACTTTTAAGGTGGAGATAGACTGCCTACCTCAAGCTTGTGAGAATTAATGAAGAGGCCTGTGGAGGTGCGTCAGCACACAATAGGTGCTCAATACATGTTCCTTTACTCAGGAATCAAGGTCTCCCTCCCTGGTTGGCCCCTGGGACCCTGTTCCCTGGAGGGAATGAAGCAGCCCCGTACATCAGTTGGGTGGAAGCCTCAGGGCCCATCCCTGCAGCCCTTGCTCCTCCCATAGGATGGAGGAGTGTCTGCGTTCTGCCTCCTGTCCAAACTCAGAGACTGCTGCTGGGGATTGTGGGGTTCCCAGTCTCCTGTCTCTGCCTCTAGTGCCCTCCCTAGGGTGACCCCAGGACATCCTGGGGCCTCCAGGGAGGTTCCTGCCACCCCCCATCTTTTCTGGAAGGAAACATGCCCCGGCCCACAGGGTTGATTACAGGAGCCAGGTTCTCCGAGACCTTCGCCCCCAACCCCGTCTCCACTTTGGACATGCCCCCAGCCTCCCCATCTTACAGAGGAGGACACTGCAGCCCCATGCTGGGTGGGAGGGGTGCCTGTGTGTCAGGCAGGCAGGCAGGTACCTACAGCCTCGGTTCATCACCAGGGTCCTGACACCCAGCTCCCGACAGCCCTGGAGGGGACTCAGGAAGACAAAGGCAGGACTCCATGGCCACCCCACGCTCACAGCACTGAAGCAGACACGTTTCAGGTCCAGAGCATAATACAACCACAGTGATGCCTGGACAGGGGCCGTCTACCCCACACGTATATATCTCTCTATCTACCCCTTCCCGATTCATTCACCTGCCATCCTTAAGGCTCCCACTATGTGCCAGGCCTGTGCTGAACACGACACGGATCAGACCCAGGTCCTGCCACTTATGCTGGCCTCCTTGCTGTTTGAACACACGGAAGAATGTGGGAGCTCAGGGCCTTTGCACTGGCTGTTCCCTCTGCTGGATGTCCCTTCTCCCAGACTCCCACTTGGCAAGGAGTGTCCAGTCTAGAGGAAGGCCAAGCTGGACACAGATGCTCCCAGCCCAGTCGGGACAGGGCTGAGGTCAGGGAAGGGTGAGGGGCTGGGACCCCCGGGGGGGCTGAGGGCTCTGCCTGGGGAGCGGGGCAGATTTGAGGGGGCAGAGATGGGGCCTGGGGGAGGAGAGTCCTTCCCTTCTCTCTCTCCTCCCACCTCCTCTCCCTGCCCCACTCATGTTCTTCCAGACCTCCACATGTTTGCTCACCGTCAGCCCCTGCAGCTTCTTGTCACCTTTCTGAAGCCCCTGGTCCTCGGGGACCTGCTCATATCACACTGTCTCTGGTCCAGCTCAGCTCAGCACCCTCCCTCCATCCTTTCCAACTGTGAAGTCCTGAGATGGCCTTGTGAATGGCTACTTGCGTGATGCCATCTCTTGAGAACCCGCCCGTGTACACTGCAGGTCTGGACGGCCCTCCAGCAGTCGTGTGGCCAACCTGCCCCCTGGGCTGCATGAAACAAGGCTATCTCAGCTGGACAGCTCTTTCCAGTAGCAGGACAGCCCCTTCCAGTAGCAGGACAGCCCCTTCCAGGAGCAGCACAGCTGAAATGAAGGGGGATAAATGGCTCCCAGCATTGTTACCGGCAAGACATTTGGGGGAACATAAATTTCACGAGGAATTAGTCACTCTAAATGGCTTTATTTGGTTTTAACTTAGAATAGCGCCTAAATTATTCAGCTAGGGAGGGGGAGGAGGAGGCAGGCACGGGCTGCCAGTCCCTGCATCAGCGCCAAGGAGTCACGGGCGGGTGGGAAAGTGGCGACATCTGTCTGGGGGTGGCCGTTGGTGTAGCTTGTGGGCCGCCTGCATTCCTTCTGAATTTGGTAAAATCACGACTTTGCACTCCACAGTGTGGCTTCGAAGGGGAGGCGGGGGACGGGGTACTCCTGCCACGTGAAAACCCTCCCTCCCGACCCTACTTCCGGCTCCAGCTCCTGCCCATCTTCCTGCTCTGCTTCGCAACAAGACTCCCCCAGGCTCCGCTGCTCTCCCGCCCGCCCCCCCCTCATCTCTTAAACCCATTTGCAGGTAGGTTTTGCCCACACTGATCCTCGGGAGCAGCTCCTGAAGCCCCTCGACCTCCCCGCTGCTAAATCCGACAGCTCATCCCCAGCCCCCGCCCCCCAGCGCTGCCCCCCCTCCCCCCACCCCCTAACTGGGCCCCAGGGCTCGGACCTTGGGCCTCTTCGTCCGACTACACTCCCCCCACTTGGTGAGCCTCAAAGCCATCAGTTCATCAATGACCGCTCAGTGTATTCCTCTGGACCAGACCTCCCCTGAAACTGCAGGCTCACAGGTACAATTGCCTTGTCGACTCCTTCACTTGGATGTCTCCTTAGACATCAGCCCGCAAACTGAATTCCTAATACCTCCTCCCCCACCCCAAGCCTTCCCCAGGGACCGCTCCATCTAGTTCATAGTAACTCCGGTGTCCAGTTGCACACCCCTCTCCGTGGCAACTGTCTTGATTTCCCTCCTCCCCTCACACGCCCTACCGAACCCATCCGCAAGTCTCATAGGCGCCACCTTCAGAGCGCATCCAGAATCCCACCTCCCCCGCTCCCGCCCCCGCCCAAGCTGCCATCCTCTGTACCCTAGACCGCTGCATTCATATTTCCTGTGTCCGCCGCTGTCCCCACAATTGAATCTCAGCGGGGCAGCTAGAAGGAAAGCATGAGGTAGGTCGTGTCCCTCCTTCCTGCTTTTCTGTTCAAAACCCTTTGAAGGCTCATGTCACAGAGCAAAGTCCTTACAGGAGCTTTGGGTACCAGCAGGAACCCACCTCTGACTTCTCTTCTCTTTGCTCAAGGCGTTTCTCCTGCTACTGGTCTTCTCGCTGTTTGAACACACAGGTGGAGGCATGCTCGACCTCAGGGCCTTTGCACTGGCTGTTCTCTCTGCTGGACACTAGTCACCCAGACGCCCATGTGGCTCCCTTCCTCACCTCCTTCAACTCTTTGCTCAGATGTTACCTTCTCCGTGAGGCCAACTCTGACCACCCCATTTAAAATTCAACCCTTATACCCTATACTCAGTACCCCTCTTACCTTGATCTAGTTTTTAATAGTATTTACAATCTTCTAACAGATCAAACAATTTACCTAATTATTATATTTAATATTAGTTATCTCTTTCCCCTGCTAGAATGGAAGCTCCATGAAGCCAGGGGTTTTTTTCCTTCTTTTTTAAAAAATATTTATTTATTTATTTTGGCTGCGCCGGGTCTTAGTTGTGGCATGCGGACTTCCTAGTTGTGGCATGTGGACTCTTAGTTGCAGCATGCAGGATCTAGTTCCCTGACCAGGGATTGAACCAGGGCCCCCTGCATTGAGAGTGCAGAGTCTTACCCACTGGACTACCAGGGAAGTCCCAAAGCCAGGGGATTTTGCTTCTCTGTTCCCTGCTGTATCCTCCATGCCTAGAACAGTGACTGGTAGATAGTAGGTGCTCAATAAGCACATGCTGGATGAAGAAATAATGCCATGAAGCCTTGGCTGGAGGTTAGGAGAACGTACTATGCGGTTCTGTTTAAATCGTGTGTTAGAATGACGATGCTGTAGAATTTAATTGGTCACATGCACAGTTCCCATTCACAAGGTCCAAATGCAAGGATTCTGCTTGCCCATGCCTGGGTGGCTTTTGCTGAGTTGAGAGGGCCTCGGGCGACAGCTGTCTCCCCATCAGGAAGGCCTGAGGCTGCCGGACTTGCTCCTTGGCCTGCTGGTGTCCTCACCTGTCCTGGGGCCAGCACGCTGGCACAGGCGGATGTGAGGGTCATGAGAGCCGCAGGCATGGAAGGAGCTCACTGAGAGACAGCCTCCAATTTGAAGCTTTTTAAACAAAATTTTTTTTCATTTGTCTATTCTGCATACAAAACCAAAATGTCCAAGATTTCAACGAAATGCAAAAAATCTGGTGGAGAAAAACAAAAGCTTGGAATAGCAGAATATGAGGTGGCAGGTTTAGGGGTACAGAAGGGGGAATCTGACCTGCCATGTGCACGGATGCTGGGGCATGTGTGGGGGGATCCGGGGGTTAGAGACGTGCCCCAGGTGCCTGTCAGGTGCCAAGCCTCGTGCTCCACACCCCATCTTACTGTCATTAATTCCCAAATCACCCAATGGGGCTGTGGGGGTGACATCTGCAGTTTCCATTGCAAGTTAAAGAAACCCAAATTTGAACATAGTTAAACAGAAGGGGAAATTTAAGTATTCAAGTTACTAAAACATTCAGAGTGAGGACTTCAGGCATGGTTGGATCAAGGGGGCACAAGCACTGTCATCAAGGCTCATTCTCTTGGCTGTGCTATCCTCTGGATTGGTTTCATGTGGCTGGGCTCCGTCTGTGCCTTGTATTTGAAGTTGCACTCCCCAAAAGCAGATCCTGAGACAAATACTTCAGTGAAAATGATTGATTTGGGAGCTGGAAAGTAAGTCAGGGAAGGGAAGCCACCAACACAGTGTGTGTTACCAAGCAAGTTACCACATGGGCATCTGGAACTTCACCCACTGCAGAAGCCTGGAAGACTGCTGAAGCTCCCAGTCCCCCTTTTTCTGGTAATAATACCCCTGTTTTCCCTGGAGAGTCATCCCTCTCCCAATCTCTGGCCATATATTGGGGGGAGGGGTCCTACCCCCAGAAGCCAGAGTGAGCATGTGATGTAGGTTCAGCCAATCAGTGTGTGCCAAGTCCAGGGGGTGATCCTGTGACCTAAGTGCAATCGTTTAGCATATTCCAGGTAGGCTGGGACATGTGACCCAGGCTCAGCCAATCAGTGCCTCCTATGCACATAGCTAGAGTGACTGGCTCAGGGATGGGAGCATGAATCAGTTGGTCCAATCAGAGTGACCTCTAGGCAGTTCTTCCTGCTGCAGGTCCCTGTGACTCTGCCTGAGGGCTTCCCCTGGCGAGAGTGAGGTCGCCAGGTGCCAGGAGTTAATGCCTTCAGAAGGAGCAGCCCTCAACTGGGATGGATGGGTGTCGGTGGATAAATACTCCAGTTTCTCACCCCCCCTCAGTCAGAACAACCCTGAGGCATGTTGTAAACAGTCTCCCGGGCTTCTGCAGTGTGATTAAGCTCCAGATGCCGATAGGGGTAACTTGCTTGGTAGCACACACTGAGTTGGCTGCTTCCCTTCCCTGTCTTACTTTCCAGCTCCCAAATCTCCCAAAGCAATCGTTTTTACTGAAATATTTGACTCAGGATCTGCTTTTGGGGAGTACAAATTCAAACACAAGGCACAGAAGGAACCCAGCCACATGAAAACAATCCAGAGGATAGCATAGCCAAGAGAATGAGCCTTGATGACAGTGCTTGTGCCCCTTGATCCAACCATGCCTGAAGTCCTCACTCTGAATGTTTTAGTAACCTGAATATTTAAATTTCCCCTTCTGCTTACTTATGTTCAAACTTGGGTTTCTTTAACTAGCAACGGAAGGAGGGCTACTAATATTCCCAAATTATTGATGAGAAAACTGAAATTAGATGAGTGACCCAAGCAGCTTTCTGCTTCTCAAGCCATGGCAGCCAAGCCTTCCTGTGCTGCAGCCACTGGCCTCATGACAGTGAGGGGGGACTCCTCAGGAAACTGCAAGAGGGAGGAAGAAGTGGGTGTTACAGATGGGGCCAAGGCAGATAGATGGGGAGCACTTCGGTTCCACAAACACCTATTGGGCTTCTGCTGCATGCCCAGCTTGGAGTCCCCAAGTTCTTCCAGGTTCTGGGTGGGGTGGGAGACAGACAAATGCAATTGAGTTCCAGAAATCGTGGTGTCAGCTGCTGTCGGCCAGACCTTACAGCCCCAGGGAGGGTCCCGATGGAGAGCCCAGCTCATTAAAGTTGTGCGTGGTCTTCAGGCGGAAGGGTCACCATTCCCTCGAGTGCAGCACTCAACCTAACCCTAACCCTAACCCTAGTGGAGCTCTGTGCCGGGGGACCACCCTTTGGACTGACACTTATTGTGCACCCTGGGGCTCCTGGCTGGAGGGTTTGGGGAGCCACTGCAAATGGAGTTGCCTCTTGAGCACACCCCATGAGCTGGAAGGTCCCCTCACTCAGATGGGCCCCTGCAGAGTCCCAGCTGGCCAGCACCCGCTGAAGTCAGGTGCCCATGGCCTCAAGCGTGTGCAGAAGGCTGCCCCAGTCGGCACGCTTATCGCCCACGAGCCCATTCATTCAGACTGTGTGCCAGCCCCTTTGCTGAGGTGGGGAAGCTAAGCTGAAAACAGCCCTGTTCTAGAGAGTTCTTGGGTCCTGGTGGGGGCTTAGATTCATGCACAGAAGACGGCAGACCGTGTGGTTCCAGTTCTTACATCGCTGGGAAGGAAGCCGGCCTCGGCCGCAGTCAGGGAGGGTTCCATGCAGAGGTCCCTGTGCAGGACTCAGAGCACAGCGCAGAAGCTGGGCCACGGAGCAAAGGTGTCGGTGGTGCGGACAGAGTGGGCAGTGAGAGGGTGGGATTCTGGGGAAGCAGAGAGTCTGAGATCTTGCCCCATTGGTCAAGGTGGTGGGGTGATCTCTGTGAATCCTCAAGCAAGGTGTCAAGGGCAGGGAGGTAGGTGCCACTCCCTTCCTCACTCTGACCTGCTCAGCATGGTGATACACTGATGGGACAGAAGCCTAGAGTGGCCGCTGGCCCTTTTGCACTGTGAGGACAGAGCCTGTCCAAGAATGCAGCCAGCCCAGAGGAGCCTAGAGTCAAGAACTGAGGGCAGATAGATTATTGATAACCCATTTAAGCAACTGGATCTAACTCTACCTGAAGCTATCTTCCTCTATTCCTAAATCTATCTTTGTGTAACCCAAGAGATAACTCTCCCCCATCCCCCAATCTAATTGATCTAGGAGTTTCTGTTATTTGCTACCAGAAGAGTTCTAACATATTGCCCTCTTCTCCACTTCAGTGTCTTCATCTGTAAAGTGGGCACAAGATCTCTCAGAGGGGATTCCAGTAAGTTAGTATATAAAAGAGTTTGTAAATTGTGAAGTGCTGAATGACTGTTGTGGGCAGGCATCATTCATGTCCTTATTGCAGAAGGAACCTCGGGGACCTGGACAAGAGAGCCAGGGTTGAGCTTGCTGGGGGAGGAGGAATTTCAAGGAATGGACAAAGGGATTGTCTGGGGTCCAGAGCCAAAGCCAGGTCAACGAGTGCCTGTGCTCTTATGTGGGTGCCTCGGGGACCCCTGCATTCACCCCCAGTCTGCACACAGTAGGTACAAAGCAAACAACAAGAGCTATTTCCAAGGCAAAAGAGGCGTGTTTGCTGTTGAAAACATTTCCAGACACGCTCACTCCTTCCCTTGTGCCTTGGGCTCTGTGAACATCCCTGCCCAGGCTAAGACTCCTTCTGCCCACCAGTCTGTGGCCAGATTTCTCGGCCGAATGATGAGTGTGGGATTCTGGGATGCTCAGAAAGCCCCAAGCCAGGTCCCACGTGGGAGTCAGGGATGCCCCGGGATTATAGGGATCAGAGCAGACCCAGAGGCAGCCCCTGCAGAAGGCCTGATCAGGCTCTCGAGTTGGCAAGTAATTAACTTGCTTAATGAAGGTGTGCATCCCTACCCAGGACGCTCTGGGGAGCTGAGTGACATCTGCCGCAGATACGGTCTCGTGCACTGTTGTTACAGCACATCAGGGTGTGGCGGGAGAAAACTAATTAGGAAGCGGGTTTCGGAAGCGCGGCCCCTTGAAGCAGAGGCCTGGGTGTGCTGCTGGCCTGGGAGAAGGGCTGGGGCGCTGGGTGCTGGCGGGGTCTGGGGAGCTCTGTCTCCCTGTGATGCCCCCCCTGTGTGGGTTTGGTAATGGAGGGGAAAGAGCTGGCAGTGCCCCCCCAGGCATTTCTCATCCACCCCGTTACATGCTGTTCCCAGAATTGTGGCGGCGGCCCTTCTTCCTCCTGAACCACAGGCATGAGGGGGAAAAGGCTCCCAAGCTTGCTGGTGCCCCTCCCTGGACCAGAAGGGCCTGGTCCCATGGTCTGTATAAGGCAGAGCCAGCCCCCAAGACTTGGGGCCTTTGTCCCCACTCGTCCCTTGGGACGGGGCTCTCCCTGCTCTGTCCCACTCCTTACCCCTCTGCAGAAGCCCTGACCACTGCCTTACTCTGTCGCCGTCACCTCCTGCTGCCCCTCCCTTGGCGCTCTATACTGTGGGCTGTCTCTTCTGCCTGCCTGCCTCAAGGCACTAACAGTTATTCAGCAAACACTGAGTGCCTACTGTGTACCTGGAGGCTGCAGATGGCAAAGAGAAAGACAGTCCCTGCTCCTGGGAAACCTCCATCCCCGTGGTCCTGGATGCCGCGACAGCATCGTTATCAGCTGGGCAAAGCAGGGCGTTGGAGGAGGAGGAGAGGAGAGGAGTTGTTAGGACATGGAGTTACGTAGTGAGAGCTGGGGGGAAGCCCAGAATCACTTGCTCTGAAAGGAAGGGCGTAGCTGGAGGTTACTGCACCGAGGCAAGACACTTGCTGCTGGTAGATGATGCAGCCGTGCTTCGAGTCCATTCTGGAGGGGACTGGGAGGTCTTCGGAGCCTGGCTCCTTGGGCTGTACCATCTGGAGCTGTGGAAAGGGGGGCCTCAGAGAGATTCCACGTACAACATCTCATTCTCCCTCCATCAGAAAGCAGGCGAATGTTCACTTAGGATGGGGGCTCCTACACTGTGTGGGACTCTGGGCTAAGACTGGGAAGGTGAGGGGGCCAGATTTTGATTGGGGACGCACCGAATCTATGGATCAATTTGGAGGCAATTGACATCTTTACAATATTGATTCTTCCCATCTGAACATAGTGTATCTCTCCACTTATTTGATCTGCCATTTCTCAGTAATATTTTATAGTTTTCTGAGCAGTCTTATATCCCTTTACTTTTGAAAAAAAATTAATTGAGACATATTTTACACACCCAAAAATGTACTATTTTAAAGTGTAAAATTCAGAGTTTTTTTTAGTATATTCACAAGCTCGTGCAACCATCACCACTATCTAAGTCTAGAACATTTTCATCACCCCAAAAAGAAACCCATCTCCATTAGCTGTCCCTCCCCATTCTCCCATCTCCCCAGCCCCGAAACCACTCATCTACTTTATGTCTCTGTGGATTTGCCTATTCTGGACATTTCATGTAAAAGGAATCAGACAACATGGGACCTATTTATGTCTGGCTTCTTTCACTTGGTGCAGTGCTTTTTGAGTTCATCCACGTCGTGGCATGTGCCAGTAGTCTGTTCCTTTTTATTATCAAATACTATTCCATTGTATGGATGGACCACAATTTGTTTACCTGTTCATCCACTGAAAGACACATAGATTGTTTTTATTTTTTGGCTTTTATGAATAGTGCTGCTATAAACATCTGTGTACAGGTTTTTATGTGGACATATGTTTTCATTTGTTTTGGAGTGGAATTGATGCGTCACATGCTAACTCTATATTTAACGTTCTGTGGAACTGTCACTGTTTTCCAAAGTGGCCACACCACTGTATATTCCCACCAGCAGTGTATGAAGACTCCAAATGCTCCATGTCCTTGCCAACACTTGTTTGTTGTTATCTGCTGTCTGTCTTGTCCTCTAAAGTAGTTGAATGGATAAATGATGATCACTTTGAAAGCGAGTCCCTTTAAAACCGAGTTCTTCTACTGAGTTTATGATTAACCTCTCTATCAACACTTTATTCCCTTTCTTGTCCCAGAATTCTTGCCCTCAAGATTGAAGAGTATCAAAGAAAAGGGGGGATTGAAACCATATACAAGCCCCTGTGTCCCTGTCCTTTGAAGTAAAAGATGTAGAAACAAAGAATACAGTAGCTGTTGGGCTGGGAAACTGGTAACAATTTAGACTATAAATCAGCCACGTAGCAGAGTCACAGAACTCCCAGTTCCCTGAAAGATATAGATAAAGGTCTGACACACATTCCTAAGTTGTTTTTATAGGAAGCAGATCCCGCACTAGATGAAAACTACTGACTGCAAGCATGTAGACCCCAAATGGGTTGAAACCAGAAGATTGGTGATGCTTGAAACTTCACCTGGATCTAGCCAATCCGAGAATTTAGCACAAGCTGATCACATACCCTGCAGCTCCCTCCGTCATACTGCCTTTAAAACCCCTTCTCTGAAAGCCTTTGGGAAGTTCAGGTCTTTTGAGCATGAGCTGCCCGTTCTCCTTGCTTGGCACCTGCAATAAACACTGTACTTTCCTTTACCATCACCCAGTGTCAGTAGATGGACTTTGTTGCATGTCAGGCGAGCAGACCCAAATCCAGGTTCAGTAACAATTTCACAGATGAGGAGACTGAGGTCAGAGAGGAGAGGTAACTCACCCACAGATGCACAGTGAGTGACAGCAGATCTGGGATCAGATCCCAGGTCCATCTAATTCAAATACCATGATCTGCCCTCACAAAAAAACATTCCAATAACCAGGGTCAGGGGTGTGGATCCTGTTCAGCATTATGAGACTTTGAGTCTCCCCGTGGGAGTCAGGGGTCCTGGAGGAGGAAGGAGGCGGAGAAATCAAAGGGTCTCCCCGCTGAGCCTAGTTCAGGGTCCCAGGCTCAGCTCTTCCTGGACTTCGGGTGGGAGGCCATGAACACAATGGTGGATGGAGCACAGACTGGGAGTCGGGCAGGACTGAGTGTGAACTGCAGCTTTGACCTTGACCTTAGGTAAGTTACTTAACTTGTCCCAGCCAGTTTCCTCATCTATAAGGTGGTAGTAATAATACAGACCTCATAGGGATTTTGTGCAAAGTGAAGGAGATGGTGGATATGGAGGGCTCAGGCTGGTGTAAACCCTCAGTGAGGGACAGCTGTGATGATTATTACAATCACTGCAGGGTCCCCACATGCCATTGTACTTGCATTGTCTGTCCTCCACCCACCCCAACCCAAATGCAGGACAGTTCCTGGGCTGGGGTCCCTCGGGCCCAAGGCTGCCCTTGACCCAGCATCAGCAGTAGCCAGTAGTGTTTTCTCTGACTGACAGATTGTCTTTCAGCTTGATCCTCATGCCTTGGGGGAGCTTCATCCCAGCCAGATGTGGGGACATGCTATCTGACTTGCTCCCATGTCCCAGCAAGTCCTCAGGGCCCATGGCCTTCAGGGCCCTTCAGAGGCACTGAGAAGCCGGACTCAAAGGCACAAGGTGCTTGCATTTGCCTTTGCTGGGAAATATAAGTCGTCTAGTTTACCTTTACTTAATTGAGTTATGAGCCCACAATCTGTCAAGAGAGAAATAAACACGGGGCGTCAAAGGAACACAGATAAATGCTCTTCAGGTCGGTACTGGGAACAGATGTGCAATTCCTGGCCGTTCCAAGCTGTCACCCGCAGAAGTGAGGGTCGGCTGCAGGTGTGTTTTGCATATTGAGAAGGAATAAGGGTGGGACACACCCATGGGATGTGCCCATGAGATACACCCACCGGAACCTTTTAAATGGCTTGGGGAAAAGGCCAGGAAAGAGAATAACCCTATTGCCAAGAGCAAGGACCTGATTTCTGGTTAAATCATGACTCCTTGCTGCTGTGTCTGCAGGCATGTCTGAAGCTAGACACAGGCTGGCCACCTGGTGCCTCCCCCCTGCTCTGTCAGTGAGCCCCCCAAATAAATGGCACCCCCAATCCCCAGCAGATGACTGCAGACACCCGCCTTCCCTCCTGGCCAACAGCAGGTGGGGCCTCTGATCACATGAGGCTTCTGGCCGGAGAGAGGTGGGGAGTGCGGGGGCGACACTGCTGAGAAGGTATTAAAACACAGCTTTCAGAGGCACCATCTGTAACAATGGCCTGGATAAAAGCCCTGGCCCTGGCGTCTGATGCCAGCCTGCCTCTCCAGGCGGCAGGCTGGAACTGCTTAAAGGCGCATAGGAGCCTTGTAGGAGCGGCAATCCCGTGGTAGAAGGGCTCTGGCCGCCACCAGGGGAAGCTGTGATGCAGGTTGGGTGCTACTGTGTTATGGGTTCAATTGTGTCTCCCCCTCCCCCACTCATATGTTGAAGTCCTAAAGCCCCCTACCTCGGAATGTGACCTTACTTAGAGATGGGGTCTTTACAGAGTTAAAATAAGGTAGGCTCTAATCCAATATGATTGGTGTCCTCATAAAATGGGGAAAATATGGACACACACACACACACACACACACACAGAGAATAGCATGTGAAAATTAGAGTTAGTCACCATAAGCCGGAACTTCCAGAAGCTAAGAGAAAGGCCTGGAACAGATCCTTCCCTCACAGCCCTAAGAAACCAACCTTGCCGACACCTTGAATTTGGACTTTTGGCCCCCAAGACTGTGAGACAATAAATTTCTGTTGTTTAAGCCCCCAGTCTATGGTATGGCAATATACTCGGAGTATTGTCACACATCATGGCTGGGAGGGTTAACGGCATCAGGACTCCTTGGGGAGAGGATGGCGGAAGCTTCACATCTGGACGCCTCCCAGACTTGGCAAAAGCCAAAGCCTTCCTTTGGCTGGTTCTGATGTGTACCCTTCTGCTCTAATAAAACTGTAATTGCAAGCACGGTGCTTTCCTGAGTCCTGAGAGGTGTTCTAGTGAATTATCAAACCTGAGAGAGATTGGGGGAATCCTCTGAACTTGAAGTTGAGGGTCTCACCCTTGAGTTCGGCTAACTCCAGCTACAGGTCAACACCACCAGGGGGCAGTGGGGAGAGGTGGGGGGGGGCAGGCTGGGGCGGAAGAGCCCCCTCCCAGAACAGATCAGTGTTCATGCCCCAAATAAAGGGAGCCCCCGACAAATCTCATGACTAGTTTATCCCTTCCTCTGCTTTTTCTGAGTTGAAGAAAGCTCTATTCTACCACAGCAGAAGGCAAACAAGAGCCCCATGGTGAGAATGTTTTCCCCATCACCAGCACCGTTCCCTGTACCTTTTTTTTTTTTTTAATTTATTTATTTATTTTTGGCTGTGTTGGGTCTTCGTTGCTGTGCGTGGGCTTTCTCTAGTTGCAGTGCGTGGGGGCTACTCTTCATTTCGGTGCGCGGGCTTCTCATTGCAGTGGCTTCTCTTGCTGCAGAGCACAGGCTCTAGGCGCGCGGGCTTCAGTAGTTGTGGCACTAGGGCTCAGTAGTTGTGGCTCGCGGGCTCTAGAGTTCAGACTCAGTAGTTGTGGCGCACGGGCTTAGTTGCTCCGCGGCATGTGGGATCTTCCCGGACCAGGGCTCGAACCCATGTCCCCTGCATTGGCAGGTGGATTCTTAACCACTGCGCCACCAGGGAAGTCCCTCCCTGTACCTCTTTAATTACTCCTGAACAATATTTATGGAAGGAGTTGTTTCTAGGCTCAAAATGTAATTTTAACCCTGAAGATGCCCTCATGATAGATTAAGTCACCACATAGCAAAGACCAATTGGAATGAATGATGATCTATGCCTGCAGATCATCATTAAGGAATTGGTTTTCTTTGGCGGTGGGCAGGGAGTGGGGAATGTCCCCTTTTCTCTTTCCTGCATGGCCTGGACTCTGGACAGAGAAACACGGACACATCCTTTTTAATGCATCCAAGCCCCCTCCGGCTCCCATAATTCTGTGGTCATTCAAATAGCATAGAACACTAATCACACCGCAAAATCTCCACCTTGGAAAATTAATTTCTCTCATTGTTTGAAAATTTTTTCTGAGTGTTTCCTGGTCAAGTTAGAGCCAGCTCAAGTCCTTGGCTGGTTTCCTTTCATGTCCATTCATCTGATGGAGTCTTCTGAGGATTCCACTTTGAAAATGTAATTGACCATATGCAAAACAAAGGCCACTGACTGCCTCGTGGGAGAGTGTGTACACACAATATCTGATGAGCTAGTTTTTTTTAATAGTTTTTTTTTTAACATCTTTATTGGAGTATAATTGCTTTACAATGGTGTGTTAATTTCTGCTTTATAACAAAGTGAATCAGCTATACATATACATATATCCCCATATCTCCTCCCTCTTGCGTCTCCCTCCCATCCTCCCTATCCCACTTCTCTAGGTGGTCACAAAGCACCGAGCTGATCTCCCTGCGCTATGCGGCTGCTTCCCACTAGCTGTCTATTTTACATTTGGTAGTGTATATATGTGATGAGCTAATTTTACCACGTTTTAATTACAACACTGGATGGCATTATAAATTTGTGTTCAATTAGGCCCAAGCCATCAACTGCTGAATACATTATAAATTTTGTTAAATCAGCTCAACTGATGGTATAAGCAGCAGTGTCATATCAAGCAAAGATACTGACTGTCATCAGGTTAACTTAACCCCCCCATCCCCATTCAAACTTGTAGGCATAGCCGTAAAATTGGTTAAATAAAGAAATAACCTCCTTATAATGAACATGAGTGTGGACATAAAATCAAAGCATAAAGAGTATAGCAAAATTCACAGAAGATCTGTAATGCTTGCAGCCAGCAATGCTATAAGCTGCAGGAATAGAGATTTCATTCAGGCAAAAATCAGTCCCCCTGGGCTTCCCTGGTAGTGCAGTGGTTGAGAGTCTGCCTGCCAATGCAGGGGACACGGGTTCGAGCCCTGGTCTGGGAAGATCCCACATGCCGCGGAGCAACTAGGCCCGTGAGCCACAATTACTGAGCCTGCGCATCTGGAGCCTGTGCTCCGCAACAAGAAAGGCCGCGATAATGAGAGGCCGGCGCACCGCGATGAAGAGTGGCCCCCGCTCGCCACAACTAGAGAAGGCCCTCGCACAGAAACGAAGACCCAACACAGCCATAAATAAATAAATAAATAAATAAAAATTAAAAAAAAATAAAATAAAATGGCGTTAGAGAAATAGCAATTCATTAAAAAAAAAAAAAAAAAATCAGTCCCCCTGGAAGAAAAGAGCAGGAACAGAAAGGTTCAAATTGGATCTCTGCCAATCGGACCCACCTGGCTGCAGCAGGTACTTTGAGTGAGGTGCCCCAGTTGGTTCAGTATTCTAGCTAGAAAGGAAAAGGGGGTGAAGAAGTGGGGTGGACATCGTGAGAGTTCACCAATCTCCTGCTCTCCTCTCCTCCCCCGCTCTCAGAGGCTGCACCTAGGCTAGCTGTGTGATCAGATCTGGCCAATGATATAAAAGAAGTGGTGTGCGTCCCTTCCAAGTTGAGGCACTGAGAAGATGACCAGTCTGTCTTCTTTCCCGTCTCAGTGACTGACAGGCCTCCATCTACCTGGATCCCTGAGTGACTGTGTGGAGGCCAGCCCCTCCCCTGGCCCTGCCTACCTGACCTACACTGTGAGCAGGAAGGAAATCTGCACTGAGTCACAGAGACGTTCAGGTTATTTTGTTAATGAGCAAAGCCTTTCCTATCCTGACAAATGCAAGAATTTTAAAATAATGGAAATATGGTAAAACTCAGAACACCGATTTGGACCATCAGTTTGGTGTGTCTCTGCTGAGAGAGTTTTGAGGAAGGCACTGCAGTCTCTTGGGGGGCTTGAGGTTATTATTTTGACCCTTCATGGTTAATGTACAAATCTGTGTCTCAAATTTGTCCCCTGACACCTGTGCTGCCCTGGGCCGTAGTTTTGACCTGAACTTCTTACGTCCTGTGTTTGTAAAATGAGCCTAAACTTCATTCATTCATTCATTCACTCATTCATCCATTCCTATATTCTGAACAGCAGGACGTGTTAGGGACTGTGCCAGGAGCTGAAGTGGGAATAATAATAATGATGGTAAGAATAAGAGTTAACAGTTATTGGGAGCTCGCCGTGGGGCGGATATTGTGCCAAATGTTTCACATGCGTTGTGAGCTTTAATTCTCACCCCACTGCACGTGGCAGGTTCCAGCCTCACCCCCATTTTACAACAGAAGGAACTGGAGCCTAAAGGCGAAAGAAGGTGCCGCCCCAGAAAGTGACAGCCGGGACCTGAGCTGGTCCAGGTCTCTCCCGCCAGCCCCTCTCCTGAAATGCCCTCTGTTCTTTTCACTTCTCTGCTGAAGCCCTTCAAAGTCTCTCTGCTGCTCTTAGGATAGTGACCTTCACCCTTGCCTGGCTGCAAGGCCCCCTGTTTCTGCCATCCCCTCTGTCCCTCTGTCCCATCTGTGTGACACTTGTGTCCACCTGAGGAATCTTCCCTCCGTCTGGATCCAACTCCAAGGCTGCATCCTTTGTGAAGCCCCTGAGCCTCTACTGCCCGACCCCCATTCTCTCCTCCCGACCACACAGGTGCCTGGTCCTACCTGCTTGATGTCCGCCCGTCCTTCAAGCATCATCATCATGATTTACTCCTGGTCTGTCACCCCACGGAACCAGGGTCCCTCATCCTTGTCTCTCTGGCCCAGCGTGGCACACAGTGGGGTTCAATGCCTGTTCGGTTATATCCAAACCCACCTATGGGAGGCAGGAAATTCTGGCAGATCTGGGATGGCAGTCAGCTCCCCATGGGGCAGCCACAACCTCGGCGATGCCAGCCCCTGTTCATCCCTAATCACAGGGCCGGCAGCTGCCTGGAGGCCCTTCCCCCATTAACAGAGCGCAACGGCCCCTAGAGCCGATTAGGTGCCATTTAATCCTAAAAACCAGCTGTTAGCACTCATGGTCCTTAGTGGTTAAAGAGGACACAGCTGAGGGAAGAATCAAAAGGCCACTTCTTTCCATCTGAACTCAGCCGGGTTCCTGGATCCCCACAGCCCTGTTTGTCTAAACAGGCCCATCCAGGCTCCTGGATCAGAACCTGGAGATGATGCCCGTCATTCAAATGGTTCCCCAGGGGCTGAGGGGAGGCCCAGATTCCAGAACCGGAGACCAAGCAGGTGCACCCTCTGCGATCTTCCCTCCTTCCAGCTCCACCACCTCCGCCACCAAGACGGTGGGGAATTCCCAGGGGTCACGAAGCTGGAACGTTCTTCCCAGAGGTGACCATCTCTCCCTGGGGGAGCTGTTCTCCATCCTGCTGTGCACTTGAATCCTAGACTCTCTTGGGCAGGGCCCGGGCATCAGTATTATTTTAAAGCTCCCAGGTAAGTGCAGCGTGCAGCCAGGTTGGGAGCAACTCTGCTAGGGGTGCTGGGGTGGGGGAAGACTTCCAGGCAGGAAGCAGTGGGAGGCTGGGCTGACCCTTTGGAAGAGGGTCCTGCTGCCTTCTCCCTGCCTCCCAGCATCCCCCATCAATGATGCTGCTGTCAGAGGAAGCCAACAGCGTACCCCGACGTCACAGCAGGTGTCAGAAGATGCACTGCGCTGCTGTGGAGGCATCTCTGTGGGACATCTGTTGATCCCAGGGTGTACCGGCCAGTCGCAGGTTGACTGAGCCTGCTTCTCTTCCTTGTCGTGACTTCCTGAACGTCAACCCCGCCGCATTCTCAACTCCATCCTCCCTCTTCCGGCCTCGCTGTGACGTAGATGAAAGGGCCCGGGCTTGGAGTAAGAACACCTGGCTTTTGATCCTTAACGACCAGCCCTGTGATCCTGGGAAATGTAAGGAACCTCAATAACCTCACCTGTAAAATGGGCGTAAGATCTCCCTTGCCAGGCTCAGGCAGGACTCCAGTGTGGTTGTGCTGGTGACACGCTGATAAACTGCATAGAACACATCTGTCACTTTCCTGTTACCTTGGCAAACATTTGCATAGCAACTACTGGGGACCAGGCAGCGAGCTGGCTGCTGGGTGTTGAGAATCACCAGCGATTGTCAGAGAGTCAGTCCATTGATTGGACACACTGTGAGGTCACAGGGTCCTCCCTCTCCAAGTAAAATGATCGTGGGTCAGTTGGGGAAGACATTCCAGAGACAGACCAGAAAGGTGGGAATTAAACCTCATGGACAACTTAAAAAGGGGCTGAGCGGAGGGGGTTCTCTAGATTTTAAAATTAAATGGAGGGGCTTCCCTGGTGGCACAGTGGTTGAGAATCTGCCTGCCAATGCAGGGGACACGGGTTCGAGCCCTGGTCTGGGAGGATCCCACATGCTGCGGAGCAACTAGGCCCGTGAGCCACAACTACTGAGCCTGCGCATCTGGAGCCTGTGCTCCGCAACAAGAGAGGCCGCGATAGTGAGAGGCCCGCGCACCGCGATGAAGAGTGGCCCCCGCTTGCCGCAACTAGAGAAAGCCCTCGCACAGAAACGAAGACCCAACACAGCCAAAAATAAATAAATAAAAATTAAAAAATAAAAATTAAATGGATCTGGCTTTTAGCTATGACCACTTCCTCCTCCCCCCCCTTCTCCTCCTTTTTCAGCCTCTTTCTTCTTCTTTTTTCAGTACTGAGACCATTTTAATGTTATCAGCTTTATTTCTTATTCACCATTTTCCTCCCAACAATAAAACCCTCCTTGGCGTCTCCATTTACAAGGATATCTGGAGTTATTTGCATTCTGACAGCTGAAATCAAATATTTTAAGACCGGTCACGAGGAAAGCAGTAAATCTATGACTGGGCTTCAGCCCAAAAAATAATAAAAAAGATCTCACATCAAAGTAATAAACAACGGTAGTACCAGCAGCTCATTAGAGTTCAAGATTCACAGTTGTGAGGGACAAGTATTTTAATAAAAAGGGAAAGGGCAATGAGAAACCAAAATGCTTGTTTTTCTTCCTTTTATTCAGTCTCTTTTCTTTTTTGGAGGGTGGGGGAGGGCTCATCATTGTGATTTTAGATGATTAGTTCTTGGGGTGGAAGAGCTCTGAGGACTTCTGGTTTTGGTTAATAAATACAGTCAGAGGTACAAGGAAAAGAAACGCCATAGTGAGGAATCACTGGGTGAGTCGGAGTTGTGTCAAAAGACTCCTTCTGTTTCCTTACTAACATCCCACCTTGTTTTGGGCCAAATTATCCTCTGATAGTCTATGATTAGGCAGGGTGTCACCATGGTGCCTCTCTTTGTGCTGGGGTCTCCTGAGCAGGTATGGATTCAGGTAATGTATTAGTTACCCATGGCTGCATAACAAATTATCTCCAAATTTAGCAGGTGAAAAAAGAAATATTTATCATCTCACACAATTTCTGTGGGTCAGGAATTGGAGCGCAGCTTAGCTGGGTGAGTCTGGTTCTGGGGTCCCTTGTGAGGTTCAGTTAAGATGTCTTCAAGTCTGAAGGCTTGACTGGGGCTGGAGAATCTGCTCTCCAGGGGAATCACTCATGTGGTGGGTAAATGAAATGTTGGCTGTGGGTGGAGGCTTCAGTTCCTCACCATGTGGACTTCCCCACAGGGCAGCTTGAGTGTCCTTACAACATGGTGGCTGGTTTCCCCCAGAGTGACTGATTTAAGAGAGAACACGGTGGAAGCCACAACACCTTTTATGATCTAGTGTCTGAAGTCACTGTGTCATTTCCACAATATCCTATTGGCTGCACAGTTCAGCTCTATTCAGTGTTTGAGGGGACCACACCAGGATGTGAATATCAGGAGGTGAGGACTGTTAGGGCCATCTTGGACACTGGCCACCACAGACACATCTTCCCCAAGCTACCTCTGAACAAGAAAGGAAATGCTTTGAAGAGCATCATGTCAAGCCACAGAAAGGCCAGTTCCTAAACTTTCAGGGAGTTTTTTTTTTTTTTTACCAAGAAGGAAAGGAGAAAGGCGCGGGCAAATAGGCTGTATCTTGCCTGCTTTTGCATGTCAATTGGCAGTGGCTGTCTGGAGCAATGGGAGGAGAAGAACACTGAGCCCCAATCTGGGCTCAGCAGCAGAGCATGGCAATTGATTGGTGATGTCTGCCTCGGGCACAGGACTGGGGACTGGTAACACAGAGGTGCCTTCATTACGCTGACTTACCAAGGCCAGACTCTGCAGGGAACACAGAAGCAGTCAGACATGGTAACAAGCCACAAGCCCTGGGCTGATCACGATGCAAGACAGAGTCACAAGACCTTTCCACCACACAGGTGTGGAGGTGACCCTCCCCTGATATTCTGGTCCCTGAAGGTCCCAGATTCACAATCTCATGGAGGATAGAACCAGAAACGTCCCCAGAAGCCATAAAGTCAAGTATATTTCAAACAGTTTTTGGTTTAGATTCCCTTTTTCTCTCCCTCCCTCCCTCCCCCACTGAGGCCCATGACCACAACATACAAAACAGGTAAAAGTGGGATTGTTTGGGTGGAAGTGAAGGTGGGCAGTTTGGAGCCTCCTGGATCACTATGGGGGCCTCTGAGGTGCCTCTGCTAGAGTTCCATGGGGCACAGTTTGAAAACCACTGATTTCCCCCACTTCCCCCATTTTACAGCTGAATAAACTGAGTCCAAGAGCGAGAAAGGGATTCTCAAGAACACCCTGGGTAGGGGGCTACCGGCTTGGTTTGCAGCGTTGGGTCTCCAGATGGTCGTTGCTCAGATGCAGGTGTTCCTGAGGTGGGGAGGAGATTTGGGCATCCTGGTGTGGCCAGTCCTGTGACTGACTGACTCTCGTCTGCAGCAGTGGGACCTGATGACAGGGGGGCTGTGACGAGGACCGGCGCCTCCCGGGCCGGGAGCCAAGGCGCCTCTCCTTTCCCGCCTCCACTCTCAACATCCTCTGCGCATGCGTGTGCGCACGTGCATGTATGTCAATTACACCAAACCCGTAGAACAGACGGCCTCCGGGATTCTTAAAGCCTGATGAGACAGCGTTCGAAGTGTGTCGTTACCTTTTGTCTCATCGCCGAGTTAAAGTAGCAGGGGGGTGGGGGGGGGGTTGGTTCTGCACAGCTTTCGCCGAGGGCTAATGTAGTTGTGATTTGTGGCGAACATTTATGGCTTAATAAAGTGACTTTCCAGGGGCCGTGTGGGTCACAACTCAAGTGAGGAGTCTCACTGGGGAAGCGTCTGGTGGCGACGATTGTTAAAATAAAACACGTCGATGAGCCGTCTTGTCAGGCTTCTTCAGTGTGACTCAACCTCCCCCAGCCGGAAGGTAAGAAAAGAGTGAGAAAGGTCAGGGATGGGGAGGCGGATGCCCGGAGAAGGGCTCCTGTCCGGGAGGGTCTCAGTGGGGCGGGAGAACAGGGCGCACGGGGCCCTCCCCGTGACTCAGGGAACCACCCCACGTGCCGCCTCCTTAGGCCACAGAAGCGACACCACTCTCATGACCACACTATCTGCAGAGCATGTGGAAATGACTTTGATGCACTTTCTTGTGGGTTCCAGGAGTCCACAGGAGCCCCGAATGCTGTAGCATTCGGGCTATAGGCTCAATTTCAACGAATGGGGACCCACAACCCTTTGCAAATAAGAAATTTCTGGTTGCACATTGTTATGGACCGAACTGTCCCTCTCTCCAATTCATATGTTGAAGTTCTAGCCCCTAGGACCTCAGAATATGACTGTATTTGGAAATAGGTTCAAGAGGTAATTAAGTTAGAATGAGGTCATTAGGGTGGGCCCTAATCCAATAGGACTGGGGTCCTTATAAGAAGAGAAGATTAGGGCACAGACGCACACAGAGGGACAATGACATGGAGACACAGGGAGAAGACGGCCTTCGACAAGCCAAGGAGAGAGGCCTCAGATGGAACCAACCCTGCAGACACCTTGATCTCAGACTTCCAGCCTCCAAACTGGGAGAAAATCAAATTCTGTTGTTTAAGCCACGTGGTGTTCTGTTATGACAGCTGAGTAATACGCCAGTGACCAATGGAGATATTTAAAGCAGCCTGTTTGTTCTTAAGGATTAACGCAGTAACTCAGACCCCATGCTTATGAGAGGATGCCGAGGATGGTCAGGACAGAATTCTCTCCCGAGGTGAACGTTAGCAAGGACTTTTAAAGTAAGTTTTCCAGGCCCTCGGGGACCCCTAAGGATTGTTGCTGAGAAAAGGCTCCTTGCTGAGAGCTGCTGTCTTCCTCACTCAGGACAGGGGGCTGGAGGAGTGTTAATATGTCTTCAAATTCATTCATTCATTTCTTCATTTATTCACTCAGCAATCACTAATTTAGCACCTAGTGCTATAGCCTTCTAGAGTTGACTCTGGCCAGCAGAGGGGTCCCTTTTTCTCAAAGTGTGGCCTTTTTTTTTTTTTTTCTTTTCATTTTTAGGTCACATTATTTTATTTAGGTCCCTGGATAATCCATCTTTTTTTTTTTGGCCACACTGGGTGGCTTGCAGGATCTTAGTTCCCCGACCAGGGATTGAACCCTGACCCCCACAGTGAAAGCATCGAGTCCTAACCATTGACCACCAGGGAATTCCCGTGGATGATCCAGAATAGTCTGTACGGTACATCTGCATGTTGTGTATACGCATGAAAGGGAAATGAGGAATTTAAGCAATTGGCAGATTTTTTTTTTATTTTAGTTGATTTACAATGTTGTGTTAATGACTGCTGTACAGCAAAGTGATTCGGCTATACATATATACACTTTTTTTAAAATAAATTTATTTATTTTATTTATTATTTATTTTTGGCTGCATTGGGTCTTCATTGCTGCACGCGGGCTTTCTCTAGTTGCGGCGAGCAGGGGCTACTCTTCGTTGTGGTGCGCGGGCTTCTCACTGCGGTGACTTCTCTTGTTGCGGAGCACGGACTCTAGGTGCACGGGCTTCAGTAGTTGCAGCACGAGAGCTCAGTAGTTGTGGCTCGCAGGCTCTAGAGCGCAGGCTCAGTAGTTGTGGCGCACGGGCTTAGTTGCTCCACGGCATGTGAGATCTTCCCGGACCAGGGCTCGAACCCGTGTCCCCTGCATGGGCAGGCAGATTCTCAACCACTGCGCCACCAGGGAAGCCCTACATTTTTTTTTAATATTCTTATCTATTATGGTTTATCATAGGGTATTGGATATAATTCCCTGTGCTATACGCTAAGACCTTGTCGTTTAACCATTCTATAAATAAAATCTTACATCTGCTAACCCCGACCTCCCGCTCCATCCCTCCCCCAAGCCCCTCAAAATGTGGCCTTAAAATCTCCTGTTAAAAATTCAGACTGTGGGCCCCACCCAGCCCTGCCGAGTCAGAACCTCTGGGGGTGTGGCCTGGGAATCTGCCTTTTGAACACACTTTCTGTGGATTCTGGTGCAGGTGAACGTTTGAGAGCTTGTGTCGTGTGGTATCCCTCAGGCTGGCCTTTTTGGCCTCTGCTCGGACACGGCCAGTGAAGGGCTTGCCACCTCCCGAGGGTCCTGTCTCATACTTGTTCTCCGTCTTGGAGGTGAAACCTGCATTCTGCAGCTTCTACCCTGGGGTCCGGCTGCGCCTTCCAGGCCCCCTTCTTCCCTACGCCCTCCCGGTATTTGAGGGTGCACGTGCGAGCAGCAGAGGTGGGATGAGAAAGGAAGAGCAGGGCAAGAGGAGGGAGAAGGTTCTAAACAGAAAGTGCCAGAGGACAGCTGATGTTTCCATTCCCGGAGAAGGGAGTGATAGGGAACCAGCAAGATGTGAGACGATGTTTTAAAGCCTTCACCTTTGCGCTTTTCCCTTCTGGAAGCTGGGGGCATTCATACAGCCTGAGGAGAATTTGAATTGTTGAGGCTGGATTTCCAAGAGAAGTTCGGCTTCAGCTTCCTGAACAGGCTTGTGAAGGGTACAGAGGAAACAATCCCGGTGAGAGCCGTAGATTCATGAGAGCCAGGTCTGGTGGGCCAGGGAAGGCTCTAGAAGAGTGCCGTCCCATAGAAATAGAATATGGGCCACATTAAAGAAAAATATATATCTGAAGAATAGGATACATATATGATAGATCTAAAGGAGATCATCTCACTATGCAATCAGTATAAAAAATCGTGACGGAGACGTTTATTTCTCTTGTAAGTCTTTGGAATTGGGTGTGTATTTTACACTTACAGCACATCTCAGTTTGGATGGGCCACTTTTCAAGTGTTCAGTGGACACACGTGGCCGATGGCTGCCATGTTTGACGGCAGAGTCCTTGATAGTCAAATGGGGAAGCCATGCAGGGCATGGAGGATCAGCCATGATGTGTGACCAGAGCGAGCCGAGAGGGCAACTTACCACCCTCCCCAGCCCCACGCACAAGGAAGGCCTGCGGGGGCGGGGTGAGGGTCTGACCGCAGAGGAGGGCCAGGACTAGGGTGGGGTGAGTGAGGCACTCACCTCACATGCCCAATTTAAGGGGTGCCTCAAATTCAGCAATCAAGACAAATAATATGTTAATGCAATAATTTTTAAATATTAAAAGTGATGAAAAAATATTCACAATGAACAAGACAGCAAAATTGTAAAGACAGGATCAGACCCTGCCCGTGCATTCACTGCCCTCACTCACCTCCCCTTAATCCCAGCCCCATAAGATCCCTGGCATCAATGTCTCATTCCCTCCTTCCCTTTCAGGCCTGTGGTTTGGGTAGGATGGCCCACAAGCCTGGCTCTGGGGTTAAGCTTGTGACTGGGCCTTTCCAGTTAAAGACATCATTTGTATTAATTACCTATTGCTGCATAAAAAGTTACATCAAACTTAGTGGCTTAAAAGAACAAAGAAACACCCATTATGTCATGGTTTCTGTGGGTCAGGAACTCGGGAGCAGCTTAGCTGGGTGGTTCTCGCTCCAAATCTCTCGTGAGGTTGCAGTCAGGTGGTCGGTCAGCCTGCCGTCACCTGAAGGCTTGACTGGGCTGGGAGAGCCACCTCCAAGAGGGTTCACGCATGTGGCTGGCACCTTGGTGTTGGCTGTTGGTGGGAGGCCTCAGTCCTTCTCAACAACGGCCTCTCCACAGGGCTGCTTGAGTGTCCTTATGACACGACGGCTGGCTTTGCCCAGAGTTGGTGATCTAAGATGAACAAGGCAGAGCTACAACGTTCTTTATAACCTAGCCTCAGAAGTCACGTTCCATCATTTCCACAAATCCTCTTGTTTACACAGATCAGCCCTATTCGTCGAGAGAGGGGCTGACACGGTACGAACACCAGGAGGCAACAGAGATTGGGCACCATCTTGGAGGCTGGCTACCACCCCGTCTCAGTTTCAGGAGCATGTCTGTGGCCCATGGTGGATCCAGAACTTTCTCCAAAATCCCTGGGAAGCAGGTGGTCTTCTTCACTGCAAGGCTGGTAAGTAGGTAGAAGGCCTTATGTCTTTACCGAACATATTTTTTTACTGATTATAAAAAATAATACATATTCTTTACAAAGATATTTTAAGATTATTCCCAATCTTGACACTTAGAGGAAATCTTTGCTAACATCTTGACGTATTTCTTCTTTTCTTTCTCCTGGTCTCTGTCTGTCCATGTCTGTCTGACTTTTTCTCACTTCCCATCCACTCTCCCTCACCCCCCATCATCCTTTTTATAGCAAGACATTTAAGCTGATCTCGTTACTGCACATCTTCTGTGGCATAAAACTAAAAATAAAAGCTAATGAGTCATGGTATCTCCAGGCCCTGGTTCCCCAGAAACCTGGATTGTGGGGGACTTGGGGCAGCCTCAGTGATGGCTCCTGAAGAGTCATCTGGGCCCTGGTCTACCTGCTTCCCCGGGGGTCTTTAGCCTCTGTTGGGGTCAGTGTTACAGCCCAGAGGCCCCACCCATTATTATGCCTTCGGCTAGCTTCGTGTGGAGGAGGGGCAGCTGTGAACACTGTGAGTCCCAGGGCCTGGGGGAGGCCGGTCTCTTAGGGGGCAGGGCTCATGTTCACCCTTCTGCACTGGCTTCTAAGGCTTGGTCTCTTCTCTGGGGTCAGCTACAATGGGGGCACTCGTGGACCAAACTCCGTCGCCTCTGGTGGCAGCTGGATTGACCGACTCTTCTGACCTTGCACCTAGCCACCCTTGTGACTCTGCTCTCTGGGTTCCAGCCTCTGGTAGCCACATGGCCTGGTGGCCCTCCACCCTCTGACTGCAGCAAAGCTGGGTGCCCACCACTCCGCCAACAACCTTCTCGCCCTGCTGGAGCAGGAACAAGCAAACGGAGGGGCCTGTCTGGCCGACCTGGGGCTCCTGGTCTGGCCGGCTGCCCCCCTGATGCCAGCCTCAGCCCAGCCTCCCTCTCCCTCCTCCTCCTCCACCTTTGGTGCCCAGACCCACTCCCCTTCAGGCCCCACCAGCTCGTGTCCATTTCCCCGTCATGGCCTCCCCCTCCCCCATCACTCCTGCCCCTCCCGCCCTCTTCCAGAAGCTCTGGTCACTACCTGCTATGGTCATTTCTCCACCACACCTGAATTTACACCAATGAGGTGACCCAGGTGGGGCCCTAGGTAGCTTCAGGATGGGGCTGGTCACCAGAAAGAACAAACATTGGATCAGAGTGTGGGAACTTTCAGCCTCACCACCAGCCCCAACCTCTGGGAGAGGAAGGGGGCTGGAGATTGAGTTATAAACATGCAAACAAGATTTTGTGAGCTTCCAGTTTGGTGAACACGTTGACTTCCTGGGAGGCTGGTGCCCGAGAGGACATGGATGCTCTACGCCCCTCCCCCACGCCTGGCCCCATGCATCTCTTCCATCGGACGTTCCTGAGTTGTATCTTCTATAATAAACCAGTAAACATAGGGACTTCCCTGGTGGTCCAGCCGTTAACGCTCCACTCTCCCAATGCAGGGGGCCCGGGTTCGATCCCTGGTCAGGGAACTAGACCCCGCATGCCGCAACTGAAGGTCACACATGCTGCAACTAAAGATCCTGTGTACCGCAACTAAGACCCGGTGCAGCCAAATAAATAAATAAATACATACATACATATATATATATATATAAAATAAATAAATAAACCAGTAAACATAAATAAAGTATTCTCCTGAGTTCTGTGAGTTGTTCTAGTGAATTATTGAACCCAAGGAGGAGGTGTGGAAACTTCTGGACTTATAACTGGTTGGCCAAAAGTACAGGTGGTTCCTGGACCTTGCCAGGGGCTGTCTTGTGGGGCTGAGCCCTTAACCTGTGGGACACCCAGTTCGTGGGTGGAGAGCCGGAGAATTGGTTGGTGCTGGAGACGACATCATATTTTGGGTGTCAGGAAGAAAAAAGGCATTAGAAAGCCCTAGCAAATAAACACATTTGGAAATGGATTGGAGGGAGATTTGGGGGCTTCTGATGTGCAGTGATGGGCCCCACTCCCAGCCCCTGCACGTTTGCACCCTCCTGGTTCTTCCTAGATGGGGCCAGGGCCATTGGCGCTGACAAAGGTGCCATCATAGTGTATGAGCAACGGAGCTGGAGACCCCGATGCTTCGCTTGGGAAATTTATTGAATCAATTGATCCGGCAGCCCCGCCGTGCAGGAGCCCAAGTGCTACCCTCTTTCTTTTGTTGTTGCGGAGATTCTGGCGCTAACTCTGCTAAATGTGTCTCATGCTGCACATATTTGGAAACTAACTTTTTATGTTGCTCATTTAGAGAAGAACAAAGGCTTCCTTAGAACAGAGGTTGTAATTATTAAGACACAGCCAAGGAAAGACAGCCAATATCTCAAATTTGCAAGAAAGCAGAAGCTGAGCTATTCATTTGGATCTAGTCTAGCCGAACTCTTGGTAACCTCGCCCTTCCGTTCCTGCAGTGAGATTGTGCGGGTCCATTTTTCATCCAAGTAACTCTTGGCTCTGTCAAAATAATAATATAACCCCCCCCCCAACAGCATCTCAGCATGAGTTCTGGCCAAGAAAAGCAAAGAAATTTCTGCTCTCAAATTCTTCCCCTGAGCTAAGTAGGCCAGCATTCATCAAAAAGTACACATAATTCATTTCCTTAAAAAAAAATTGGTTTGCCTTCCTTCTTGTTCATTCAAAGAAAGAGCTTGTTTACCAAAGGAGAAAGAAAAGGAGAGAATGAGGGATAAATGAGGAGAAAGGAAGGAAAGAGAAGGAAGGAGAGAGAGGGAGGGAGGGAGGGAAGTGGATGGATTCTGATTATGGCTCAGAGCATGAGCTCAGACAGCAAACAGCTCTGGATGGGGGGTAGAGGTGGGGGTGAGGGAGAAAGGAGCCAGAGACCCCTGGAACCAGCCACATGTCCTATGACATCACAGAGTCTCATTTCCTCGTGTATAAAATATGAGTTATCAAATCTACCTCAAAGGTACAGGGCTTAAATAGGAAAGAAATAAGAAATGTCTAGAGTAAAGATTATCATACTAAGTGAAGTAAATCAGACCGAGAAGGACAAATATATGACATAGTTTATATGTGGAATCTAAAAAAAGGATACAAATGAACTTATTTACAAAACAGAAGTAGACTCACAGATATAGAAAACAAACCTATGGTTACCAAAGGGGAAAGGGGGGGAGGGACAAATTAGGAGTTTGGGATTAAAACATACACACTATTATATATAAAATAAATAACCAACAAGGTCCCACTGTATAGTACAGGGAACTATATTCAATATCTTGTAATAACCTATAATGGAAAAGAATCTTAAAAAGAATACATGTGTGAATATATGTATACATATAACTGAATCACTTTACTGTACACCTGAAACTAATACAACATTGCAAATCAACAATACTTAAATTAAAATTTAAAAAAATTTTAAATTAAAAAAAGAAATGTCTGTAGTAAGAAAACAAAAAACTCAGTTAAAAATGGGCAAAAGATTTGAACAGACACTTCACCAAAGTAAGCACACAGATGGCCAATAAACACACACATAGATGCTCAACATCATCTGTCACCAGGGAAATGCAAATTAAACCACACGGAGTTACTATTCCACACCTATTAGCATGGCTACAATTTTAAAAAGAGAGAGAGACAAAGAGAGAGAGAGAGAGAGAAAAAGAGAAAGACAGAGACAGAGAGAGACAGAAGCAACCAAATGCTGATGAAGTTGTGGAGCAACTGGAACGCTCATTCATTACTGGTGCAAAATGGTACTGCCACTTTGGAAGACATTTGTGGAGGTTTCTTAAAAAGTTAAAGCCGGGCTTTCTTACCCTCACCTCTGTTGACATTTGGGCCTGATGGTTCTCTATTTGGGACCTGTAGTGTACACTGTACGATGTTTAGCATCACTCCCCTCCCGTTCCCCATGTGTGACAACCAAAGGTGACCCTAGCGTCCCTGAATGTCCCCTGAGAGTCAAGATCACCCACAGCTCAGAACCACTAAGTTAAACATACTTAGCATCTCACCCAGCCATCCCATCCTGGACATTTATCCAAGAGAAACGAAGACTCAGTCCTCTGATCTCCATAGCAGCTCTAGTCATCACTGCAAAAACTGGAAACAACCCCAAGGTCCCTCAGCTGAAGAACGGATAAACAATCTGTGGGACATACGTAAAATCGCATATGTATTCTGCTGAGTGAAAGAAGCCAGACCCAAAAGGCAACATATTGTACGATTCCATTTATGTGACCATCTGGAAAAGGAAAAACTCTAGGGATGGAGAACACATCCATGGTTGACAGGATGGGGAAGGCAGAGGGGTCGATTCCGAAGGGATGAGAGGGAATTTTTTAGTATGATGGAAATATACTATATCTTGATGGTAGCAGTTACACACTGTAGGTGTTTGTCAAAACTCACAGAAATAAGCAAGATAGGAATGTACAAGAAGAAGAGTGAGTTTTATTGTATGTATATTATGCCTCAATAAATCAGGTCAAAAAAAAAAAAAAGAGAGAGAGAAAGAAAATAGAGGAGAGAAGGAAGAAAGGGGGATGGGGAGGGAAAGAGAGACACAGATTGAAAATCATATTACCCTGGGCCCAGGTGGCAAACACGTAACGAATTGAAGCTTTTAAAATCATCACTTTTAAAAACAGACAGACAAGACAGGGACAGTTGTGTAAATCTAGTGACCTGACAAAGCCCAGCATTAGATGCTGGTTTAAGGTGGAGAGCTGGGAGGCACCCACCTGCGGGAGGTCCAAGAGTCAGGAACACTGGGGGATAAGCCCCCCTACAACCCGAAAGTTTCCTGACATCATGCATCAAGGAGGCACAGCTCTAGAAGGTGAGTGTCAGAGTCTGGGGAACCCTTGGAGGTCTGAGTCTCCCAATCCCCACATATTCAGGTGGGAAAATATGGGGATCCTTGTCCAGAAAAAATAGTGTGAAGGGCCACAGCCAAAAGGCCCACCAGATCCTGAATCTCCTTTCCTCCTGCCACATCTAGGGCTTGGATTTCCTTTCCAGAGGGAAGGGTGGGGCTCATTTATCTGCATGCATCCCCTTCCCCATGGTGGGGCCCCTGAGGACAGGAGACCCACGGTCCTCACCCCTGTGTCCCCCGGTGCTTGGTACAAGGTGGGGGTCACAGAGGAGGTGGAAACCCAATGAGTGCTCCACTCTCCACCGACTTGATGAATAAAGAAATGAACACATGAATAAGTTAGTTGATACATGAAATGGGTTTCAGCTCTACTGATGACAATCGCCAAGTAGCTCTCTTAGAAACATCTCGAAAACTCGGGCCAGCTGATGGTTGGCACCACAGAGGCAAAGCCTGCCTGGCCTCCCACCTTCAGTCATTAGCTTGGGCATCACGTAGTTAACAGCCATCGTGGGCTTCCCGGCTCAGCCATCTGCCACCATTCAGCACCACAGTGTTCCCTTCCAAAATCCGAGGACGTGCACTGGGCAGGCCCTGGCGACAGAGCAGAGAGAGGTCCAGGCGAGGCAGCCCTTCCTCTATCCAAGTGCTCACCTGGTTGGTGTTTGAAGGCAAAATTCAGGGAGCCCCTGCACACTTGTCTTAACTGGGGCACACGGGGGCTTTAAGGGAATCAATTTCCCAGACTGTTTTCAGCATAGGAAAGCAGCTGCAGTCAAGATTTCCCTTATCAGCCATGCCTTCCAAAGACTCCTTTACTCCATTTCATAGGATAAAGAAAAGTCTCTCTGCCTCTGCTTGGAAACCTACTCAGTGCAGAGGGAGAACAGGTGCAAATCAGGGTGTTTCCAATACTGAGCTTTCAGTCCAATTTTAAAAAGGCCAATTGAAGTTGTAGGCTGATGGAAGTGTTTTTGATGACGGATCATTATGTTTATTTCACCCATGACTCTGAAAGAGTTCAAATCATTGAACAAAACCCCTTCCATTCCCATCCTCTTATTTTATGAACCAGTATATTTTTTAAAGCTTAAAAAAATTAAAAATTAAAAAAACATTAAAAAAATAGAAAAATTGATTCTGAATTCTGGCTCATCCTAGCAAGAGAAATCCATGGATTCATGAATTAACTGTGGGGGGAAGAAAAAGACAGCCCCATCTATCTCATTAAGAGATGCAATTCTAACAAAATTTTATTTTTATGCTTAATAATTATTTATAAAAATGTGTAGTGAATTGGTTTTGATAGATTGGCTACTCATAATTGCACTGTTAGCTCAAACTAGAAATCAAAACTTTTTTTAACTCCAGAACTTTATGGTCACAGGTAATTTTAAAAATGTAATTTTAACTTCTAGGCTTTTTGTTGAGAGAATTATAATAGGGTGATTAATAAAATACTTTCAAGCATTAAAATATATTACATTAGAATACAATGCCCGTGGGGGAAATGGAGTGGAAGTGAATTCAAGGAGAGACATGAAAGTTACAAAATTTTTGTTAGAATAGAGTTTGTGTATCTTCTAAATGAATGATGATGGACGTCAAATTACCATGGCCTTTAGACTTCATTGGATACATTTAAGAGTGATACAAGTTTTCTTTTTCAAATGTCAATATTTACAATGCATAAGAAATGCAACCATTTGCATTTATGAAACGTTTTCGATGTCAATTACAAATATGTGAAAGGATACAAAATATTTCAAATTCTTTGTGATGGTGGAGGATGGTACATAAACAAACAATAATAATAACAATAGTCCTGGAGAATGGTTCAGACTCTTACCTCGACACTATTAACTCTTTTTTTTTTTTTTTTGCAAAAAGTGCTAACAAGCTTCAGTTATCTTGCTTCCCAGCCCACAGCTACTAGAAGCAGCAAAATAAAATGGGGAGCAAGGGAGATGGGATGTCTGCCTGCAGGAGGGATACCTAGATGAAAACAATAGCTACCCTGGAGCAGGGGGGAGGAGACAGGGAAATTCAAAATCAGAACCCAGTGTCACATGCACCTGATGCTTTCAGCTTAGAGCAGACATTCACCACCTCTCCCCCTCAGAGGCTGGTCCAGTGACAGGTGTGCACAGCAAGAATCATGTGACGAGAATCACCGTGTCAGCTACAGAAGACTGAGCCACAGTCCCGAAACTACGGGGGATTACGTAACACATTCCAGAAACATTTCCATGTAAGGTCTAAACACATAGGCATTTCAAAGGGCAAGCTTCACTGCTTCAGAAAACGTTTATTCCAACAAAATCTGGTTGACGTTTTTGCTTTATCACAGGTAGGAACGGGTGTCTGTATATGAGATGGCCCTTTATCTCCTGGGGGCTGCAGGAAGCAGGGTCCAGTAGACAACGGTGAGGCTCCCAGCCCCACGGACAGGGGGCTCAGGAGACAAGCATGGGGAAGAGGGAGCTGGGGGAAATTCAGAGCATGGCTTCCCGGGCCAGGCTAAGGCATCAGATTCCAATTCCCTGGGCTGCCTGGAACAATGGGAACAATAGATGGAGATTTCAAAGTGCGGGGAGCAGTCTCTAAGCATTTCACAGGTGCTAACTCAAAGAATCCTCACTCCTAGTTTATGAGGAAGTGTTAACGGCCACCCAAAGATATCAGGTCCTAATCCCTGGAAGCTGTAACTGTGACCTTATAAGGAAAAGGATCTTAGTAAATGTGATTTCGTCAAGGATATTGGGATGGGGGGATTATCCTGAATTATCCAGTGGGCCCTAAATACAATCACATGTGTCCTCATAGGTAGGAGGCAGAGGGAGATCTGAGGCAGGCAGGAGAGAAGGGGACGCGAAGTCAGAGGCAGAGATCAGCAGAGGAATACCAGCCCCTGGAAGCTGGAAGGGGCAAGGAACAGGTGCTCCCCTAGAGCCTGCAGGGGGAATGCAGCTCTGCCCAACGAAACCATGATTTCAGCCCAGAGATACTGATCCCTGGCCTCCAGAACGGTGAGAGAATAATTTTCTGGTGTTCTAAGGCATCAAGCTTGTGGTCGTTTGTTACAGCAGACACAGGCAACTAATAGACCAGCTGCACTGCACCTTTGACTCAGGCTCTGCTGCTGGGAAAACCCGGCCTCTGGCAGCAGGCATGGGTCCCAGACACATGGATCTTGATGGATGTGTTCTGGGAGGCCGAGGGTCCGCAAGTCTGACCCCAAGGCTGTGGGACCCAGCTGTACAGCAGGTGCAGAAGCTACATTCCTTGCTGAACAGAAAGAAGTCTGGACACAGGCTTCTGGATATCCTCTAGCACCACCTCCCAGTTCAGCCTGAGCTGCTTTAAAAATGCAGATCCCTCCTCCTGCACCATGCCCTCCCCCGGCCCCAAACTAAGGAACCAGAATCTCTGGAGGGAGGATAAGGGGTCTGCATTCCTATCATGCCCCCCAAAGTGTCCTTATAAAAGGGATTCAGAAGGAAATTTTGCTCAGAAGAGGAGGAGGCCATGGGACCACAGAGGCAGACCTTGGAGGGATGCTGCCACGAGCCAAGGAATGCAGGAGCCATCAGAAGCTGGAAGAGGCAAGGAACCGCTTCTCCCCTAGAGCCTCCAGAGGGAGCATGGTCCTGCGGTCACTTTGATTTTAGGCCAGTGACACTGATGTTGAACTTCTGGCCTCCAGAACCGTGAGAGAATAAATTTCTGTTATGTTAAACCACCCCAGGATTAAGTTTGTGGTAATTTGTTATGGCAGCCCCTAATATATCAATAGGTAGGTACCCTTATTATCCCCATTCTACAGACAAGGAAACTGAGGCTCAGAAAGGCTATGTGTCAGGGCTGACTCCCCTCTGTTCCCCAGCAGGGTTCTTCTGGGTCCAGGTTCCTCCTGCAGCAGCTGCCCCAGACACAGGGCCAGGCTGGCAGTGGAGGACCCTTCAGATCCCAGGAGGCGCTTGTGACCTCAGTCCTCCTTATGAAGGCAGAGTCAGTGGGTGTCCACGAGGAGCAGGCCTCTCAGCCTCACTGTGTGCCAGGTCCCCAGACACTGCCCAGGCTGCTGGTGCCACTGGACCTCAACTTCAGGGCATGTCTTTGAACAGAAAGCCCTTTTAACACACGCAGTGCAAAAATCTCAACTCCTGGGCACCCAAGTCAGGTTGGGTTGATGAATTGGACAGATGCCCAGGTCCCATGGGAACACTGAGCCCCTCAACTCAAAGGGACGTGTTTTTTAGTACAAAGCTCAGCCTTTCTGCAGCGGAGCCTGCAGAGGCAACAATGCATCTTGATCCACTAGCAGCTCTTTTATAGCCACGGCTTCAGTTAATGCAAGAATCAGTTATAAACTGCACCTTCAAGAACCAGGATGCACAACTGTAATTAATAAAGCCTTAGTGGCCAGGGATGGAGTCGGCCTCAGTGACACACGGAGGGGCTGAAGGGAAGCCCAGAACAGTCAAATACTAATTGAGAAGCAGCTGAGAAAGTTTGGAAAGGGCGGTACCTGAAAGGGGGCTGAGGCATCGTGGGAAAGAGCACAGGAATCCCAGTGAAGGGAGAAGAAGCATTCCAGTGAAATTATTGCAAAGGGGGGTGTGAACATTAGGACCAAGGTCCTCAAGCTGGTTATATATATATGCTATTTAATAAACATAACATATTAAACATATATTTTTTTCCCTGGGGAGAAAAAATCAAATTTTTTCCCAGAAAAAAGTCTGTTGTTGATCAGATATTTCTAGCAAGCCAATTAAAAAATTTACTTCTGAGCTTGGTGAAAAAGTCATTACTGGTCTGTGAACTTCTTAAATTAAAAGAAAACTTCTATTATGGAAAATTTCAAATATAAATAAGAATAGAGAAAGTAAACCCCCATGTCCCCACCTCTTAGCTTCAATGAGTAGCCAACTCATGGCCACTTCTCTTTCAACTCTGCCCACATACCACACCCACCCTTCCCCCACTGGGCTGTTTGGAAATAGACTCCAGGCATCATCTGTCATCTGTAACTATTTCAGTGTGTGTCTCTAAAAGATAAGGACTTGCTTTTTAAAAATATAGTCCCAGTATGATAATCACACTCAAAAATTAACTATAAGTCCCTAATATCATCAGACATCTTGAGTGTTCAAATTTCTCATTTCCCCAATTGTCTTATAAATGTGTATATATATACACATTTTTATATATTTTAGATATAAATATATATTTACATTTATATTTGTTTATATAAATATGTATTTATATTTATATATTTTACAGTCTGCATCAGAATCCATGTAAAGTCCACACAACTGGATCATACCTAAGTCTCTGATTCTAGAAGATTTCCCCTCCTTTGAGCTCTCTTCTTATCTTCCGCCCCCCCCCCACCCCGCTTTGGGATTTATTCATCAAAGAAACCAAGTCGCTGGTTCTCCTGGGTCCCCCCTAGTCTGGATTTTGCTGACTGCAGCCCTATGGTGTCCTGTAACCTGTTCCTCTGTCCCCTGTATTTAATCTAATCAGGTAAATCCAAAGACCTGCCAGAATCAGGCTGAGTTTTTGGCAAGACCACTTCATGGGGGACAGTGTGTCCTCCCATCAGGGACATGCTTTATGTTTGATGGCCTCTTTTTTAGGTCATATAATGATATGACCTAAAAAAGATCATATCATACTGCTCAGTTTGCAGTATTGTGATACTATAAATTTGTGCTTTCTTCTGCATTTATTAGCTGGAAGATTTCTACAAAGAGAAAATGCCTCTAACTATTTGGCTAGTCTGAGGAAGCATTTATTCAGAAAAGGCAAGATGAATGCTTGATTTTTCCTCCTGTTTATTTACCAACTTTCAAAATCATTAGTTATTTCTATCATTACAATTATTTTTCTTACTCATGCTCAAATTGCCCTCTCTTAAGAAAGCAGCTATTGAATGAGGATCTTGGAAGAAAGCAAAAAACAGAGATCAGCTGGGATGAGTTTGGTGGAAAGGGTTTCCATTCTTCACATGAAGACAATATTTGAAAATGAGCCTGATCTAACTTGTTATTGGTGTGATAAACAGCCTCAGGGGAGAATTCTCAAAGATTGTTTTGCCTCAAATGCTTGATTCTAGTTTTGGACCAACCTCAGAATAAGACAATTCATCTTTCACAGTATAATTATCCTGTTGTGTTAAATTCAGTAATTTCTGACTTTTCTTTCAACTGCCACACGAAACTATGTGCTTGGATTTGATATTTAAATGATATCATATAATGAAAATGATCACTAACATAATATGTAACTCTAACAAGAAACCTGCTTTTGTTGCATTACAGAGAAGTGGATCATTTTGCCAAAATGTTATGTTTTCGTGAAAGTGAACAAACATCTTTACCTGTATTGTGGGTTGGTTCTGCTAATTTTGAAATTGAAATCTCAGCAGAACACAAAAGTCATTTCCTGAATTTTGAAACACTATACGCTTAAACTGAGAAACAGCTGTTCATATCTTTAATGCATTCTCTTTGCTGTGTGACAAAATCATTCCTCAGTAATTGCTGTAACATCAATCCGTTTATTTAATTTAAATGCTTAACTACATTTTCCTTCTTGAAATAAATGGGACTACATGAAGTATTTCTTTACATGAAGTCCTGTACATGATGTGATTAATTTCCTGCCTTGAGATGAAACACAAATCCCAGCTATTAATAATCCGATGGCATGGGAAAGAAATCACTCATCACTAAGTGAAATTGACCTGAAGGTTTTATTTATGGAAAGTCCTCCTTTCTGGTGTCAAAGTGTCGCTAGATTCCCCAAAACACAATTCAGTAAAAGGATTTTGTTTCATGGCAGAACATCACTAACCATTAAATAGTATTTCTTACACTCCCAATTATTTCTGTAATTTTGGTGTGGCATATGGAGTATTCTCTTAAAAGGAAATCGCCCCTTTCCTTTAATTTGCATGTTTAATGTAAGTGATAAACTTTGACTCCAGCTTATTATGGAACGGCTAATGAGCATTTGTCTGTGAGCCACAGAGATGGATGATCACCGAATTATGGGAAAATTAGACTTTTCCTACTTAAAATGTCATTTGGTTTGAGATTTTTAAAATACATTTGAGAAAGAAGCTCAAATCTTAAGGTTTATGGTTCTTTTTTGTAATTGTAATAACAGTTCAGCTAAATAGAAGATTCATACTTGTTTATGTTTGAAATAGGTTGGCTTGTTGACTTCCAGTATGCTAAGCTTGTTCCAGAAAAGATGTGATGCTCTAAGGGCAGCAGATTTCTTTTCTTTCTTTTCTTTTTTTTTTCTTTTTTTGTCGCACCTCACAGCTTACAGGATTTTAGTTCCTTGTCTAGGGATTGAACCAGGGGCCACGGCAGTGAAAGCACCAAGTCCTAACCACTGGACCACCAGGGAACTCCCAAAGGGCAGCAGATTTCTAAAAATTCCTGTATTTCATTCTCAAACATGTGACACATGGCAAATTACATGTGCAATTTTTATTTCTAAACGCAGTCACCTTTGTTGATAAGTACCTATCTGACATGGCTTCTCCTATTAAGACGTAGCCAGCACCAGAAATGCTGTAAAGTTTCACTTATATGAGGTTGAAAACCAGGGAAGACAAATCTTAGGCAATAGAGGTCAAGATAGCAGTTACCTTTGGGGGTGCTGACTGAGAAGGGACGTAGGAGTCCCTCTGGGGTGACAAATGTTCTACATCTTCATCTGGTGGCGGTTACATGGGGCACACACATCAAAATTCATTGAGCTGTGCACTTAGGTCTGTCCACTTTATCAAAAGCTATATCTCCTTTAGAAAAAGTGGAAAGAAAGGAGAAAAAGAGAGGGGGAAGGGAGGGAGCAAGAACAGTGTGCTGCCCTGAATCCACTTTACATATCTCAACAACTAGCTTGGGCTTTGTGCAAACCGGAGCTCGGTATCACCCATCTCCACGTCAGAGGGGTCAGCTTTCCTGACCTCACAGCGACGGTCAAATTCCCTCTTAGACTGTGCTGAGTGCCCACCTCCTGTGCCCAGCCTCCCAAGAGAGCACCTGATGATAGCACTTTGGGCTTGTAAAACTTGAAAGGCAATGAATTAAAATATCAAGGCAGTAGAAATGAGTATTTAAAGCACGAAATGCACCCAAACATCAGCCTGAGTTTGGAAATCAGGTCTGACTTTCTCCAACCTCGCTGTTAAGAGCTTGGGTAGCTCCCTTTCATGAAAGGGCCCTTGAAATATTGCATGCCAGCCCCCATCTCCTCGGGATTCGCTGTAGCCTGCGTTTCATCTTCTGCCTCCATCAAAGGCGGGATGGCTTCATCACAGATTCAGAGCTTGTGTGTTGTCCGTCCCCTGGGGGCCAGCCCACAGAATTAGCATTTTCTACATGCAACTGATGAAATGTGGAATAAAATAAGGCAGCCATGATGAAGAGAGGAACAAGGGCTGCAGCCAACAAACACTGTGGCTTTTAGGAGAGGGTGGTTCCTGTGGTGGATGCAGCCCGAGGAGGCTTCCTGGAGGAGGTGGAGATTGAGATGGGATCCTTTAATAATAATAAAAATAAAGCACCAGGCTAGTGCTTTACCAGTACTTCCCATTTCCTCCTGGCAGCATCCCACATGAAGGTGTTATATGAGGAAGCTCAGCCCCAGAGACAGTGAGGAGCTGGCCCAGATTGGAACATTGGGATTGACCCTCAGTCCATGTAAGCGACAGGGTCGAACCACCGGACATGCTGAAAAGTGTGGGCCATCTTCCCTCCATCCTCCGTCTCCATCCACAGCTGTTCTTCCTCATCCTACCCTCTACTCCAGACCTGGAACGTCCCCAGGACAGACTTTGAATCCTGATCAAGGAAAAGATATTTTGTATCCGAAAAGAGAAACACACTCTTGGGAAAAAAAACCAGTGATGTAAAAGGTGGAAACAATCCAAGTGGCCACCGACGGATGATGGATAAACTCAACGTGGTCCATCCATATAATGGAATGTTCTTCAGCCCTAAATAGGAATGAAGTACTGACACACACAACAACACGGATGATCCTTGAGGACACGACGCCAAGTGAGAGAAGCCAGGCCCAAAAGACCACATTCCCTACGATTCTACTTAGATGAAATATCTAGAACAGGCAAATTCATAGAGTCAGAGGGGAGATTTGAGGCCACCAAAGTCTGAGGAAGGAGGGAATGGGGACTTATTGATTATGGCTGCAGAGTTTTCTGTTTGGGGTGATGAAAAAGTTTTGGAAATAGATAGTGGTGATGGTTGCACAACATTACGAATGTACTTAATGCCACTGAATTGTACACCTAAAAATGGTTAAAATGGTAAATTTTATGGTATATATATTTTATCACCATTTTTAAAATTTGAGAAGTGTAATATACCCAGAATCATCAACTGTACACTTCAAGTAGGTACATGGTAGGGCGTGTGAATTATATCTCAATAAATTTGTTGTTGTTGTTTTTTAAAGCCCCCAGATCAGGGGCAGGTGTTGACACAGGAGGCTGGCCTTCAACTCCTGCCTACTCTGCCATCTTCCTACAATTCCTGGAAGGGGAAGCAGGTCCTTTTGAGGGCGAGGATCGTGGTGGTGGTTGCCATGCCCAATATGACATTGGCCGGTCAGGCAGACTTTGGGATTACAGGGGATCCCCTGCAGGGCAGGGCTGTGGGTGGGGTGGAGACCACCACAGAGCCCAGAACACCATGCTGGGACCAGGAAAGGGTCAATAACTGAGAGGTCCCAGCTAGCCATGGGCTTTTAGAACCCCGGCCCTTGGCAGGGGAGTGGCAAAGTCACACTGCAGAAGAGCTCGTGGGACAGTGTCGCAGCTCTCTTTGGAACATACGGCCCGCCTCACTGTAACTGTATCTGAGGCTACACGCAATCTCCTCATGCATCATCATGCTGTACACCCTGCTCTGCCTCCGCCTCTCTCCCTTGATGTTAAGTCATGGAACAATCTCGTCGTGAGGCTCCCTCCGCTGCTTCTCCTGGTGGTGAGGATGCCACACTAACACATAGCTACTCTCCACGTCTGCAGCATCTGGCAGGGTCCTCACTGCCTCCTCACGTTGTACTGGCCAGGCCTGTGCTGAAGAATATAAGCAGAGTGGAGGGGAGGTGTCATCTGAGGCTGTGAGACAGCTTCAGGGCCTCTTTCTGCACAAGCAAAATTTGTTCTGAAACAAAGAGCTGACAGCGTAGGAGCCTAAGAGAGGACCTGCCTGACCCCCATCCCGATAGATGGAGCGATTACTGGGGAGGGCAGGATGGAGGCGTCTGGACTGAGAATGAGCTGGAGTGACCCCGTAGTGCCACTTGTACAAGTATGTAACTCGTCCTTGCTTCCGATCACAGGGTGTCGAAATCCGTGTCCCCTAGTAAACACTGTTGTTTGGGGATCAGGGCAAAGTGGAGGAAGCCCAGAGCCTGGGGGGCCGTTAGCCTAATGGTAGACCACCAACATAGGAAACAAACAGTCTCATTTGTCCCGGACGTCAAAGCTATTAAGAGATGATAAAAAACACACAGCTGGTCAGAAGACATGGCCAGAGGTGTTGGATTTCCCCCATCCCACCTTGGAAGAAGCAAGGGACGGAAAGTTAAAACCTGGGCCCATTGAAAGGTGAACCTTGGCCCCTCATCAGAATCAAGAATTTGTTGCTGTTGTTTGAAGAATAGCAGTGGTAGCTAGAAACAGACGTACTGAGAAGTTAATGAAATTCAGGCTTCAGCCCTCTCCTTTGCAAGGGCCCATCCCAACACCTGTTCCTAATTTTTCATGGTATTTTTGTCTTCTCTTTTTAAAGAGAGCCACGCCTCCCCCCCAAAACATATATACTTCAGATCTGGCAAAACCCGGGCCCACACCTGGGAAGTGCTCTCCCACAGGGTACTTAAGGACTGTGCCAAGTGCACGGTCTATAACTTTGAACCTTCCAGCAATTCCCAAAGGACAAATCCTGGACAAACCCACACAGCTGCATTTTCAGTTAGTGAGCCTTTGTTTGCTTGTTCTTATTTTGTCAGGAGCACAAAGGTTAGTGAAGGGAAAGAAGTTGGGAAATGGAAAATGTATTTGCATGCTATCAGATTATTAAAAATAAATACTTATGATGCTGTATTGATTTCCCAAATCCAAATGCAAATGAGGGCAGAGATCCAGGCCTTGGAAGACAGCCCTCTTAAAAAAAAAGGCAATTATAAGATTTCATTTTCGACAGTGTCTTTTATTGTTGAGCCCTTTGGCAAAGAAGATGAAAGCAAGCCAAGCCTGCAATGGCCGCAGTGACAGGCAGCATGCTAATTCAGCGGTTCTCATTCTGACCAAGAAAGTCACAATCTTGGGCAATCCCAGTACACCAGGAATTTGACAGATTCAGTTCTCCACTGGGACTCATTCACAACCCAACCTACCGTGTGTTCAATGCTGTGCCCTGATTGGGAGGATAGAAATGGACTTGGCGGATGTGGCTGATGAAAGAAGAAGAGGAGGTTGGGTGATTCCAGGATCATAGGCAGGACCTGGGGAGGCTGGTTCAGAGTCAGCTACAGGCCTGGCTTAGTGAGGCCCCTGCTGCTGGACCCCCCAAAAATCCAGGAGGCTGGCCTTCACTTCCATGTTTGACACAGGTCACTGGCCTCCGGGTGTGGCCACTGGTACCGTGGCAGTTACTGTTCTCACTGATGCTAAAATGGGAACTGGTCTCACTTGTTCCAGCCATCAGCTCCCAATGTACAGATTGGGCTGGGTGCATCTGATTGGTCAAGCCTAGATCACATGACTACAATTGAGTTGCAAGGGAAGCTGGGAAAGTGACATCAGGCTTTTTTGGTTTACATAGGAGGCAGGTTTCAAAAGCATTAGGAGTAGACAAAAGATTTGAACAGACCCTTTACAAAAGCAGATACATGAATGGCCAATAAGCACACGAAGAGATGGTGAACATCATTAGTCATCAGGGAATTGCAATGTAAAATCACAATGAGATGCTACTATATAGCTGCTGGAGTGGCTAAAATTTAAGACTGACAATGACAAGTGTTAACAAGAAGCTGGAGCAACTAGGATTCTCATATGTTGTTGTTCAGGGTGTAAAATGGTACAACCACTTTGGAAAACAGTTTAGCAGTCTATCTTGTAAAGTTAAACATACACTTACCGCACAACTCAGTGATTTCACTCCTAGGTATTTACCTAAGAGAAATGAAAATATATGTCCATACAAAGACCTGTGTGTGAATGTTCATGAAAACTTTATTCATAATAGCCTAAATCAGAGACAGTTCAAATGTCCATCCACAAGTGAACAGATAGACTTACAAATTGTCATGCATCTGTGAAATGGAATCCTATGCAGTCTTAAAAAGGAATGCAACCACGTGGATGGATCTAAAAATACTGAGGTGAGTGAAAAAAGCCAGTCCTGTAGGAGTACCCACAGGATGACTAGATTTTCATGAAACTCTAGGAAAGAGAAATCTACTGCATTTTGATAGAAAGCAGATCAATAGTTGGCTGCAACCTGGGGTTAGGAGTGTGTTTAGACTGGGAAGGAGCTCAGCAAGGGAACCTTTTGCAGTGATGGAAATGTTCTGTATCCTGATTATGGTGGTGGTTATATGTGTATATACAGTCAAAACTCATTAAACAAAAATACATGCATTTTATTGGATATAAATTGCACCTCAATAAAACTGACTTTAAAGAAGCATTAGGAGAACACGGGGCCTGCTTTCAGATAATTTACTTTTTTTTAGGGGAGTCAAGGGAAACACACATTATTGAGCCCCTGTGATGGGTCTTATGTATTACACGTGTGATCTCATACCATTTAATCCTTCATAATAACCCCTAAGAGGTATTTTGTCCATTTTACCAATGGGGAAATTGAGACTCTGGAAAAATTGTCATCCACAACTAATAAAAGATTAAATTATTAATTAATTCATTGATTTGCAAACCATGGTTTATTTGCTCGACCAACATTTATGGAGTGCCTACTGTGTACAAGGCTGTGTACCAGGGTTCTGAGCTCCCACCTCCAGGAAATCCTATGTAGAAGACAGAAGACGGCAGTAATCTGATGGGGGAGGGATGTGTGGATATGGGAACAGGGCTGGACAGATCAGGAGAGGCTTCTGGAGTCTTGAAGAGTGAGCAGGAGGGATTTATTGATTTGAGAAAATGGCAATGCGAGGGGGTCCTTTCAACTGTCCAGAACTACCTGGATGGGTCTAAGCACAGCTTCCCCATGGATGGGGATAGTCTGGACAGATGGAGGAACTCAAGTTGCACAGTCTTGGAATTGTTCTGGCAGGACATAGAGAGTCATAGCAGGTGTTTGAGCAACATAGTGATGTCATCAAGGTGCAGATAAATATCTTCCTTACAGTGGTGTTAGCCTGGGAAACTCCTTCTCGTCCATCCTGGCCCAGCCTAGATGCCACCTCTTTGGAGAAACTGTCAAAAAATCACAGTGCAAGGGAGATCAGTTTGGTGCTTTGTGTCTACCTAGAGGGGTGGGAGGGAGACGCAAGAGGGAGGACATATGGGGATATATGTATATGTATAGCTGATTCACTTTGTTATACAGCAGAAACTAACACACCATTGTAAAGCAATTATACTCCAATAAAGATGTTAAAAAAAAAAATCAGAGGGCAGGGCTGCATATCCTCAGTATCCTTAGGGTTTATGAGCAACGTATCCCATTGTATCACAATGTGAATGTATCACAAAGTATCACAATCGAAAGTAGTAACATCATGTATTGAGCACTTACTACATGCCAGGCATTTTACATACGTTATCCAACTTAATGCCCCTAAAAATCCTATGGGTTGTATTATCCACCCTTCCTTATGAATGAAGAAGCAGGGCGTAAAGAGGTGAAGTTCTATTTCACAAGGCTGGTTAATGGCAGACCCACGATTTGAAAGCTGATCTGTCTTTATGTGTCACGGTGGCAACGTTTTGATTATGAGAGCAAACTTCTATTGGTCCTAGAGGGTTCACCTATCAGGACCAACAGGCTTACAGATCCCTTGTTGACAGTTTGTCTGGTCCTGTAGTTTCCAGGGGGATGCAGCCAGGAGCTGCACTGCCACCCTGCGCCCAGGGCCACTCTGCTAGAGTGTGGGATTCCCTCTCCTGCCTCTGGACCCTCTTCTGTGCTCTTCCATGCTGCTCTCTGCCCAGGGCTGCCCTGTGCGGCCACACCTATTGTCTCCCTACCCTGCGGCTTCTCATTTGGTTCAGCGATGGGGAGCCCAGCAGGTGATGGGGGGGGGGAGGGGTGTCTATGTATGGAATCCTCTGCTCTCTTTCGGCAGAGTCACCACAGGCTGGCTGCTGCCTTTGACCAGGGCCACTGGCGCTCTCCCCTCAGGGTTCTATGGGGTCAGTCTCAGTGACCACGGCTGTCCCCTGCACCCACAGGCCTCTGGGCAATCATGGGGCCCAGGGCACTGCCTCAGCCTCCTGGCTTTCCTATCCCCTGCTCACACCTTTGACACGTCTCTGGTAAGCGCTCCTCAGATTATCTTATCATTTTGCATTCCTAAATATTGTTGCTCTCAGTACAGCCCTCCTTTCTAACCACACTCAGTGTTTGCTTCTCCTGGTGTAGTCCCTTGAGTTGGTACTGATCTGGGCCAGCCACCTATGCCAATCAGGTCCCAGCCAGGTTGGTCCAATCAGAGCAGAGCACAGGACACTTTGACTTGGGTTGTGGGAAACTATTCTCTTGTTCACCCTCCGCATCCTCTCCCTCCCACCCCTGGCCAGGAGAAGGATGACACCTGCAGCTGCAAGTCTCATGGCAGCCATCTTGTGACCATGACGGAAACCGGCATGAGGAATAAGCCAACAAGCAGAGGAGGGAAGATGAGAGAACAGCAGAGAAACTAGGTCAGAGCCTGCTCGGACAGCCTGCTGCAGAACTCTTCCGTTTCATAAGATAACAAATCTTCTTTAGCTCAAGCTAGTTTGTATTGGATTTTCCACCATCTGCAAAATATACACTCAAGAGATTTACTAAGGACAGTCCCTAAACCTCTTTACCTTCCTCATCTTTGTCCTAATGGATTCTACTCCGCTTTTTACCCATTTGCATTTCTCTCTTAGATACACAACTGATTATTTCACTTCTAGAATGAAAACCCAGTGCTTATCTTGTGTAGGTAACCACTTTCATTTCAGGCCTTTATTATCATGTTTATTCTTACCCCAGAGTCTGGCACCATCTTCCATTAACGTGTCAGCGTCGAGCTCCCTGAAATAAAGTACTGGAGCACAATTGAGTTGGGCTAATTAAAGATGTGTATCATGGGTGAAATTGTCTCTTTGGAACCAAGAAATTAATTATGTTTCTTTGGCCTGGTGACCAGATTTGGAAAACAAACCAAGAGATACACACAATCGTTTGCTATCTACAGTCCTCCCAATAAATTATCTCCAGTCCTCATTTGCTTTTCCAGATTCTGTGGTACCTGAGGATGAATGTCTGATGGGATCTAAGGAGACTGACTTCAGATGGGAGATTCTCGGAAATGCTCTCTTTCCTCCCGGGACACATGACTGGGGAGGAGAAGCAGGAAACTGGAACCAAAGGGTGAGGCTCAAAGGGCCATGTCCAAGGAATGTCCAAGGAGGGTCCGTCTCTCTGTGCATCAGAAATGGGTCTGTTTTTTGCCGAAATCAACACAGAGAAGTGGGAGTTTCTGTAATGGGATCCAGATGGCAGCGACCTGAGCTTCTGAAGAGGAGTAGTTGCTGGAAAGGGCCCCATGGCCCTCCTCCCCCATCTTCCCTGGAAAGGGCCCCATGGGACCCCTCTCTGATCCTCCCTGGAAAGGACCCTGTGGGACTGTTCTCCAATCCTCCCCCACGTGCTCCATGGCCAGGTATTTGGTGTGAGCCTTGGAGAGTCATTAGGAGAACAGCCCATAAGACCACTCTCACTTCTGACACCAGTGGTCTCCAAGACCACCCTCTGGTTGGATAATTCACGGGAAGGATGCATGGAACACACTGAGAGCTGTTACATGCATGGTCATGCTTTATTACAGCAAAGGACACAAATCAGTGAAAGGAAAAGGCTCACGGGCAGAGTCCTAGAAACTCCAAACATGGAGCTAGCTTCCAGTCGTCCCCATCCAGCGGAGGTAAGGACAGTGCTAGCATCTCCCAGTTACAACATGCAACAACATGTTGTATCCTGGTGGGATACTGCCCGCCAGGGAAGCCCCCTGAGCCTTGGTGTCCAGAGTCTTTACTGGGCTCCATCACACGGACATGGTTGTCTCCCCACATGGCTGACCTCAGTCTCCAGTCCCTCTGGAGGTCAAGCGGACCACATGTGTCCCCAAGCCCCCACCTTAAATGACATTGTTAGACTGTCCAGCATGGCCCAAGGCCCCCAGGTAAATGAAGACACTCTTATCAGGCAGGACATTCTAAGGCTTAGAGATCACCTCCCAAGAGCCGAGGGCAAAGGCCAGAACTCTCTTTGAGCAAAAGTTAAAATCCTTCACTATACACCATTCTGTTGTCTTTTTTTCCCCCCCATTTAAAAAAAATTTATTTATTTATTTTTGGCTGTGTTGGGTCTTCGTTTCTGTGAGAGGGCTTTCTCTAGTTGTGGCGAGCGGGGGCCACTCTTCATCGCGGTGCACGGGCCTCTCACTATCGCGGCCTCTCTTGTTGCGGAGCACAGGCTCCAGACGCGCAGGCTCAGTAGTTGTGGCTCATGGGCCCAGTTGCTCCGCGGCATGTGGGATCTTCCCGGACCAGGGCTCGAACCCGTGTCCCCTGCATTGGCAGGCAGATTCTCAACCACTGCGCCACTAGGGAAGACCCCCCCCCCCCATTTTTATCAAGTTTTAACTTACCTACAGCAAAGTGCACACAGACCTTAAGAGAGCAGCTCAATGAATTTTCACACAAATACAATCAGGCAGCCAGCACCCAGATGGAAGCACAGAGTGTTTTCAGCCCCTCGAAGGCCCTACATGCCCCCCACCCAGTCAGCATCCCCCCAAGCCCCACCCCGCCAGAGCAACCACTGCTCTGGCTTCTATCACCACGAAATAGCTTTGCCTGTGGTTGAATTTCAAATAATCACCCTGCAGTTTGGATGCCTTGTGCTTGGCTTCTTTGGCTCAGCGTCTAGCCTGTGAGATTCATCTGGGCTGTTGTGTCTATTAGTACTTTTTTTCCTTGTGATTGCTGAGTGGTTTTTCCAATCATGTGAATGTACCACAATATGTCATGCATTCTGCTGTTGACGGACGTTTGACTTCATTCCAGTTTGGAGAAATTCATGCAAAAGCTGCTGTGAACACCGGTTCCCCAAGTCTCTGGCGGCACATGCAAACTCCGTCACGTTTGTGGAGTGGAATTGCTGGGCCATGGGGCAGGGTAGACTTTACTAGGTACCGACGGTTTTCTAAACTGGTTGTACTGATTTACTTATCAGATGCTGCTTGGAGCCATATCCCTGGATGAGTTGGGATAAAAGGACCTAAAGTCAGAAGTGGATTAATTTGCTGGTGTAGGTGGAGCTCCCCCTGCTGGAGGGGGGTGTAGGCCCCAGAGAACCAGGAGACCAGCTCCTCGTCAGGCCTCACTTCTGCTGTAGATTGGCCTCCTGGGGGAGGATACCTGGAAACAGGTTCCTTCCAGGCTAACCAGGCCCAGCATCTTGAGTCGATCACTGGAGACTTTCCCCTTCTTCCTTCACTTGCCTTGAGGAAGGTCCTGGCCCAGAGGGGTGTCCCAGGAATGTCTGGCTGTGACTTGTTTCTTTAAGGGAACCCTCTGCTCCAAGTAGACACACTGGCCAAAATGTTCTTGGGCCTTTCCCACTTGCAAGCCTTTGCTCACGCTGCTTTCCTTCTCCAAAATTCCTTGTCTCTATCTATCCAACCAATCCATCTAGCTGGTGAGGTTACCCCAGACTGCCTCCTCCTAGAAGGCCTCAGAGACACTCCTCAGCCTGGTCCCCTCCCCACAGCCTCCCCAGAGGACAGCTGACACAGGAGGATCTTGCTTCTGCAAAATCAGCTACAAAAGGCACTGGGAAATCTGCACAGAAGGCTGCCCCAAATGGTCCAGCTCATCCCCAAAACAGACTCTCCAGTGTTTCAGAGTCTACTCAAGAGCCAGGCTGAGTGAACCTGACTCAGAGCATTTCCCCCAGAGTCATTTGAGCACGGAGTGGCCAAAATGTCCTGGGAATCTGTTTCTCAGACTTTTCACCAAATTCCAGATCCGTTCATACAACGTGGGCCTAAGACAAGCTACAGATGTCATGTCCTAAAGAGTAAATCGGGGTTTTAGAATTTTAGGACGTCTTACAAAGAGAGAGCCTAGACCAAATCCCTCATTTACAAATGAAGAAACTGGGCTCAGATGAGGGGGCAGGCTTACTGTTTGCGGATAGAACCGGTAGTTAAAGGGTTTTACAGTTAATGTAATAAATGTCATTCCGTGGGCCTTCTGCAAAATTGCCAGCTTAGAAAGGCTAAAGTGAGATCTTTTCTGATCACATTTTAAGCTCTGTGATTAACCAACAACATGGCTTGAAGCCACGAAAAGTACAAGAAATGCTCCTAGCCAGCACAGAGATTTCATGGACACTGGCAGTTGAGACGTTGAGAGACCCCCAAGATTGGGGCAGTGCCCAACTTTAAGAAGGAAGGGTCAGATTGAGGAGTAACAAAAGAGACCCCAGATCACGGAGTTCGTGGAAACAGACACCCCATCATGGCAGCTTTCACACATGCGTGCTGGGCACCGAGCATCTTTTATGACTTTGTTATTCTTTTGCATTTGCTACCAAAAGCATCCTTTTCAGCTTTAGGTCCAATTTAGGGATACACATGTATAATTACACTGGCATTATATGGCTGCACATAAAACCTGGTGACTGTGGCATCTCATTAGTTTTTACTTTGGTAAATCACCATCCTTGGTCAACTCACCAAAGAAACGGTGCGTTCTCTAAGTAGCCGTCAGCTGCAGGTCTGCCCGCCGGAGCCTCCCAGATTATGAAGCACTCTCAAGAGCTCATTAGGAACTAAATTATATCCTAGTCACCGAGGAAGCCGACTTCTCATTTTGCAAGGAAGCAGGCTGGTTGGACGAAGGGGCTTTGCTATATCACTCATTCATTCATTCATTTGCACAATATCAGATTGGAGATTTCTTCCTCCGCCTGGGATGTCCTTTCCCGGGAAAAACTCATCTCTCCTGCTCCTTCCAGACTCAGCTCATGCCTTCCTGACAGAAAGAAGACCTCATTTTAAGGTGGCATTCAGGGATGAGAGAATGAAACACAGGCAACAACGGCCAGACTGTCTGTAAAAGCAGAACTCATCCAAACCACAATCTGCTTCAACCAGCCCCAGACAGCCAGGACTTTATCCCCTGGCATCTTCCCTAATTTTGTCCCTGCTTCCAATTTAGAGCCAACCAGAGAAAGCCAAATATGCTCCCCAAACTAATCACATAAGACGCTCTCTTCCATGAGCCTCCCCCAGCTTCCCCAGGCCGACTGGGGCACGTCTGCACCTTCCCTTTGGTCCACTGTAAAGCTTCCCTACCTGCTTCTGAGTCTCTGCCAAACACCAGTGACAGGGGCTCACTCGCCCTAGGAGGCTCTGAATGCACAGCCTTTGCTTGATCTCGTTCGTTTCCATGCTGATCAATGCCCCCACCACCCAGCAGCCTTCTCCCCAAGCCTGAGGTCTCACCCCTTCCCCAGCTCACCTCCATCATCACTGTCTTCTTGGCAGGTTAGAGTCGCCCATGACGTGTCTGTCTCCCCAGCACTCCGCACAGGGGCTGCCACGGCCAATGCTCATCAAGCGATGGAATGAATGAAAGATGTGAGTACTCACACACTCGGCGTGGCAGTGACAGAATGCCAGAAGCCCAAAGTCCTTTCTCGGCACCCACGTAGGCATTAGGCCAGTGAAGATCAAAACTTGTGCTTCCCTGGAGTCTGAGATGTTCGTGTAACAGAGGAGAACTTGAGAGTTCTTCCGGAGCACGGAGCACAGCTGTGAATTTACACGTCCACGTGGTTCGGGGGTGGCTCACAGCCTCCTCCTCTAGGCTGTGAGCTTCAGGAGGGCAGGGATGTGGCTTTGTTGGTGTTATTTGGCATCTTTATTTGTACCTGGCACATAGTAGGTGCCTATTAAATGTCAAAGGAAGGAAGAAAGGGAGGAAGAAGAGAGAGGAAGGTGAACAGAACCTTGGGTTGTCTAGGTACCCCTCTCCCCCTTAACCTTCACCATCTTCACCCCTCCCCCCTCGTTTCTTCCAGCTCCTGTAGGCACACCATAAAGGTCAACCAACGGGACTTCCGTGGCGGTCCAGTGGTTAAGACTTCGCCTTCCAATGCAGGGGGTGCAGGTTCGATCGCTGGTCGGGGAGCTAAGATCCCACATGCCTCGCGGCCAAAAAACCAGAACGTAAAACAGAATCAATATTGTAACAAATTCGATAAAGACTTGAATAAATAAATAAATAAAAATGAAGGTCGACCAACACAGGGCAGTTGTGAGGATTCTGAGGGAATGCATGGACGACTAATGTGTTTCTGAGCATCTTTAAGTGGGGTTGTAATCCCATCGCTGGCCTGAGCCCCCCAGAGGGGCACCAGTGAGACATTCCTCCAAGGCTGGGCCTGACCCCCAGGCAGAGGCTAGGACGGGGCATTCATTCTGCCAAGGCTGGGAGCCTCTGTTGAAAACAACACCAAGTGCCAAGCACCACCAATTATTCTGTGAATTTTGCAGGAAACATAAATATTACATAGCGTGTCGCTTCAGTTCTGCCAGCCCTGGAAGCAGGTGCTACACGCACTCCAACGTGGTAATTAGGCAGACCTCCAGACTGGTCATTAGGAAAGACTGGGGTGAGAAGTGTCCGGTGTCAGAGAACATCCGGAGTCGAGTTTTCCGTTGTCTCCTAAGAACTCCAATTTTTATTTTAATTCTGGTGCTAACTGGGGCTGATAACAGCCTCACCAAATCCAAATTAAATACATATTTTAGGGATTTTAATCTAAGCCATACCAGCAAGTGTGCCACTTTGGGGATGAATTATTTATTTGTTTGGGGCTGAGGGGAGATTCGCACAAGCAGACCAAGGCCCTGGCATAGCGGCCGATAAATTTAAAGGGCAGCCTGAGGCCAGCACAGAGTCCCGTCTGCCACCTGATTGATGCCCTGGCAGGCCGCCTGGCTACCCTCAGGTGTCACAGAAAGTGGACCAGGTGGCCCCGCCCAGGAAACGCTTAAAGATGTGCTTGTCTCAGACTTCGTTTTTCCACATGTTCTTGGAAGCATGTCTCTGAAAAGCTGACTGAAATTTTTAGGTTGTGAATCCCCACCTAGGAAACAAACTTCTAGAGGGAATATCGGATCAACCTGCTTTCTCATTCTGAGCTGGGAAGGGTCTGAGTGTTCTTGCCCACACTATTTGCAGGATTTTGTTTGGGTTTTGTCAAAGCATTGCAAGTTTAGCTGGGGGCATTCTGGGGCCACGTGGAGCGTGTGCCCTGATCCCAAACCCCTAAGGGTCTGAATCAACGTCCAGATGGGTCTTCATCGTTAATCAGTGCTCCAGCCCAAAGAACACGAAAGCCTGGATTTATTCTGTCCAACAAAACTTTCTGCCCCAGTGGAATGTTCTCCATCTGCATCATCCAGTACAATGGCCACTGGCCACATGTGGCTACCTGAAATGTGGATAGTGTGACCAAGGAGTTGAACTTTTCATTTTAAAATTTCATTTGTTTTTAGTTCATTTTAATTTTAGAATAGATACTTGATATAGTTATTGGAAAAATCTTAAGAATGCTTGGAACAACTTGGACATGTGGATCTGCTTTTTCAACTGCAAATTTTATGAAGTCTAAATCCAGACCAAGAACTTCTGATGAAAATTTAGGTCTGAATTGAGACATGCAGTGAGTGTAAAATATTTCATTCATCATTCTTATATTGATTATATGTTGGGGTGATAAATGTTTTGGATAGATTGGGTTAAAGAAAATGTATTATTAAAATTCATCTCTTCTATTTCATTTTGTTGTTTTCACGTGACTACTGGAGAATTCAGACCACTCGTGTGGTTCATGCAATGACTCTGGTGGCAGTGTTGATGGCCCAGCCTCAGCCAGGCGCTGGGCATGGAGGTGATGAAGTCTCAGCAATCATGGGGCTCAAGGCTGTTGGTGAGACAGACAATAAGTAAACAAGCATGAAAATAGCAGGAAGGCAAGAATGTTCTGAAGAAATCCTTCATATGCATGGAACCCTCAATGACCTCAATGACATCAATGACCATGTGTCTCCAACCTGAACAACTGTACATGGCGGACCTGGTGGGGGCCCTGGACACTGCTTCCTAAATCAAAAGCAGAAAAGTCAACACCCAAGGCCCAGGGGAAGTCCTGACACCAAGGCCTCAGTGTCTTCATTTTCAGTACAAAAATCAGACCCCAAGTCCAACAGCAAGATCTCCATTTGTAGTCTCAGCTCTTCTGGAAAACATGGACATCACATGTAAGATCACCAGGGTGGAGAATACCGTCCCCCGCCTCCCAGTGCACCTCCTGACCTGGCCCTGCCCATGATTGTCACCACAATTGCAGGTTAATGGCTTCTGTTGCAGCAGGGAGTCCCACTCTTTGTAATGGGAGAGCCCCTTGGTAAAGTCAGAAAAATCCATGTGGCCAAGGATGGTGGCTGTGCTCCAAGCATCTGCGGATTGAGACACCAGTAGAGAACAAAGAGTGAATGTGAATTAATTCAGGCACATTTTAAAAATAATTTGAAAGTTATTTATCACAGCATCTACATACATTTGAAAATTAATCCCTGGTGGGGAGACTTTGTGCCAGCTGCAGAGTGCAGTGGCAGGGGCAGATGCTGGAAGGCCGGTGGTAACTCCTGGCCTCAGGCTGGGAGCAGCCACGTGGGCTCTGGTGAGGGGAGGGAGCTGTGAGCAGGAGGGAAGGGGGAAGAGGCCCAGCATGCCCTTGGGATCCCCAGGTCTTAAGTGCTGACACCTCAGCTTGGATTCAGGAGGCATTTTTTTCCTCCCAGGGGCCCCGGGAGGAGGTAAGTTTCCTGCGGGGTATGTTACCTGAAGGAGAAACTGGGCCCAGGACTCAGGCTCCCTGGGGCTGGACAAGCTGTGTCCAGACATGCCCTGTGCAGACGCCACAGCCAGGTCAGTGATGCTGAACCAAGGCCGTGGGGCGGAGCCTCTGAGCCCTGCCTGTGCCCTAGGGTTGGGGTCTATAGAAGCTGACTGAAACAAGAATTTGAGGACAAGTGGTTTATTGGGAAGGAAAGTGATGGGATGGGGAAGTGAGATGCAGGGATTAATCCCATGGGGGGACCCCAGGACCCCATGTGGAACACCCACCTCACAGTTACACCATTAGAGCCCAGTGCTGTCTGGTGGGGTATTTATACACTACATTAGTTATCTATTGTTGCAGGAAAAAATCATCCCAACCCTTAACAGTTTAAAACAATGAACACCTACCATCACGCTTTCTGTGCTTGGGGAATTCAGGAGTGACATAGCCGGTGGTTCTGGCTTAGGGTCTCTTAGGATGTTGCAGTTAAGATAATGGCTGGAAGGTTCAGCTGCCACAAGAGGATTTGCCCCTAAAATGGCTTCAAGTGGCTTGCGAGTCAGTGCCCTGTCACCTGGCTCCAGTGTTATCTCAGCAGGGCGCTGGGGCTCAAAGGAAGTAGGAGTCTCTGCCCAGGAATCCAGGAAGGCTTCTCAGAGGAGGTGGCCGTGGAGAGAGGTTTTCCAAGGGAAGAAGGTGCTCCCACCAGGGGGACACAATTCATCAACTGGTTGACTTCAGGGACTGTGTCAGGTGCTGCGGCCGAGGGGAGCACAGTGCGGGGGTGGGGGGGGAGGGGAGATGCCACATGGCCTCATGGCCAGAGATGGCTGAGAGCACAGGCTGTCCTGACAGTGAATTTGTTTGTTGCTACTCTGTGTTGAGCTTGGTTCTGAGGCTCTCTGTGTATGATCTCACTTAATGTTTATATACACTCTAAGACAAGTAATACTACTAACACCCCCGGTTTACAGAAAGGGAAACTGAAGCACAGGAAGTTAAGTGGCTTGTGTACAAGTTCAAGCAGCTTCTCTTTGGCTGAGGGAAAAGCAAGTGCAAAGGCCCTGGGGCAGGAATGACCTTGGGGGTTAATGAGAAAATCAAATAAGTGAGTCAAATCTGGTTATAGGTCAGGCTCTGGGGGTGGGTGGGGGCTGGTAGAGGGAGAGATGGGCTGAAGGACAGTTATTCCTGGGAGCGGCTTAGCCCAAAGACCTCAGAAGGAGGGCTCGTGTGTCGGGCAAGAGCCTCTGATTTCCTCCCCAGATCCAACCCCATGTGGGAAGGCTGATTTCCCAAGAGAATCAGCTGCTTGGTATCTGCTTGGATTTGCCATTAGGACACTAATACTTCTAATTTAATTTTTCCTTTGTGTCTCTCTCCAGGTGACTAACTCTGAGTCATTTCTAAGAAAAACGTGCCAGAGGTGAAAATCAGCGGATTTTAAATGAAAATCATGCTGGGCAGCGACCCTGTCTGGCCTGGGGCGGTGCACACGGTCGGTGCTCAGCGTATGCTGAGTATGCGTGAATGACCTCACAGGATAGGAAGCCCTGTCCAGTCCCTCATAGACCTTCCTACTGCAAAGGAGCATTGGGAGGAGGGAGGCCAGGCCCCAGAGGTTGCAGGACACAGGACACGCCCCAGAGTGAGTCAGGACGAGCATCAGGCCAACAACTCCCTAGCGGTCGCGGGCATCTCCTAGAGTGGCGCCCGGCATCCCCTACCCAACCTGAGCTTCTGGAGCACCTTCCATGTCCCACTCGGGACACAGGGGTTGTGGCTGCTACCTCCACCCGACCCCGGGATGTGTCCACATTACTTTCCCAGGACGAGGGGCTGCTGGGGTTCCTAGGACACAAAACCCCAGCCAGGACAGTCTTGGGTGGCCCAATGGTCAGTCTTGTCCACTCTTTCTCTCAGTCTCCTGGGGGCTATTTGAGGAAATCGGGCCAGATAAGCAAGGGCCAGAACAGGAATTCTGCCTGCCTGGTCTTCTTATTCCCTGGTTCTCATCCCCGTAGGACCCCAGGGGCCACCCTGGCCGCAGCCCCCAGCTCCAAAGTGAAGCCATTTCCGCTGCAGCTTACTGCCCTCTGCACGTGAACATCAGAGCAGAAATGAGATGCTTCCATGGCGGTATCAGCAGCCTCCAGCTTTCTTTTCATCTTTACAAAAGAAACACAAACACGGTTAAGTGGGGGTCGGGGTAGGGGTGGGGAGGGTTCCAGCTCCACGGGGGAGAAGGGCGGGCCGGCATGCATCTGGGTTATTCCAGCTCTGTGATGCTCCCAGGCAGGCCTCTCACTGGGGCCCCAGGAGCTTGATGGTCACGCCCCTCCTCTGTTTACTCTGTGCTGTCACCCGCGACAGGCTCCAAAGGAAAACAGGTTAGCGGTTCTCACCCTCGTCAGCTTCAGACCTCTTCAAGTAAAACGCCAAGCTGCCTCTGCAGGGATTTTCAGAATATATTTCTGTGTAATTTGGGATAGTTCAGTAATTTTCCAGAAATACATTAACTCGGCCCGTTGCCTACCTTTCACGTAAATATTGTTTTCCCACTGTAATAATTATAATGATATTTACCATGAATTAAATACTTACTGTATTCCAGGCGCTGCAGTTCTGGAAGGGAGGTGTTGTTATTGTCCTCATTTTCCAAATGAATAAACAGAAGTTCAAATAAATCCTCTGTGCAAGGTCGTATTCTAAGTGATGTTGCCAGATCTGCCTCTCTCTGCCAGACAGCGAGGATCTGATGCCCAAAGCCATTCTCAACACCCTTTCCCTTGCCTTCTTCTTCTAAAGAGATGGAAAGCTAAAATACCCATCTTGCCAGACTTACTTTGCAGGTAGAAGTGGACAAGTGACCAGTTTTGGCCATCTGTATATAAACAAAAGGACCAGGCAGACGCTCTTGGAACAGATTCAGCCATTTAAATTTATCCCTTTATTCTATCTGAAGTGTAGATATGATACCCGGCTGCACAGCAGCCATCTTGTGACCATGAGGTCAAATCCACATGCCAAGAATTGCTGTGTAGGAAGGTAGAAGTAATTGGGTTTTTTGATGACATCAATGGATTGCCTTCCCCAGGATCCTTGTTTCATGAGGCAAATAAACTTCTTACTTATTTAATATACCATTTACTGGCTTTGTGGTTTCATGCAAACAAACAAAATCATAACTGAGACCTGGCTTCCAAAGCCCATAGTGTTACCCAATTTTGAGGCTGCCCATCAAGGGGACTTTGGGCTGGGCCCTGGGAAACAGCATTAGAATAAATTGCGATTTGTCAAAAGCCAAGGATTCTGACCCACAAAATACCACCAGAGTGTCCAGAGAATTTTAGGGGTGGACCAACAATGTCATTTCTGGGGTCAAAGAATTTGAGGTCTCTGCAGAGGACCTGCTTCCCACAAGAGAGTTAGGAGGCTCCTGCTTGGAGCACAGTTGGTCAACAAACCTTGTGCTGATTTCAGGTCATGCCCTCTGGGCTGCTTTTGTCACTGTCCCTCTCCCACTTTGGGGAAACTGTGGCAGTGCCATGTTTTCTGTCATACCTGGGCCCCACAGCAATCTGGCAAATTACTCAGTGTCTCAGCTGTTCGAACTGCCATAACAGAACAGCACAGCCTGGGTGCTTTGAACAACAAACATTTATTTTCTCACGGTTCTGGAGGCTGGAAGTCCAAGATCAAGATATTGGCAGGGTTGGTTTCTGGCAAGACCTCTCCTCCTGGCCTGTAGAAGGCTGCCTTCTCTCTGTCCTCAAGTGGTCCTTTTTCTATGTGTGTCCCGGGAGAGAGAGGGAGAGACAGGTCTTCTGCTTCTTATAAGGACACTGGTCCTGTTGGATTAAGACTCCTCCCTATGACCTCATTTAACCTCAATTACCTCCTTATAGGCTCTGTCTCCTAATATAGTCATATTGAGAGGTTAGGGCTTCAACATATAAATTTAGGGTGGACACAATTCAGTTCATAACGCTCAGCAAAGACAATGCTGTGGTCCAGGCCCAGCCAGCTTTGAGGGGAATCCAAGAAGCTTAGGTCTGCTCCCTCTGTCTCTATCAGGGCAGTTCATCTGGAGGTGGCACTAGCTGGATGGCTGTGCAGGTCTCAGGCGAGTCACTTCATTTCTCTGAGCCTCAGTTTCCTCATCTGTAAAATGGGTATGAAAATAACGTCTATATTACAAGATTAGCGTAAGGATAAAATGAGGTAACACATGTGAGGTGCTCAATACAGCAGCTGTAAGCACTTTTAAATTTTATTCTATTATTTTTTAAATGTTATTTATTTTATTTTATTTTATTATTATTATTATGTGCTGTGAGGGGCATTACTGCTGTTTCTCACTCTCCATCCCTCTTCTCCTTCTGGACCCCAGGAGGATGGCACCTCCCGCCCCCTTGAAGTGAGGCATGGATGTGTCATTTGCATTGGCCAATGACAAGTGAGCAGATGGTCATGTGACCTTCCATAGGGAAGCACTTCAAAAGCTACTGTGTGATGTTCCCGGATCTTTCTTCCCTGGGAAGATCATGCTGATGGGGAGGCTACACAAGACCAAAGCAGCTCACATTGTTGGGACAACACATAGAGGACGGCTGCCTGGAAAGCCACCTGGACTGGAGGTGGAATTTATGTGAAGAAGAAATAAACATCACCTGGGTGAAAGCCACGAGATTTGGGAGCTGTTCATTACTTTTCAAAGCCCAACTTAACCTCACACACTCTTCCAAGTAAACTCTTTAACAAACTGGTAATAAAATCTTCAATAAACCATCCTGGCTGGAGTGGTAGCTACCATTGCAAATGAAACATTGTTCTAAGCCTTTTGTTCCTAAGGTAGAAAAAATGGCCCTCTATTCCTAAGAGGGAGAGCTGGGGACATCCTGGAAGGAAGAAGTTGGTTCTAATCTGCTCAGGCCCTCAAAGGCACACAAGCCAGTGGCTCTGGCTGGGCTGATGCACAGGATGCAAAGTGGCTTTGCCGAGGGCCACCTAGCCTGCAGAGGCACAGCCTGCGGAAGCTCTTCTGGGCATTCAAGCCCAATGGGCAGAGAGCAGAGGTGGAGCCCCGAGGCCTGGGAGATAGAGCAGGAGGGGTGCTCTGGGCCAACAAGGTCGAGAAAGCAGAGGACAGAGGCAAGAGCACAGGGGCAATTTGCTCCCTCCGTAGAGAAACAGAGGCAGCCGCCCTCCCAGGTTTGCAGTGGTTTCGTGACATCATCGGCAGGTATTAGAGGCAAAAGGGCCTGAGATGAGGGGCCATGTGACAGGGTCACATGGCCCTGCTGCCGCCTGCTCTTCCATCAAGATCCCTGATGAGCACGATGGGAAGGAAAGAACAAGGATCACCCATCAGCCATCAGAAGGCGAGGGACCAGGTGCTACCTCCCCCCAGCTCCCTAGGAAGTGCTGAGCTCTGACAGATGCCAGCACTGGCTTTGGACCTCACGACACCAGATGTCACACATCACTGCCCCCATTTTACAGATGAGGACACTGAGGCCCAGAGATGCCAAGTCCCGACCAAGTCACATGGCCACTTGTGTGGTCGGAACAGGTTTTTAAACCCAGGGCTGCTGGACGCAAAGCCTGTTCTTCTAGTAGGTGGCTGACGGCTGACAGCTGGGAGGGGATCTTTCTCTCAGTGATCCAGGAGGCTGGCAGCAGTTTGGGGGAAATGACCATGGCCTCAAAAGGGATCCGGGCAAGGGTCTGGGACAATGATTTAGGCATGAGTCTGAAACCCCAGTGTGGTCCCCAGACCTCCAAGCCTGCCTTAGTCCTGGGAAGCAGAGAGAAACCGGTAATATGGGATTGAGTAGACCCAGCCCGGGCTTCTGACACCCGCCCTGCAGGGGACAGATGGGCTCGGGTGTTTGGTTAACCCCCCGTGCCTGACGTTCCTTCTACAACCTGTCATCTGAAGGCCTGGCCCGTTTCCCTTGGTACCTTTGCATTAAAGTATTGTCTGCAATATGGTGGGGAAATGAATGTCCCTTTTTCTTTTTGGTGTTTTAATGACTTAATATGCAACAAAAGGAGAATTTTTCTCCTGGGAGATACTAACAGATGCTGCTATTTCAATCCGGGCTGTGCTTTCCCTTCCAGCTGCCTATCCCAAATAATGTAGACGCAACACTCCCGTGTCAGAACACGATCAGGATGTAGCTCAGCCAAGCGGTGGGGACCACTGGATCCAATCTGGGCTCTTTTTTTAAGGGAAGGGGGTGGAATTCAAGTTTCTGTCAGATGTTCCTGGTTTCCTCCCAAACTGAGATGACGGTAGAATCAATAGGGACACCAGCTCAGAACGGTTGTCTTGGGGACTCTTCGGCTGGCTGAAGAAAGCCCCCAACAGCCTTCCTGGCTCCCGCTTGGTCCCCCTCTGCAGCCTTCATCCCCGCCTCATCTCTGTTCAGATGGTGGTATTTGTAGTAACTTCCCCCTATGTTGCATGATCAAGTATTTGGCTGCAGACAGGAAATCTGGTTGTAAAGCGGTAACAAGCGAGGGCTCGGAAATGAGCTGATCTAAGGTTTCAAATCCTGTTCTGAGTGACCTGGGCTAAGTTCCTGTATTGAGCGGGCAAGGCAGACATTTTGACATCTGGAGCCACGTTGACCTTGGAGGGCCTGCCCACCCAGGGCTCACCAATTCCTAGAGATAGTAAAGGACTCACCTGCAAGTGCATGTTGCATATGCAAACCAACCAATCCAGAGCTCATACCCTCAACACCTTCCTCTGTGAGGCTCTCACATTCTGGCCCAGAATCCATCTGCCCTCATCACCCCAGGGCCAGGTGCCAGGCAAGTAGGGACAGCTCTTATGCTTCAGAGCCACTGAAATTCTCCGAATTAGCCCATCCTAAGTCTGCATCCCTGTGGAAACCACAATAAGGCTCTTGCCCGTGTTGCCCCCTCATTCCCTCTACCACCTGGCTGACCCTGATGCTTCCCTGTGTGGCCCTACAAGACATGCCCCCTCCTCTTGGGATCTGTGTGTGACAAACTATCTCTTCAATGGCAGTCATCTCTTAAGCTGCTGGCCTCACCATATCTGAATAATAATAAAACCTACATTTTAAAGCAGTCCCTTAACCATCTGGACCTTAATTTCCTCATCTTTAAAATGGGGATAAAGATAGTATTTTCCTCCTAGAGTTGTAATTAGGATCAAAGGAGTTAATGACTATAAATGCTAAACACTCAGTCCAGCACATAGTAAGTGCTCATTAAATGTTAGTGATGATGATTACAGCTCATAGTATGTCCACTGTGGGATTACTGTAGAAACAGCATGAGTCTGAGGCCAGAGGTTCAATTCCTGACTCTGACACTCCCTAGCAGGGTGACCGGGTACTCAACATTTAGGGCTTCAGTTTTCTCATAGCGAAAATGGAGATTAAAACCATCAACTGCACGATATTGGTGAGAGGATTAAATCACCTAAAGTCTGCTGAATGCTGGCACATACACCCGCTCATAAAAGCAGGTGCTATGCTAGAAACAGTGTGATTTTGGCAGATAAAAAAGAACAGGTTTCAAGTCCAAAATATTGGTTGAGAGTTTATTTGATCTCAGTCCACAAGGGGAAGAGTTGATCTTTCTTTCATCCCTGGGCCTGATTTTTGCCACTTGGGATTTCAGAAAGCCAGCCTCTTGAGGGATATGATAACTCATGCTTCCCAGCACCTGGTGGTTATAAAAAGCTCTCATCTTCCCGAAGAGTGACTCAGGGTGCCTGCTGTAGAAGCACTGGGTCTGGGTTCAAATCCTGCCTCCAATGCACTGAAGGTGCCATGTGGGGAAGGTGACTTTAATCTCAATGTGCCTCGGTTTGCTCATTTGTAAAATGGGCTCTGGGGAGGCTGAGATGGTCCAACCGTCCCAAGTGCTCAGAGCAGCACTGGCCTGTCACAGGCCCTCGTGGATGTGGCTCGGCACCTCCTCTGGCCTTCTTGCTGTTCCTCAGAGACTCTGAGCTCAGAGCACTGCATGGGGTCGAGCGATGTTCAACGTCCTGCCCCATGTGTGAAACCGCAGGACCTGGGGTTGCTTAGCCTGGAAGAGAAAAGGCTCTGAAACAAACAGGCAAACATTTATTGAGCACCTACTATGTGCTAAGAGCTGTTCTGGGTGCTGGGGCTTCAGCAGATGAGCCCAGTTTCTGCTCACACGGAGATGAAATACTATCAGAGGAGACAGAAGATAAAGAAACAAATAAAACCCACAAAACCATCACATAATGACAAGAGCTCTGGAGAAAAGAAAACTGGCTTGTAAGAGAAAGTGACCTGGAGGGGACAATGTGAGATGGTGAGATGAGGGAGGAGGGTGACCAGGGCTGAGGCTGCGACCCCAGGTGACCCAGATGTGAGTCCGATTTCTATTCTCAGCTTGTCCTGGGAGCGGGGCAGGATCACGCCGACCTTCCCTGCCGGGGCCTCCAACTGGGTGTGGGTGGAGAGGCTGGAAGGCCCTGGGAGAGCAGGAGAAGCCCCTCAGAGCTGTTTTAATTGAAAGATGGCTTCTTCCCTGTGTTCTCTGTAGGCAGCGGGGGCTTTGAATTAAACATGAGCGGTGATTTATTTATCAAGTCTTTGAAAAAGTCTCTCTCCGACTGTGATTCAGCACAGTCCTCCAGTTAACCCTTCCTGGCCTCTGATCAGGGGCGGCTGAGAGCTTGCACATCAGGTCCCTCTGCAGAGATGCCGGGGGAGGGGAGGGGGGTTGATGCTGACTCACCCAGGGGGAGGTCAGAGGAGACCGGAGAGGGCATCAAGCTGCCGGCTACTCTCTTTAATCGCCCCTCCCATCTCTACCCCTCCCTGGGTTCCGGAGGCTAACTCTGCAGACTACCCCACCCTCCCCAGTGGACTGACCTACTGGTCAGGATTCTTCACTCCCCTGTAGCAGAAATGCACTGCCACACCCTTGCCAGGGCCCAGGGGTAGATGGAGTGGACTTGCCGCCCACTAATTGTGGGCGTGGCCAAGAGAAGGCTAACGCATGAGACGCACAGAGGTTCTAAATGTGCTTGTGCAGCTGGACCTGCCCTCTTGGGCTTCTGCATTGCATGGGAAGAACACACCCTGGGCAGCTGCGGCCCCTCAGCCTGGGCCACAGAAGGAGATATGAGATGTGGGAACAGAGCTGCCAAACTGTGAGAATAAACGATTGTTATTTAAGCCACTGAAACCTGGGGTAGTGTGTTACCAGCATCACCATGGCAGTACCAGACTAATACACTCAGGCTCCATTGGAAAGCACCAGCAGATCAGAGAGCTGGAGGAGGTGTCAGGATAGCATGGCCCCATCAGCAATGGCCTTTCTCCCTCTGTGCTTTGTGGTGGTTCTAGAAGCTACAGTTCCTGCTGTGTAGCCCCAAACAATCCCTGGGCTCTGCAAATACCTCTCCTGTCCTTGCCCATCAGGCCTGGAGGTGATGATGACTTTCCATTCTTGGGAGTCTCTGGGTATCACCCTTCCTGATTCCTCAGTCTTGCCTCCACCTCCGTAAACAGCCCCTCATTCAAAACTCCCAGCAAAGTACACCCATGTTCATTGCAGCATTATTCACAATAGCTAAAATGTGGAAGCAACCCATCCATCAACAGAGGAATGGAAAAACAAAATGTGGTCTATCCATATACAATGGGATATCGTGCAACCTTAAAAAGGAAGGAGACTGTGACACATGCTACAACATGGATGAATATTGAAGACATTACGCTAAATAAAATAAACCAGTCATACACAAAAAACCGAATACTGTATGATTCCACTTATATGAGATCCCTAGAGAAGTCAAATTCATAGAGACAGAAAGTAGAACAGTGGTTGCCAGGGGCTGGGATGAGGGGGAATGGAAAGTCAGTGTTTAAGGGGTATGGAGTTTCCGTTTTCCAAGATGAAAAGAGTTGTGGAGATAATGGTAGTGATGGTTGTACAACGTTATGACCGTATTTATTTATTTTGGTTGGTGGGATCTTAGTTCCCCGACCAGAGATCGAACCTGGGGCCCTGGCAGTGAAAACGCCAAGTCCTAACCACTGGACTGCCAGGGAATTCCCTGTTATGACTATATTTAATACCACGATAAATTTTATGTTGTGTGTATTTTACCACAATAAAAAAAAAATTGGAAAAAAATATCCCAGATGAGGGTGTGCCTGTGTCCTGTGGAGACCATGAGTGACCTGTGGGGTGTGCCCCCCCTCATCTCCAATCTCCGTCTCCCATCCCACCTGAGGACAGGTGTCAGGGCCAGAAGCTGAAAGGGACCACGTGAGACTCCAGGATCAAGCAGGGCTCTTTAGGGCCTGAGTACCAGCCAGAGCATCATTCTCATACATCTTTCCAGACCCTGGTACCCAGCCACCCAGAGAGCTCAGCTGTAGCCTGGACCCAGCCTGCTGGAGCAGCAGGTGACACTTGTCACCCCATGATGGACACTGCCCCGAGGAGCCCAAGAGTCCCGAGAAGCAAGGTGTGAATTTGTCCCTGTGACGTGGGAGGCTCTGGGGATGCCCTCAATGGTGGAGGTCTTGGGGGTGCCTGTGTTTCCCGCAGCTGTCCTTGTGGGCTGCCACGACCCATGACCGGCACTGGCCTGGGAGTCACAGAAGTGCTGGGTCCGCTGTCAGCGGGAACAGTTGAGCTGAAGGACCGTATGGGTCAGAGCTTTTTAAGTTGTGAGAAGCGGAAACCTCACGTACACGTCCTTGAATGAAAAGGGTCTTTGTTAGCTCACAAAACTGAAAAGTGCTTAGGGGGTGGGCTTCAAAACCAGTCTCCTTTCAGCTGCTTGACCACACCAAGGACCCGGATTCTTCTGTCTCTCTGCTGTGCCTCGGGCTTCACCCAAGGCTGGCTTCCCTATAAATGGAGGCGTTGGGAAGCCAAGGAACTTGGGTGTGTGTTGCAGAGCGGAAAGACGCGTGGTCAGGAGCCCTGCTCAGAAAGGCGGTTATTCTGCAAGTTCTTGCTTCTGCGTTGACTGCCTCTCCCCGCCTGGAATATCAGCCCTGTGAGGAGGGGAACCTGTCCAGCTGGCCCGCTGCCTGTGTGTGGGGGGTGGGGGGTGGGGGGCGGGGTGGGGTGGGGGCGGGCTGGGAGGGTGCAGAGCAGGAGCCCAAGAAACGTGGTGGAAGGGCAGCCGTCCGGGCGAGTAGCTTCAAGGGGACGGAGCGTAAGAGCTGGTGGAGGGTCCCGACCAAAGCCGCCCCTCCCGGGTGTGGGGTGACAAATTCCCAGGCGCTCCTGTCCTGTTTCCTGGCCCTGCATTGGTCCGGGAGGGCCAGATGGCTCCCAGGGGCGGCAAGGCATGGCTGGGCAATTTGATTAACTTGCCTGATGAACTCTGAATTCACGCCATTTTCTTCCCCCATGACAACTGTATTTTCTCCCTCAACTTGTTATTGATTCCTCATATGTGGGGACGTAGGTGTGACAGGAAAGCATGTTCTGCACACAGCCGACAAGAACCAACCAGTGGGGGTGGAAGGAGGCAGAGGCAGGTGGGGGGATGATTTTAGCCAAACGCGGTCGAACGGCCTCTTCGTGAGGCCGTCGTGGACCTGGCCACGAGTCCTGGGTGCCAGAAGCACGTTGAGGGGTGAGCAGGGTTGCCAGATTAGCAAATAAAAATACAAAGTGCCCAGTTAAATCTGAATTCAGATAAACAGAAAAAAATGGTTTCAGTGTAAGTATAGCCCATGCGGTCACTCTCATTCATCAGGTTAGGAAAAAGGCAGGGAAGGGGCTTGCTGAATAGTGGCAGAGCGGGACCCCAACCCTGGCCCCCTGGACACAGAGGTCACCTCTACAGTCTCCCCACAGAGGGTCACTAGTGTCCCAGCTGCAGCAGGTCAGGGTGGAAGCGGGACAGAGGGAGCAAAGCAGAGTGGGTCAGGGTGCTGACCCCCTGGCTAAGGATGTCCCCTAGGGGTGGGCTGGGGGGCACCTGGGTAGCCCCCTGTTAGTTTCCTGGGGCTGTGGGAATAAAGCACCTGCAAAACTGGGTGGATTAAAATAACAGAAATTTATTCTATCACAGTTCTGGAGGTCAGAAGACCATAGTCAAGATGCCGTCAGGGCCGCACTGGCCTGTATATATATACAGGCCTCTTCTGGCTTCTGGTGGCTCCCGGCAGCCGTTGGTGCCCTTGGCTTGTAGACACATCACTCCAATCTCTGCCCCTTCTCCTCTGCATCTCTCTGTGTGTCATCTCCTCTTCTTTTTTAAAAATTTATTTATTATTTATTTATTTTTGGCTGCGTTGGGTCTTTGTTGCTGCATGAGGGCTTTCTCTAGTGGCTGCAAGCAGGGGCTACTCTTTGTTGCGGTGCACGGGCTTCTCATTGCGGTGGCTTCTCTTGTTGCGGAGCCCAGGCTCTAGGCGCACGGGCTTCAGTAGTTGTGGCACTCAGGCTCAGTAGCTGTGGCTCACAGGCTCTAGAGTGCAGGCTCAGTAGTTGTGGCGCACGGGCTTAGTTGCTCCGTGGCATGTGGGATCTTCCCGGACCAGGGCTCGAACCCATGTCCCCTGCATTGGCAGGCAGATTCTTAACCACTGCGCCACCAGGGAAGTCCCGTCTCCTCTTCTTATAAGTCACTGGATGTAGGGCCCACCCTGATCCTGTAGAATCTCATCTTAACTAATTACACCTGCAAAGATCCTATGTCTAAGGTCACATGCTCCAGACAGGCGTGAATTTTGGGGGCACTCTCTCCAACCCAGCACACCGTTCAGTCAGGCGCTGGTATCTCCCTCCTTCCCAAAACACACTGAACGCATTTTCCCAGGACTCCACCCTCCACATGTTCTTTCTGTCACCAGCAGCTCCTGCTCAGTTCCTCTGCTCTCCTGACCTCTAACCTGGTAGTGTCCAGGACCCAGCGGCCCCCTCTCCTCCCTTCAATGCAACCTCCATGCCTGGGCCTCTCACATTCCTATCTCCAACCTGACTCTCTCCCAAATTCTGAACTCTGCACGCACACCTGCACGAACCTGCGCACACCTCCACCTGATGCCTACAAACACCTCCGTCTCCAATGCCGACACCCGACCACGTCACGCCCCCCCCCCCCCACCCTGGTGTGCTGTCTCAGCCAATGGCATCAGCGTCCCCCGAGCTCTGGCCCAAACCTGAGTCATCCTCACGCCCTCCTCCTCTTGCACCCACAGCCAATCTGCCAGGAAACCCTGTCAGTTCTACTTTCAGAACCAATCCAGAATCCAAGCCCTTCTCACCACCTCCACTGCCACCTCCTTGGGCTCAGTCACTGTCATTTCCCTCCCAAGTTGGTAGAACAGGCTTCTCGTCCTCTCTGCCTTCTTTCTGGGCCCCTATATCCTGTGTCTGCCGCAGCCACGATGCTCCTGTTAAAACCTGTCAGATGATACCGTGGTCTGCACCCTCCAGTGGCTTCTATGATACTAAATGAAATCCAGAGTCCTTACCTGGGGTGTCAAGGTCTCAGAAGTTTCAGCCCCGCAGGCCTCTCCCACTCATGTCTCACCACCTCCCCTCCTCCTGCCACATGGGTCCTTCCTACCCTGGTGTTACTCTCAACTCTGGGTCTCGGCACCTGCCATTCCCTCTGCTTATATATATAGCCTGTTAGTTCTGTTTCTCTAGAGAACCCTGACTAGTACAATTACCATCTGACATTCTATGTATTTTACTACATCTATGATTGATAGATAAATAGGTAGATAGATGATAGATAGATAGATAGATAGATGGGTGTATGAATGGATAGATAAATACTGCATACATATTACTATATATATTTATTAGATATGAACTCCATGATAGGAGGAATTTCTTTTAATTTTGTTTCCTGTTGCATCCTTAGCTTCTGAAATAGTGTCTGGCACATAGTAGGTGCCCCACAGTGTTAGCTAAAGGCATCATCATTGTCTTATTCAGCCCAGGCTGTCATAACAGAATACCACAGACTGGGCAGCTTAAACAACAGAAATTTATTTCTCACAGTTCTGGAGGCTGGAAGTCCAAGGTCAAAGTGCTGGCCCCATAGGTTTCACTCTGAGGCCTCTCCTGGCTTGCAGACAGCTGCCTTCTTGTTGTGTCCTCACATGGCAAAGAGAGAGTGCCCTGCTGTCTATTCCTCTTCTTCTTCTTTTTCTTAAATTTTATTGAAGTATAGTTGATTTACAATGTTTCAGGTGTACAGCAAATGTTCAGTTATACATATATATATATATATATATATATTCTTTTTCAGATTCTTTTCCATTATAGGTTATTACAAGATATTGACCATGCTGTTCCTCTTCTTATAAGACATCAATCCTATCAGATTAGGGCCCCACACTTATGACCTCATTTAACCTCCTAAAAACCCCATCTCTTGGGACTTCCCTGGTGGCGCAGTGGTTAAGAATCTGCCTGCCAATGCAGGGGACACGGGTTTGAGTCCTGGTCCATGAAGATGCCACATGCCACGGAGCAACTAAGCCCGTGTACCACAACTACTGAGCCTGTGCTCTACAGCCTATGTGCCGCAACTACTGAGTCTGTGTGCTGCAACTACTGAAGCCCATGCACCTAGAGCCCATGCTCCGCAACAAGAGAAGCCACCGCAATGAGAAGCCTGCACACCGCAATGAAGAGTAGCCCCTGCTTGCTGCAACTAGAGAAAGCCCGTGTGCAACAATGAAAACCCAACACATCCAAAACATAAATAAATAAATAAATAAATTCATTTTTTAAAAAAAGACCCCATCTCCAGATACAACAAGATCAATGCAGCGCAGCTTTATTCAGTGGCCAAGAAATGGAGAAGGGGGAACTTACCTCACAGATCAACTTCCTGCCCACACGGCAACAGGTATTTAATTTTAAAGAGTAAAGACAAAGGGAGGAGGGGTGAGGCTCTACCGGGGAAGGGGTAGGGCTTTTTGAGGGAATGGGGTGCCACCCTCTTTTTATCCTTTTTTGTCTTTAATGTCCAGTCATGGCCACTGGTGGGTGTGTCATTTAATACACTCATGTAGTAGAATCAGTGTACAATAAGACAGGGTCTGTTGGAGGTCAGATTGGTCGCCATCTTGGTCCCAGCTTGTTCCATTTGGGTTTTGTTTGTTTGTTTGTTCATCTCTCCCTATAGCTTCCTTTCTTATCTCTGGACCCTGTAACTTAAAACTTTACGTTAACTCCTGCTAAAGGTGGGGGTTGGCGGGTTTTGTGCAAAGACCTGGCACAGCTCTGGCGACATTCCCGAGATCTAATTCCCCACAAAGGGAGGCAGTGGGCCAGCCAGCACTGCTGGGAAAGTGGGACTGATGCTGCCGCCCAGGGGTGGACCATCAGCCACCTGTGGGGGAGGGGTGGGGGAGGGGAGGGGACAAGACAGGCCAGCCATGTCCAGCTACACCCCCAAGCTCAACGTCCTTCCCAGGGCGCTTCAGAGGCCCAGTCCTCATGCCACTGCCCCGTGGATTCAGAGCAGGGTGGGCGGCACCGTCCTTGAGGCCCTTCCCTGCCCCTCCTCCATAAGGAAGTGACCTCAGGACAGAGAGGGATCAGAGGGAGGCCAGCCTCCTTCCTAGAGGTATCTGTGATCCCAGGAGGTCCCCCGGAAAGAAAGCAGCCCCTGGCTGTGTCTGGAGCAAGGCCCAAAGAAAGCAGGTCCATGCTCGGGTCACAGCCACCCCTGGGGCCCTGGGGACTCCTGCCGGCAGAGTCACCCAGGGTGGGTCCAGCTCCTTGGAGACAGCAGGAGCCTGATGACATGCTTTCTTGCCACCAGCATGCCCAGGGCCCAGTGGGGTTCCCCTGATTGGCTTAGGACAGACAGGGTCCAGCCCTGGAGATGGGTATGGGCTCATTTCCCCCCCACCCCAGACACAGTGGAGGAGAGGGTGTAAAGAATATTGGGGGCCACAGTATCCAGCACACACTCTATTAACTGCTGTGTGAATGCAGGGGAGAAGTCAGTGGTCAGGGACATTCCTGGAGGAGTGGGAAAGGAGCGGGGTCTGAGGATGGGCAGAGTTTAGAGAGGTGGAGAAGAAAGGGCATTTCCTTGGGGCCATAGCCTGAGCAGGGCCTGACATCTTGGGACGTTGCCAGGACCTTCCCCAGGGCTTAGCACACAGCAGGCACTTAAGAACTGCACAGCTGGCAACTGTACCCACAGCAGCAGGAGGGCAGACCAGAAGTCCCTTCATTCTTCTTGCTGAGTCACACTGCTTCCCCCACTTTTACAAGTGATCGCCCACATCCACCCAGTAGAATAGCCTACAGACTCAGGCTCAAAGAAGTTAAAATTTCCATGTTGATGCAGGAAACATGATTGACATTCCAGTGGGGCTGGTGTTTGTCTCCTTTTTCCCTTTGCTTCCCAGCTAATTAGAGTTTAATATGTGGTACCCCTGCCACTCGTCTGGGGGTGATTATGAGTCTAGAATGATCCAGACCAGTGGAGATGGAAATGGGACAACTTCTCTTGTGATTAAAAGGCAACACGGCCTGGGTCTGAAATTGTAGTTGGAAAAGCTGAGCTGATCCCAGGTCTCCTCAGGGGTCATGTTGGTCCCACCGTTTTGTCCCCGTCTCAAAATGTAATGACCACTCCATCGGACCTGGCAGGTACTCTTCCCACCTAGAAAGTGTCAGCCTCTTCCCTTTTTCATTCACTTTTTCTACAGATACTTATGTCTGAACCTACTGGGTGCTGCACGGAGCTGGGCTCAGGGGATGCAGAATGAATGACAGACCCGCGATAATGATCAAGTCATCAGTCGATCAATCAAAAACAAGCAATCAATAAATCATTATATGAGGTAATGGTGGAGAGCAATTTGTGCTTTGGAGAAGGTAAAACAAAGTTAAGGTTAGAAAGGAAGGATGGAGCATTTGAGACCGAGTGCAGGAAAGCCTCTCAGGAACAGTGTCATTTGAGCAGATTCCTGGGTGACGGGAGAGCGTTGGTGCATGGAGAGAATCTCATTCTAGGCTCTTTGCATCTTCCAAGCGCTTGGATGATTATTGAATTCATTCCTGGGCCCCAAGGAGGGTGAATGAAGCAGCAGGAACACAGGCGAGTAATGAGGCGCTCCGGAAACCACGGGGAAGGCAACTGAGCCTGAGGCTTGGCATATACTCACACCAGAAAGAAACAGTAAGAAACCAAGCAGAGCTGGCTCGTCAGGCTTCACGTGAGTGTGGACAGAGCATGCACAGGGACCAGGATTGCTCACAGAGTGATGGGCAACTTCAGAGAGTCTCCAAGGACAAGAGGGTCCAGGGTGTCCTCTCCACCCCAGCCTGCCCTCCAGCGCCACAGGGTGCCCTCTGGGCCTTGGCCACCCTCAGGGAAGACAGGGTGGGGGGTCCACCCGGCTTCTCAGCCATACCTGACCCAGGCTGCGCGGCTCTACCTGGAACCTTACTCCTGTAAGTCATTCCTTGCTGGGTCACAACTCCTGCCCCTTCTACCCCTGGTCCTTGATCTGGTTGCCAAGTCTCTTTGCCTGGCCCAGAGAAAGTGCCTCAGTTGGGGCCTGGAGTCCTCATTCTGGGCCTGGTCTTTTTCCTGCATTCCCTTCTCCATCCTAAGTCATTCTAGTTCTGGGTTTGTATCCCACATAACGACTGTACTACCCCCATATGCTAAGTATTCACTACATGCTGGTACTGGGTGAGCCCCTTTCCTCAGGTGGTAGCCAACCTCGAAGATGGCCCCCATGATCTCTGCCCCCTGTAGGCACAGTCTTGCGCAGACCCCTCCCACATATTGCACCAGGGGTGGTCCGTGGGGTCTGTAGAAGGCAGCAGATGTGATGGTGTGAGGGGAACCACTGGCGGAAACCGCCCACCCTGGCCAGGCACAACAGTAGCCACTTGCATGAGTTCTCTTACGACAGGAGGTCCTGGTAAGGAATGCGGCACTAACAAGCTACCACCAACCGGAAGAATTCAGGCAAGGTCAAAAGGAGAGAGGAGACGCCAGTCCTTAAGTCCTACCAGCCTCCGAGAATCCTTGCTGGAATCCATCTAGGCTGAGCGACGGATGTGCCACCAGGAAGGACCCTGAGTCAGAGTGACGGGCCAGAGACAACCCGGAAACTCACCCCATCACCATAAAACCCGAGACTGGGAGCCATGAGGCAGAGCAGTTCTCCCGGGTTCCCTGACTCTGCTGCTCTCCGCCCGGGTGCCCCTTCCTAATAAAGTCTCTGGCTTTGTCAGCACGTGTGTCTCCTCGGACAATTCATTTCTGAATGTTAGACAAGAGCCCACTCTCGGGCCCTGGAAGGGGTCCCCCTTCCTGCAACAGTGGCATGCCACTTCTGAGATTAGGTTACAAAAGATGTGGCCTGCTCTCAGAATACTCGTTGTGGGAAGCCAGCTGCCATGTCTGGAACAGACATTTGGAGAGGCCCACGTGGTGAGGGACTGAGGCCTCCTGCCCACAGCTGTGTGAGGGTGCCATCTTGAAAGGGGGTCCTCCAGCCCAACTGAGCCTTCAGAGACTGCAGCCCGACCAACATCTCAACCACTACTTCATGAAGGATCCTGAGCAAGAACCACCCAGCTAAGCCACTCCCGGATTCCCGACGCACAGAAACCATGAGATAATAAAGGTTTGCTGTCTTCAGCTGCTCTGTTTTAGAATAATTTGTTACGTGGCAACAGATGACTAACACACTCAGCTCTTTCAATCCTCGGAACAACTCTATGCTGTGTAGTGATTGTTGTCTCATTATATAGGCAGGAAACTGCTGCTCAAACATGTGAAATCACTGGCCCCAAGTCACCCAGAGAAGTTGTGTAGAGCAGTGTGAGCTTGGGCGTTTGCAACCATTATAACCAGATCTCTGGATTTCCATCCACTTACAGCCACATGTTCCTACTCAGAAAGCATGTCCTTAGCCGAGGGCTCTACTCTTCAAAATAAGCTCCGGGGGTGCTAATCACCCTTATTTTACAGATGAGCAAACTAAGGCTTAAAGAACCATGACTTGCTCAGGATCCACAGCTGGGGTGGAGGGAGCCCCATCAGAACTCAGTCCCCTGGGGTCACTGGAAGCTGCCCAGGGATGGCACCTCTTCAGAGCGGGGGTCAACCTTGGGGTGTGGCCTCAGGCTCTTCTTCTCCCACCCAGGACTGTGGGGCCCCTCCTCCACCTTCCCCAACCCCTCAGCCAGCAAAGGGCTCACAGCCCTGCGTGACGCGGGGACTGTCACCTACAGGACTGAGGTTTCAAGAAGCTGTTTACTCTAAGTCTTGAATTTTAAAGAAGTTTAAAGTCCAACTTGAACCCTCAGCTCCTGGGATGCCTGTAACCATGGCAGCAGCTCACCGAGCAACAGCAAATATTTGCTGAAAGAGAGAGAGAACCAGGTAGGGAGGGAAACAGGGAGCAGGGCTTTGTCCTGGGCGCCTGCAGATGGCCTGGGGGCTGTCCCCAGGGGGCACTCAGATGCTGCCAGTAATAACTCCTCTACCCAGGGAGCACACCTCCACCTCCTGCCCATTCCCTGGGTTTCTGCATGAAATATGCCTTCAGGACAGCATGTCCAGGGCCAGATCCTGGGTGGGCCTCCTCTGCACTAATAAGTTCCTCCTTTTCCTTGAGCCTCAGTTTTTTCATCTGTGAAACAGGAATAACAAAGCTGCCTGCCTTTTCAGGGATGTCAGTAGCTTAAGTAAAGTCTAGCCGCCCTGGAGCATCCTCATGAGAATAGTTGTAAAGACCACTCCCCAAACTGGGTTCCAGGATGAAGGGATGTCAAGAGCTCCAGGCCACCCCCCGGGTGGCCCAGAGAGGAGAGGTGACTTGCTCAAGGCCACACAGCAAGTGCAGCTGGGCCCAGAACCCAGCCACCCCAGGCCTGCTGTCATCTCAGGCCAGGAGGCCCCCTCTGACCAGCTGTCACGAGCTGAGCGGTTGTGAATGATGGCTGCTGTGTGCTTCCTTGTGGACATGCTTGGGGCTTAGCCGCGATCTGGGTCAGGGCCTGGGACAGTGTCTCGGCAGAGAGAAGCCAGGGAAGCAGATTCTGAGTTGCTGGGAAGGGGTTCAGTGTACCCTGCAGAAGCCTGCGGAAGGGACCAGGGCTCTCCCCGCAGGCCATCCCCCTCACCTGGGGTTTCCAGGTTAACTGGTCCACATACACACCTTGATTTGTAAATAGGCCAAAAGCTTCATTTATTTTTAAACTACATTCTAGTAAAAAAGATTACCTCATATTATTAAGAGAATAAGGTGTACAGACCTAGCACACGGAATATACTAAAGGTCTGGAATTGAGTCTTGGCTTTTTTAGAAATCTGGGGCCTCGGTTTCCCCACAGGTAAACAGGACCCTCCCCTCCCCCAGCTGGGAGTGAGTCCGAATGTTCTCAGGAGACACTGTTCTGAAAGTTTCCTCGCAGCCCTCTCCACTCTGCCTCCTCTCTCTGCTGGAAACACAAATATATTTATTTATTCCATTTTCCTATTTTTTGCACTGGAAACTCCTAAAATAGAACAGGAGGTGGGGCTGTGAGGAGAGGCCCCTGGGCTTTGGAAGCTCCTCTCTGAGGGCCCACAGGCAACTGGGGTTCTGCCCAAGGGGGGAGGGAGGTGGAAATCCCTGAGCTCACCCCGCCACACCCACGCCACCCAGACCTGCCCTAGGTCCAGGAGAATGTGGCCTTTTGGGTTACCAACTTTGTTCACGCCGTACCTGGATTCTTCCGCTTTGCCGGAGGCCCTGGCTTCTAATGGGTGGCTTGGGAACCAGCTGAAGCGCGGCAGCCCTGGGGGGAAATGAAGGCTGTGTCTGCATCAACCGAGTGGCCCTGGTCCCGGGGGAGGGGGACAGCACCCACTGGGAAGGTGCTGGCCATGGCCTCGTCTCTAGGGCCGTGACCGCGTCTCTATGGGCGCGGCGGCATCGCCAGGGGCGTGGTCACACCTCCAGGGGCGTGGCTGCATCTTCAGGGGCGTGGCTGACTCCACGGGCACCCAGGCCTACCGGCCGGCTCCAAACAGGCAGGAACTCCAGGGCCTCGTGGAGCCTGTGTCCAGGGGAAGGGCATCGGAGAGTCCCTCCTCCCAGCCAGACCCATTGCCCTTTTTGAAGCAGACAGATACCTTTCAGTCATTCCACTGTCCGTAGACAGACAGGCAGACAGAGTCAGAGATGGTAGACAGACCACACTCCCCCCCAGACGGGAAGTTGCTGAGGACTTGTGGCACAGGGCTCCTGGAAGCCAGGCTTAGAAATTACACAGATGTTAAAGTAATGAGACAAGGACATCAAAACGATGATTATAGCTGCTCAGTAGGCTTAAAAAGTTTTTCTTCTCCATGTGTACAAAAAGTTGTGAGGCATTGTGAAATTAAAATACACACACACACACATTGGTCTCTGACCCCAGTTCCTGACCCAGAGTTCCTAAATCCCTTAGAATTTCCTGGGTGATAGGAGCGTCTTTTGTTCTAATAAGGTGACTCTTGGTGGGCTCCTGGATAGGGGCTGGTCACAAGAGAGACTAAGCCACGATTAGAAGCTTTGAACTGTCAGCTCCACCCCCACTCGCTGGACAGGGGAGAGGGGCTAGAAACGGAGCTGAGAACTAGTCATACCTATGTGATGAAGCGTCCATAAAAATTCCCTAACTATGAGGTTTGGAGAGCTTCTGGGTTGGTGAACACATCCATGTGCCTGGGGGTGGTGCACCCCAGCTCCATGGTGACCAAAACTCCCGAGCTTGGGATTTTTTTCCAGATCTTGGCTTATGTATCTCTTCATCTGGCTATTCATCTGTATCCCCTATTATACCCTTTGTAATAAACCAGTAAATGTAAGGAAGTGTTTCCACGCATTCTGTGAGCCATGCTAGCAAATTATTGAACCCCAGGGGGGGTTGTGAGAACCCCACTTTATACAGTTGGTCAGAAGTACAGGTGACAACCTGGGACTTGTGATTGGTGTATGAAGGGGGGCAGTCTTGCGAGACTGAGCCCTTAACCTGTAGGATCTGATACAAATGCCAGGCAGATAGTGTCAGAACAGAATTGAATTGTAGAACACATCTGGTACCAGAAGTATTCAGTGTGAGAGTAATGGAAATCAGTGAGTTTCTCCTAGATAGGCATGTAGATATCAAAACCCCTAAATTAAACTTTTAGAGGTGAAAAATACATAGGATGAAATTAATGGCACATTAGAAATTGTAAAAGCAAATACTAGTAAATTGAAGATACAGCAATAGGCAGTACCATAAGTAAAACAGAAAAAAGTCAAAAATAAAATTAAAAAGAGAATCAATGAACTGTGGGACAACTTCATGTGGCTTAACAAACATGTAATTTTAGAGAGAGGAGGAGAGCAGGAAAAAGAAATTTGAAGAGATAATGGCTGAAACATTTCCAGATACAAGAAATTAAGAAACTACTCCAGGGTTCATCATTATCAAATTGCCCAAAACCAGTGATAGAGAGAAAATATTAGAGCAGCAGAGGAAAAAACACAATATGTATAGAGGAAAAAAGCTAAGGATGACAGCAGAACTCTTGTTGGCAAAAACACACGTGAGAAGTCAATGCAAAAACATCCTTAAAATACTGAAAGATAAAGAAAACTGTCAGTCTAGACTTCTCCACCCAGTAAAGATAGCTTTCAAAAATGAAAGTGAAATGAACACTTTTTCCAGACATACAAAAGCTGAAAGAATTTATCACCAGCAGATCTACATTACAAGAAGTGTCCAAGGAAATCCTTTGGACAGAAGGAAAATGACACTAGATGGAAATAAAGGAATGAAAATAAATAAATGAAAAGAACTGGAAATGATAACTACATGGGGTAAACATACAAGACTTTTCCCCTATTGTTTAAATCTCTTGAAAATATAACTGACTGTTTTAAGCAAAAAATAATAATGTAGTGTGGCATTTATAACATATGTAAAAGTAAAATGTATGACAAAACTACCTCAAGGAAAGGTGGAAGTATAAAGTTCTAAGGTTCTTGTACCATACGTGAAGTAGTATAATAGTGTTTGAACGTACACTTGATAAGTTGAAGATGTATACCATAACCCCTAGAGCAACCTTTTAATAGTTTATTTTAACAAAATAATTATAGCTAATAAGCCAGAAAAGGAGATAAAAATAAAATCATACAAAATAATTAATCCAAAAGAAGGCAGAAAAAGAGGAAAAGGGGAGCAAAAGAGGATGGGATAAATGCAAAACGAATAGTAAGTGGACAGATTGAAACCTAACCCTAGCAACAACCACAATAAGTGGAAATGGTCTAAATCCCCCAAGGTAAAGGCAGAGTTTGTCATATTGTATAAAAGAGCAACACTCAACTGTATTGCCTACAATAAACACAGTTTATATACTGAAAAATAAAACAAGTTAAGAGTAAAGAGATAGAAAAAGATGTACCATACAAATACTAATCAAAATAAAGCTCTCAGTGAGGCTGGAGTGGTCATATTAATATGAGACAAAGTAGATTTCAGAGCAAAGAATATTACCGGAGATGAAGAGGGTATTTTGTAATGATAACACTGTCAGTTCATCAAGAGGACATAACAATCCTTAACGTATATGCACCCAGTAACAGAGCTTCAAAACACCTGAAACAAAACCCAATAGAACTGCAAGGAGACAAGTCATGGACTAGAAGGAAGTATTTGCAACACATACAGCTGCCAAAAGATAAGTTTCTAGAACCCAAAGAACTCCTACTAATCAATAAGAAAATGGCAGACAACTTAAGGACAAAATATAGGAACAGTTATTTCACAGGAGAGGAAACATCAATGTCCATAAACACATGAAAAGATGCTCAGCTGCATGAATAAACAGTAAACTGTGAATTTAAAGCAAATTCAGTATTATTTTATTCCCACCATATTAGCAAAAAATTACAAGTCTGAATATATCCAGTGTTGGTGAGGGTGTGGAGCAATAATGGGGGTGCTGGTAGAAATGCAAATAGGTGCAAACTCTTTGGAAAACAATCTGATGTGAAAACTTGTATTAGTTTGCTAGGGCAGCTGTAGCAAACTACCATGAACTGGTTGGCTTCAAGAATAATTTGCTAGCTTACAGTTCTGAAGGCAGAAGTCTGTCAAGGTGTGCACTGGGTTGGTTGCTTCTGAGGGCTGTGAGGGAGAATCTGTTCTAGGTCTCTCATCCAGCTTGTGATAGCCTCAGGTGTTCCTTGGCTTGTAGGTGGTGTTCTCTCTGTGTCTTCACATTGTCTTCCCTCTATATGTGTCTATCTCTGTATCCAAATTTCCCCTTTTTATAAGGACGCCAGTCATATTCGATTTGGGCTCATCCTAATGACCTCATCTCAACTTGATCATCCGCAAAGACCCTTTTTCCAGATGAGGTCACATTCACAGATAATGGGGTGCGGGCTTCAACATCTTCAGGGGGAGAACATAATTCAACCTATAACGTGTGGTTAAATGTGAAGATGCTGGGACTTCTCTGGCAGTCATGGTTAAGACTCTGCACTTACACCTCACGGGGCACGGGTTCGATCCCTCGTTGGGGAACTAAGATCCTGCATGCCGTGTGGTGTGGCCAAAAAAAAAAAAGTGAAGATGCTCACATCTTTCAGCTCAGCCATTGCACACCTAGGCACTGACCACAGAGAAAATTGTTGCAGATTGCACTACTAGATGTATGCCATCCAAAAGTCCCTCATCAGAAGAATGGATAGATAAATGCGGTATGCGCATTAAAGAAAGACTACATAACAGTGAACATTAATGAATTACAGCCACACGCATCGGCCTGGAGAAATCTAATAAGCGTAATATTAAGTTGAAAAAAAGCAAGTCACAGAAGAACACAACTAGTTTGATTACGCAATAAAGATCTGAGTGGTCAATTCTCTCACCTCTGTCAAGTCTTTGTTCAAATGTCATTTTCTCCATGAGGCCTCTTCCATTGCCCTACCTTAAGTTGTAAACCTCAGCCCCTCACAATGACACTCCTCTCCGCCCCTTATTCTGCTCTACATTTCCTTTTCCCAGAGCATTTATCAACTGCTAACAACTTAAATAATTTGCTTACTAATTATGTCCAATTGTTATTGTCAATCTCCTCCCTCCAGAA